>NC_052150.1:152323406-152641389 GCF_902713615.1 Scyliorhinus canicula | reverse complement strand
GTATGGTGTGTCTCTGTCACTGTGTCTCTGTCACTGTGTGTGTGGTCTCTGTCACTGTGTGGGTGTCTCTGTCACTGTGTGGGTGTGTCTCTGTCACTGTGTGTGTCTCTGTCACTGTGTGGGTCTCTGTCACTGTGTGTGTGTCTCTGTCACTGTGTCCTCTGTCAGTGTATGTGTGTGTCCTCTGTCACTCTGTCCCTGTCACTCTGTCTCTGTCAGTGTGTGTGATTCACTGCCACCCCATCTCTGTCCGCGTATATCCGTGTCTCTGTCACTCTGTCTCTGTCAGTGTGTGTGTGTATATCTGTCACTCTGTGTCTGTCGGTGTGTGTGAGTGCTTGTCTCTGTCTCTGTCTCTGTCTCTGTCCATGTGTGCGAGTGAATTTCTCTGTCACTCTTTCTCTGTCAGTGTGTGTATCTCTGTCACCCTGTCTGTGTGTGTGTCTCTGTCACTCTGTCTCTGTCACTCTGTCTCTTGTCAGTGTGTGTGTGTGTCCCTGTCACTCTGTCTCTGTCAGTGTGTGTGATTCCTGCCACCCCATCTCTGTCCCGCGTATATCCGTGTCTCTGTCACTCTGGGTATGATTTGGCGGAAAGATTTGAAGTGCTGGTAGCGAGCGGGGACCTGCTGCCAGCTTCCCGGTGCTCAGCCCAGTGAGGCCAGCAACGCTATTCAATGTTAATTGATCCACTTAACAAGGCTCCACAGGCTTCTCACCGCAAATGAAGGCTTGCCAGCTGATTCACCAGAACCACACTCGCCAACAACCCCCATCTAGCAAAGTCGAAAAGCACTTAAGCAGCACTTGCTCAGCCAACCCCAGCCAGCTCGCAACAATGGCGCTGAGGGAACCGGTTCCAATATACCCCAGTGCTGACCTGGGGAGTCTCCTAGACATGGTGGAGCCAGAGGCATGTCCTGTTCCCCTGAAGATCCCGGAGGGTCAGCCACAGGGCAGCCCCTGCTGCCTGGGATGAAGTGGCTATGGTTGTAAGCTCGGGGAGTGTGACCAGGAGGACAATGTCCTCTCTGGTGTCTCCTCAATCGTAGAATCATAGAATGTAGAATTTACAGTGCAGAAGGAGGCCATTCGGCCCATCGATTCCTGCACCGGCCCTGTGGAAAGAGCACCATACCGAAGCCCATACCTCAACCCTATCTCCACACCTCCACCCTATACCCCGTAACCCCATGCTGCTAGGGGCAGCACGGTAGCATTGTGATAGCACAATCGCTTCACAGCTCCAGGGTCCCAGGTTCGATTCCAGCTTGGGTCACTGTCTGTGCGGAGTCCTGCACTTCCTCCCCGTGTGTGCGTGGGTTTCCTCCGGGTGCTCCGGTTTCCTCCACAGTCCAAAGATGTGCAGGTTAGGTGGATTGGCCATGATAAATTGCCCTTAATGTCCAAAATTGCCCTTAGTGTTGGGTGGGGTTACTGGGTTATGGGGATAGGGTGGAGGTGTTAACCTTGAGTATGGTGCTCTTTACAAGAGCCGGTGCAGACTCGATGGGCTGAATGGCCTCCTTCTGCACTGTAAATTCTATGATCTATGTAACCTTTTTTGGACACTAAGGACAATTTAGCATAGCCACCTAACCCTGCACATCTTTGGACTGCAGGAGGAAACCGGAGCACCCGGAGGAAACCCATGCACACACGGGGAGAAGGTGCAGACTCCGCACAGACAGTACCCAAACTAAGAATCGAACCTGGGACCCTTGAGCTGCGAAGCAACTATGCTAAGCACTGTCCTACCGTGGTGCCTCAAGAAAACCTCTCGCACAACCATTGGGAGGGGACCCGGACTGACGGAGGGGGGGCTGGACTTAAGAATCCTCACCTCCTTTGAGGAACGGATTCTGGAGGTAACTGGGGTGGCCGAGGATAGAGCGGTCATCCACGCGGAGGCTGGCGGATGCCGCAGAGGTGAGGATCCCCGGGCCCCACCCGGAGGACCTGTCAAATATGAGTTGTTTTTGCCTTACTGACCAACCTATCCCTCCCACTGACCGCATATCCATTCTCCTGCAGGTCCTCCAGCCAATGGCGTCAGCCCATTCCGGATGGTCCCCTTTCCAGCCTCCCAGGAGACCACCTCAGAGGGGAGTACGAGGATGCCATGATCGAGGCATCACAGCTGTCATCCCCACAGTCCACCAGCGCAGATACACGCACCTCGGTGGGAAACGCTGTTGGTCAGGAGTCCGGGGCACATTCTGGTGAGCATCACACTGTTGCTGATGTATATCGGGGCAGGGACACCCAGGTGAGACAGCAGTCAGAGATCTGCGGGATCCCAGGACCCAGCTGGGTCCCAGTGTGATGCTAAGCCTTTGGAGGAGGTATACCCGGAGCTGATAGAGATGATTGAGAGCGGTCAGGACATTCAGAGGGAGATTTCAACGACACTCCAGCAGACCCATAGCCAGTTGGAAGAGTCCCAGAGGCGACAGTTGAAGGAGACATCGACGGCATTGTATGGCATTGAGGCCAACACTGCCAGGGTAGCGATAAAAGGGGCGAGCCTGGTGCACGACATTGGCACCATTAAGAAAGGTATCCAAGGCGTTGCGCAGTAGGTGACAGCCATGGCTGAGGGTCTTGACAGGATGTCCAACTTGCTGGGAGATGTTACCCAGTGCCAGGCTGACCTTGATGAGGCCCTGTGTCCCGTTTTCAGATGGGAATGGATGAGGCGCTGCGGAGCTTGTCCCAGCCGTAGGTAGGTGGGCATTCCCAAGGCACTGCAGAGCATTGCCCAGTCACTGAGGATCATCGTCGAGGGCATCGACAGGATAGTGCAGACAATGGGGAGCCGCCAGGGCTGGCAGAGCCAAATCTTGCAAGGGCAGCCGCTACCCCTTCTTCCCAAGGTGAATTCCAGGGCCCTACGGGCACCGACCAGGAGGAGGGGATGCTGTGTGCCAACCCGGTCTCGTCACCACCAGCTCCCCCAAGTACCAACCCTCTGATGAGCCCGCGTCTCGCAGACTCCCCTTCTGGGTCCCTCGCTAGCCTGATGGGCGGCCGGGTCCTCAGTGTGTGGGGCGGGGTCTGGCACATGGAATGCCGCCTTGGGCATCTGCAGATGCTGCTGCCACTGCTGTCTCTGGCATCTGGCTGCCCGCACTACCAGCAGTACCACGAGGGCAAGTTCAGCTGGGTCCAAATTCCTGCCATAGCGTTCAAGATCTGTAAGGAATTGGGAGAGGGCATTAGACTGACAAACAACAGTGGCTCCCGCTCCCACCCCCGAGACCCTCCTTTCCTCCATTGATCCCCTCCCACCAACCCGGAACTCCCAACCCATTCACTCCTGGCGGCACCGGGACCCCTTCACTAGACCCCAGACCCTGTACCTTGGACACCCATTCATAATATCACCTGGATCTGGCACTGGTCCCCTCCCCGTGGCATTCACCCACCCTCCCGCCGTGGACATGTCCCCGAAGCTGTGTCCCATCTCCTAGGTGTTGGGATGTTGGCTGCTGCATGTGTGGTGTTGCCTCCCACAGTCATTGCTAGGCAATGACTCCCACATGCTACATGCCCCCCCACCCACAGGTATCCACTTGGGTTGTGTGAAGTGCTCACTTAACCACGACTGCCAATTCCCTATTAGCAATAGCCTTCAGCCGCAACGGCCAGAGGCTTCGGCAGTCGGTAGGGATAATGGATGGTTGGTGGGGGACGGACAAGGATTGCCCCGGAATGGATACACACGATCCAGGTGTTTGCATGGCGGTGCTGCACGCGGTTGGCTCCCGGTTGCCCCACCTCCCCCCTATCCAATCCCACGGCACCTTTCCCCACCCTCCCACGGTGGCCAACCCCTGCGGAGGGTCCTACAACCAGGTATTCCCCCCATCCCTCATCCAGGATTTCCCCCCCCCCCCCCCCCCCCCCCCCCCCCCCCCCGTTGAGCACTGGGGTTGCAGGTCTAATGTCCCCAGGCCCTTTGCCTGTGAAGAAAGAAGGTGTTGCCTTTCTTTTCTTTTACTCTTTTACTTTGTCCTTTCTGTGGCTCTGTTCCAATTAGGGCAATCAGTGAATTTGCTCTTCTTTCTATGTTATCTATATTCTAATGCTTAGAGTTGCCAGGTATCAAATGATACCACCACAAGTTTCAACCGGCTATCGATCAAAGAGCCAAATACCACTTAGTTAGTTCAAGGTCAAGGGTACTTTTTTTACACACAAATAAACACTACTAGTTAACTACACCTATCGACTAAGACAACCTGTACTTAACTTCGGGCACCCGGCTTAGGTCAGAGAACATGGCCGCTGTTCAATTCTGGATTTAGCGGGTTCGAAGGAGTAACTGCTGCTCAGCTGGGCTCATCCATCTGGTAGCGAGCATTGAACTTGGACTTGCTTCTGGTGTTGCTGCAATTGGCGATGGCCGTGACCAGGGTACCCAGGCCAAGAGAGAGCGAACATATGGCGAACTCTTCTTATACTCGGGGGTTCTTTGCACTCTTTTGGGAGGTCCTTCAGTTTGGGCCTTACTAATTGGGTGATCCCTGATCACTCTGTTCGATTCCTAACCAATAAGTGGGCGGGGATCTGGATGGCTGAGCGTGTCCAAAGCTGTCACTGACTGCGTTGTTTGCGTTTCCCTTGAACAGGGAGTAGCGCTGAAATGTCTGGGACTGCCCCGGTTGCTTGAGTACCAGTCCTTTGTCTCGGTGGAGATGGGCCATCAAAAGCTAATCGGCCCCATTACAATGATAATTGGACAGAGTTTCGATACCGTCTGGACTTCCTGCTCACAAATATGCATTTCAGGCTCTGAGCCTGCCTGAGTCTTGGCTTGTCCATTTCACCCACTAGGCTTTGTGAGTTTCCCTGGACCTAGTTGGAAGTGGCCATCCCAGATTGCTACAAAGGCTATTTACCTCCCCACAAAAGTCCTTCCACCAGGTTCACAATTTCAAAAAGGAGTATAATCAGCGCCAATGTGACCACTTGCTGGGGAGGCCGCTGAATGACAGGAGGCCGTTGGATATGGGGTGGCTCCCGTTAATTGTCTGGATCTTGGGCTTAAGTGGTGAAAATTGGTTTCTTGACACGTTACGGTGGGATCCTGATTTTGCCTATGGGAGCAGGCCGGTTGTATCGCAAACTGTTTGGCCTGTTGTGGATCTCCGTTTTCGGCTTCTTCCGCTATTCACCGGCTTCATTTCACTCGAATGAGAGCGTAATGAGGCCGGAGAATTGTGCCCTCTGTCAGTGTGTGTTCATATCTCTGTCATTCTGTCACTGTCAGTGTGTGTGTGTCTCTGTCACCCTGTCTCTGTCAGTGTGTGTGTGTGCCTCTGTCACTCTGTCTTGGTCAGTGTGTGTGTGTGTCTGTCACTCTGTCTCTGTCAGATGTGTGTGTGTGTGTGTGTCTGTCACTCTGTCTCTGTCAGTGTGTGTTCATATCTCTGTCATTCTGTCACTGTCAGTGTGTGTGTGTCTCTGTCACCCTGTCTCTGTCAGTGTGTGTGTGTGCCTCTGTCACTCTGTCTTGGTCAGATGTGTGTGTGTGTGTGTGTCTGTCACTCTGTCTCTGTCAGTGTGTGTTCATATCTCTGTCACTCTGTCTCTGTCAGTGTGTGTCCATATCTCTGTCACTCTGTCTCTCAGTGTGAGTGTCTCTGTCACCCTGTCTCTGTCAGTGTGTGTGTGTGCCTCTGTCACTCTGTCTCGGTCAGTGTGTGTGTGTGTGTCTGTCACTCTGTCTCTGTCAGTGTGTGTGTCTATTTCACTCTGTCTCTGTCAGAGTGTGTGTGTGTCTATGTCACTCTGTCTCTGTCAGAGTGTGTGTGCGTGTCTGTCACTCTGTCTCTGTCTGTCTGTCTGTTTGTGTATGTCTCTGTCAGTATGTTTGTGTGTGTGTGTCTGTCACTCTGTCTCTGTCAGTGTGTGTGTGTGTCTGTCACTCTGTCTCTGTCTGTGTGTGTGTCTGTCACTCTGTCTCTGTCTGTCTGTGTGTGTGTGTCTCTGTCAGTATGTTTGTGTTTGTGTGTGTGTGTCTGTCACTCTGTCTCTGTCAGTGTGTGTGTGTCTGTCATTCTGTCTCTGTCAGTGTGTGTGTCTGTCACTCTGTCTCTGTCAGTGTGTGTGTCTCTGTCACTCTGTCTCTGTCAGTGTGTGTGTGTCTGTCACTCTGTCTCTGTCAGTGTGTGTATCTGTCACTCTGTCTCTGTCTGTCTGTGTGTGTGTGTGTCTCTGTCAGTATGTTTGTGTTTGTGTGTGCGTGTCTGTCACTCTGTCTCTGTCTGTCTGTCTGTGTGTGTATGTCTCTGTCAGTATGTTTGTGTGTGTGTGTCTGTCACTCTGTCTCTGTCAGTGTGTATGTCTCTGTCACTCTGTCTCTGTCAGTGTGTGTGTCTGTCACTCTGTCTCTGTCAGTGTGTGTGTGTCTGTCACTCTGTCTCTGTCTGTGTGTGTGTCTCTGTCACTCTGTCTCTGTCAGTGTGTGTGTCGGTCACTCTGTCTCTGTCAGTGTTTGTGTGCCTGACTGTCACTCTGTCTCTGTCAGTGTGTGTGTGTCTCTGTCACTCTGTCTCTGTCAGTGTGTGTCTCTGTCACTCTGTCTCTGTCAGTGTGTATGTCTCTGTCACTCTGTCTCTGTCAGTGTGTGTGTCTGTCACTCTGTCTCTGTCTGTCTGTGTGTGTGTGTCTCTGTCAGTATGTTTGTGTTTGTGTGTGTGTGTCTGTCACTCTGTCTCTGTCAGTGTGTGTGTGTCTGTCACTCTGTCTCTGTCAGTGTGTCTTTCACTCTGTCTCTGTCAGTGTGTGTGTGTCTTTCACTCTGTCTCTGTCAGTGTGTATGTGTGTGTCTGTCACTCTGTCTCTGTCAGTGTGTGTGTGTGTCTGTCACTCTGTCTCTGTCAGTGTGTGTGTGTCTGTCACTCTGTCTCTGTCAGTGTGTGTGTGTCTGTCACTCTATCTCTGTCAGTGTGTGTGTGTTTGTCATCTGTCTCTGTCAGTGTGTGTGTCTGTCACTCTGTCTCTGTCAGTGTGTGTCTGTCACTCTGTCTCTGTCAGTGTGTGTGTCTGTCACTCTGTCTCTGTTAGTGTGTGTGTCTGTCACTCTGTCTCTGTTAGTGTGTGTGTGTGTGTGTCTGTCACTCTGTCTCTGTCAGTGTGTGTGTCTGTCACTCTGTCTCTGTCAGTGCGTGTGTCTCTGTCACTCTGTCTCTGTCAGTGTGTGTGTCTGTCACTCTGTCTCTGTCAGTGTGTGTGTCTCTACTTCTGTCTCTGTCAGTGTGTGTGTCTCTGTCACTCTGTCTCTGTCAGTGTGTGTATCTGTCACTCTGTCTCTGTCAGTGTGTGTCTCTATCACTCTGTCTCTGTCAGTGTGTGTGTCTGTCACTCTGTCTCTGTCAGTGTGTGTGTCTGTCACTCTGTCTCTGTCAGTGTGTGTGTCTGTCACTCTGTCTCTGTCAGTGTGTGTGTCTGTCACTCTGTCTCTCTCAGTGTGTGTGTCTCTGTCACTCTGTTCCAAACATCTGAGCACTTTGAGGGCTGATGATCCACCCCGTAGAGTACATCCAGGAGAATTACTTCCTCTTCACATCATATCCTGCAGTTCTGCGCCCTTCCTTTTATTTTGACGATTTACTGCTTTCCCCGGCACAAAGTGACAGGTTGCATTCTGCTCCCCGAGTGTTGCAGCATGTTTGCAGGATCTAATATTGCTTCACACCAGCCAAGCATTAACCTTTCTAAAGTGCGGCTTCCGTGCTGACCAGCTGCCTGTCATTTGTAATCCTGAACATTGGCAGACACAAAATTCCTTAGGAAGGCTGCATGGCAAATTATCAAGTGATTAATTCATTTGCAAAAATTTTAATTCTACTTGATTTGAACAGTTAAATGTGATTCTTGCAGAATTTTGTGCTGCACATGACAAAAATCAGTGGAACAAATATCAGGCACATTCAGTAAAAGACGAGGGGCCACTCCCTTGGATTACCATCCCAGCTGCAAGGTTTTAAATTAACAACAATACGACAAAATTGAACCCCTGGAACCAAACTGTGGTGAACACCAGTAGTGGTATATTATATGTATTACGACCCTGCCCATCTTTTGGAAGTACAATGGTAAATCCCTGCCTGCTGGCTCTGCCCAGCAGGCGGCATATAAAAGTGTGTGCTCTCCCATGCTGAAGCCATTCTGGTTCCAGCTACAGGAGGCACAACATCTTGTTCAATAAAGCCTCGATTGTTCCACCATTCTCGTCTCGTGGTAATTGACGGTACATCACAAACTTAGTTCATTCTTGGACATTATCATCATCATCGGCAGGTCAGCTGCAAACAGTAGCTTGTCTGTCCAGCTGAAGCAGTATTGGCTGGTGTTGAGGCCCAGAGGGTAAATTCGACGAGGGCTAGGAAACAATTGGGGGGGGGGGGGGGGGGGGGGGTAGGAAGCAGGGGAGATCTACAATAGAACACCTTTCAAATCCTGAAAGGTGACGTTTAGTGAAATTACAGGAGATTTTATTTGCTGGATTCAGTGGGGCCGTTAATGGGTGCTGCGTGGGCAGTTTCTGTTTTCCTGCTGTGGAAAGTATGGGCGAAACTTTCTGCCTCGTGATGCCGTAAATGCGTATCGTGATTGGGCAGAGTATCGGGCTTCCGGCCAAAAACACGGTCCGTGCCTGCCACCCATTCCAGCGCCGTGTTCCAGTCCCTCGCTGGTGGCTATAACAAGGTTTGAGTCATGTGCGGGCAGCAGCCTGCAAAACCACAATTTGCTTGCACTTAAATGTACTTAGCGCGTTTGATCCACTATGCTGTGATGCTCCAGGCCTCTGAGGCAGAAGTTACACGAGCGCGATTTACTACAGGTATTTACAAACAGGAACTGGGCACCATGGCTGCCGATGGGGAAAGAGAAGGTAAAGTTTGAAAAGCTGTTAAAAATGGTAGCGCTTGCTGGGAGGTGGCTGCCAGAGTCAGGGCTGACTGCTCACTGTGTCCTGTAAATGTTCACAGAGCCTCTGGTCATTTGGGAGCCCACCTAGGCCGCCCCTCTGGAAACCCTCAGACCCCAGATGACCCATCACCGGGATGGGCAAGGCCAGGCTCAATCAGTGACACACCAGGTGCTGCCACTTCTCAGTGCCTTACATCAGAAGCTCAGCCCCACTGCAGGGGAAGCAGGGGAATAGCAGTACTCACCCCAACCAGGAGACCTGGCTCACCCCAAACTAGGGACATATGCATCGTGCACACTGCCCTTCTCAGGGCAGAGACCAAACCAGTGACACTGTCAGCTACCATCCATCCTGCCCCTGGACAGGTTGTCACGACCTGTGTGTCACACCCAGGACCCACGTCACACAGGGAGATAATTTTATATTAGGAGTTCACTTGGTTGTCGCATGCCAATCTCTGCCTCAGAGACAACCTTCTCCTGCACCTGACTGGCCAATTCCATCGCCCTCTGCTCAGCGGGGGTGAGAGCTCTGAGGTCCGGGACACCCCCTCCGGTCTTCTCCTGCTCTCTTCTGTTATGGGCTACCTTTTCCTCGGGGATGCATTAAGGACATGGTGAGACTCATGGAGGCGAGTGACATGGTGGGGGGGGGGGGTCTGTAGCTGGTGACACCTGGCCAAAGAGGATAATACAGGTGTCTGGGTTTGGTGCAGGGTGGGATGTCAGGGAGATGCAGGCAGGTGGGTTTTGATTGGTCTGTATGGGAGTGGGGGGGGGGGGGGGGGGGGGTGATGTGAGGAGTGATGGACAGGAGTGATGCCAGGGGAACAGAGGTGGTGGCTCACCGAGCTGCCCGAAGGTGGTTGTTCCTGCACTGCTTGCCAGTCCGCATGGTGAGGCTGACAGCACCTACTGCCTCTGCCAGGCCCGGGTAATGACCGGGGGCGTGAGCCTCCTATCCATCCTGGAGAAGAGAGTATCCCACCTCTGCCCCGCCGAATCCAACTGTGGTGAACTGAAGTTAAAACTCACCACTATTCTTAGAATTCCCCCTATACCAAAAAAAGGTCGATATTCTAAATGGTGAACAGGGATTCTCACTCCCTGACTCCAATGCAGGCTTCTGTGGGTGCTATTCAGGTCAAACTATCTTTTCAAGTTATCCCCCGGTATAACCCATACCTTCACCGAATAATTTTACCTACTTACCCCTTGATAGCATCGATGTCCTGGGTCCTGCGTTATTAAGGAAGTGAAGTAAGCTAATAACCACTTTTTCAGGTTAAGTTATTTTTATTATTATATTTTTTCTTTTAAAAGCTGCAAACACTTTCTTTACAGAAAGGAAAAAAGATCTTGCTTCTGGCTGCTGGTTGCTTCAGGCCCACCTTGACAATCAATCTTCTTTAAAGTCTGGTCTTCTTGGGATGTATTCGCTGGTTAGCTCTGTTGCTGTGTCTTGTCGATCCATGTACTGAGCTATAAGAGCTAACTCGCTAGCTATCTCTAAGCTGACTCTGACTCCTGTTTAAATTCTAGTCTTCCTTAGATGTATAACTGTTTAAACTCGGCTGCTTGCCTTGTCTTTCCCATGACCGAGCTCTCTCTCTCTCTCTCTCTGAGTTCTCCTCCCCTTCTCTCCTGTTGCTGGTTTCCTCTGTCCTCTGTCCTCTGTCCTTGTTGCTGCTGCTCCCTGGGTTTATATTCTCTTTCTGAGAGTTATTAAGTTTTAACGACTTTATTGTAAATGGGCTTGTTTCACTTTGATAGTTTAAAAGTATCTTTGATGTAAACATCTTACTACAACTAATTATTCATTTTGGGCATATCGTCTCCTCTCAGATCTGATTAAAAAATGCTTTGGTTTCAATAGTTAACTTTTATTTCTGTGATTTCGAATCGTTTAATTTTCCAATTGTCCCCAGCTCATAACTTTGCCTTTGATTTTGACTGAAATGATGTTTCTCGTAGCCAGGTCGTCTCCAATTTTCTTTTAATTGACTTGATGTTCATAGAATTTTACACTTTAAAATTGACACCAAATTCGACTGGGCATCTTCCATCCTTTCCAGCTGTTTACTAAGAGAGTTTATTTCAATTAAGGTGTGAAACTTTGCTTTTAGCTGTATGCTAAAATTTAACTTGGTTATGACTTGAAAGACTTGCCTGTTTTAAACATTCGTCACTTAATGCAATTGAAACTCTCATCCATGCTTTTTCAGATGCTTCCTGAGATAGTTACATTCCATGAAGGTGTGAGCCATTGTTTTAGCTTACCACATGAGACCGGTGTGTTTGCTAAGCCTGTTTGTGAGCAAGAATCTGCATTTTACAACCCTGCTCTTTGAAGCTGCTATGAAACTTTTGTGGGATCTTTCCCTGTATCCTCTCAAATCAGATATTGCCAGACTTCCATGTTTCAAATGACACATTTTTCTGTATTTTCAAGAACAAACGTATTGCATTAACCATTCACCATGTATGTCACTGTATCATGCTGTTGCCCATGAGAGCTTCACCTATGGACCATTGTAAGGTATTACCTGTAATGTATCATGTTGGTGCCCTTGCGGGCTCCGTCCCTGACTCCACCCCTTGAGGGGAGGTATAAAGAGCAGTAGCCCCATAGGCGGCTCTCAGTGGCAGAGCAGTCGCAGGCAGGCACTGTTCTAGTCGATTAAAGCCACAGTTTACTTCTGCTCCTTGTTTCGCGTGAATTGATGGTCGCATCACCAACATTGTATTGAGCTCCCACTCGGTGAAGCGTGCTGCTGTTCTTCTCTGAGTCATCTTCTTGGCTGAAATGAGAGTGTGTGGAGAGTGAAGTGCTTACAAGCAGCTCCAGCTTGTCAAGCTGCCTGCGCCTATTCTGGCCCCAGCGAATCCAACGGCAACAGGAATGCGAATTGTTCCAGATTCACGTGAGCAGAGTACTGGCCCATTAGCATGTCCTGAATTGCTCCACAAATAGCACCCCCAACGGGAATGCAAACTGCACGCAATTCGGTCCCGGCCTCAACACTTCGGAGTGGATTCTACATTTGCGAGACTATTGGCAGGATTCTCTGTCAGCCATCTCCAGAATCGTGAAACGCGATTGGGTGGAGAATCGGTCGTGACACAAAAATCATAGTGGGCGCATGCCAGAATGTCATGCACCAGTACCTCGACAGCGGCGTCCATATGTTCTACTCCACATGTACAGTAAACATTGTCCACATATCATTAATGGGCCTGACCCAGTATTCTCCGGGTCCTCCACGATGCTCTGACTCTGCCAAGGAGAATTCCCGATGGCGAGTTTCATTTGTGGTTTTGAAAATCAGGAAACACACGCAGTGGCTGATGAGTGAGAGAGAAGAGAAAGACATGCAGAGGCCCAACAGCCGGTATTGTCATTGCGGGGCTGGCTGAGGAAGGGTGGGGGCATCTGCCAGGCCCAGGAGATGCACCGTGTCGGGGTGGCCCCCCACAGGACCGGGGTGTCCAGGCACTGACCGCCATTGCCGCGGCCTGAAAGGCAGCCATCTTGCTGCTCACCCCAATGACAGCACACCGTGGTCCTGGTTGTTCAGATTGCCACAGGCTGTATCATAGAATTTACAGTGCAGAAGGAGGCCATTCAGCCCATCGAGTCTGCACCGGCTCTTAGAAAGAGCACCATACCCAAGGTCAACACCTCCACCCTATCCCCATAACCCCACCCAACACCAAGGGCAATTTTGGACACTAAGGGCAATTTATCATCGCCAATCCACCTAACCTGTACATCTTTGGACTGTGGGAGGAAACCGGAGTACCCAGAGGAAACCCACGCACACACGGCGAGGATGTGCACACAGTGATCCAAGCCGGAATCGAACCTGGGACCCTGCAGCTCTGAAGCAATTGTACTATCCACAATGCTACCGTGCTGTATGGGTGCCCCCACCTCACCAGTCCGCACTCTTCACCCCGCCATCCCCACCACCCCTATACCTCACTGTCCACCCTACCCCTCACCCTCTACCCCACCAAATCTGCCCCCCCAAAACCAGCCGCCAGCCACCGGGAGGGCAGCACGCTGGTCGCCACAGCCCTGGGGGATGCACTGAGGCTTTATGATCTGGAGCTGCTCGAGGGGGACCCCGGGGCAGCAGAGCCTCCCCCAAGGGAACAGGAGGCAGCTGGTGAAGATGGAGAGCCAGCCGCCCAACAGACCGAGAAGTAGGAGGTGGGAAGGAGGCACCACATAAGGCCTCGTGTGTACCGTCAGAACCTGTTATTCGAGGACCTGCCGGACCGCGGATCTTGTTAAAGACTCCGGCTGAGCAGAGAGACAGTGCAACATATCTGCCAGATCATGGTGCACATGGCACCGCGGGGGTTTGAGCGAGGACCCGCTCCCACTGGCCGTCAAGTGAACGGTCGCCCTGATGTTTTACGTCACGGGGTCCTTCCAGGCGCTGAGTGGGGACCTGTCTAGGATTTTGCAGACCTGGGTTGCTCTGGAGGGCCTTCAAGTATAGCGCTAGGAGTGTCTCCCACATATGGTGGTCTGCTGCGTTTGCATTCTCCACAAAAGCACGCAGCAAGAGGGCCGATGTGCTTGAGAAGGAGGATTAAAGCCAGTCCTCATCCAATGAGGAGGATCCGGAGGCGGGCGAGGATGGGCAGGACATGAGGCCCGAGCTGGCATGGGAGGGCGCACAATGTGTGCGCCTAGGCATGGGGATGCGCTGATCGCCTCCGGATGGACAAACTAGGGGGCCTGGCCAACGGCACAGACAGCCCATCCTCTCCCATGAACACCCTCCCTGCGACACCCTCCTTGCAATCCCCTCTGTGATTCCTACCTGCCTCACTATGGGGTGCAGGCCCTGGGTTGTCAGTAACAGTGGGTGTGGTCCATGGGATGGACGATAATGACAACCCGCTCTGCGATGAGCTCTGGTGCTCCGCATCATATGACAACATCTGACTCCTGCCCACGGTAGCACTTTCATCTGTCCACCTGACCCATCCCTGCATTGAACTGGCCATTCTATCACACGGTACCACAGTAGCCTTGGGATGGCGGAGATGGGGTCGGAGTGAGGGCCGGGGGGGGGGGGGGGGTGATGTGGTGGGACATCAATGCGGTGAACATTAGTGAACTGGAGTCCCTGGGTCAAGTCCACCCCCAACATCCACCCATCCACCCCACCCCCAGTGCCCTCTCTGTGACCAGCCCAGACCAGCCTGTGACATTATGTTCAGGATACAAAGGGTTAATGACATATCAAAATTAACCACTAGATGGAGCTAGATGCAGAACTAGCTACTGGGTCTGGTTTAGCATAGTGGGCTAAACAGCTGACTTGTAATGCAGAACAATGCCAGCAGCGCGGGTTCAATTCCCGTACCAGCCTCCCCGAACAGGCACTGAAATGTGGCGACTAGGGGCTTTTCACAGTAACTTCATTGAAGCCTACTTGTGACAATAAGCAATTATTATTATTTAATAAAGCACTGACTCACAGACATCTGGGAGAAGGCTGGAGATTAGAGCACAGGAGCAGTGAGAGAGTTCAGAGTAAAGTAATGGATAGACTGTAGAGACTAATGTTAGTATAATGTAGACTGTAGATTATTATTAACTGGAGGAGTAAGTGGTTGAGCTTTAATAAGTAGTGTAAATAAATGCTTGCTTTGTTAATGAACTTAGCTTCTGTGGTCTTTGTGAACACTACGACATCCATCCTGATAAACAAATCACAAAGAACACCACACAGCCCATGCCTCACACCTTTCTGACAGAGTACCAAGGCAGGTTGTAATGTCGTACACACCCCTGTGTGCATCAACGGGGCTGAGGTGGAGATGGTTGACAGCTTCAAATTCCGAGGTGTGCAAATCACCAGAAATTTGTCCTGGTTCTCCCACGTTGATGTTACTACCAAGAAAGCACAACAGTGCCTATACTTTCTCAGGAAACTAAGGAAATTCTGTTTGTCCATACTGACTCTTAGTAACTTTTACAGATGCACCTTAGAAAGCATCCTATCTGGCTGCATCACAGCCAGGTGTGGCAACCGGGCCTGGATGGACCCAGCTACTGCTCAGGTGTCTCAGGTGGAATGGTGCCACCCTGTTCTGCCCGCTGCCCATCAGATGCACCAGGGAGAGCCCGAGGTGCTGTGGTGTACTGGCACCTCCCCTGCAGGAGTCACTGGCATGGACCCCATTACCTTCTCCTCCATCAGTGTGCCCGATGGACCCGGGCTAATCCGTGGGATGGGGGTGAAAGCACAGCTAACCTCTGAGGCTCCCCCCTGCCACCTGCCGCTGCCAGTCCTGGAGGACAACTCTGGTCTCGACCAGGCTCTGCATGTTCGCGGCCATGAAGCACGGGGAGTGGACCAACAACGCCTGGGACTGCTCCACATCACCCATTGACTGTGCTACCACCTTCTGGTCTGTGCCACATCAGCCAGTAACTGCACCTCTCCCTTTGGCGCTGGGCCACCTCCCTCTGTGTCTGTGCCATGTCGGCCTGGGCAATGCCATCAACGCCGTCAGCCAAGGCCTGCTCTGACTGGCCCATGCTCTGGAGTGCCGCTGCAATGTCCAGGTGGCCCTGGCATATGGCAACCCTGTCCTGGACCTCAGGCATCGCCTGCACAGAATGTCCCAGGCCTTGGACATCTTGACCGACGGACAAAACCTTCGCTCCCAAAACCTCCACTGTGGACACCACCGGTGCAGTGTTGGCCTGAGTGGCACGATGGTCGGTACCACCTCCTGCTGCTAATAATAATAATCTTTATTGTCACAAGTAGGCTTACATTAACATTGCAATGAAGTTACTGTGAAAAGCCCCAAGTCGCCACATTCCAGCGCCTGTTCGGGTACAGAGGGAGAATTCAGCATGTACAATTTACCTAACAGCACGTCTTGCGGGACTTGTGCGTGTGGTGATATGCATCACTGTAAATGCACAAGAGGTTAATGTAAATACACGTAGACGAGCTAGACACTAGAGGGAGCACCAGAGACATCATAACACACAGACATTCAACCAATAGGTCAGTAAGATAGGACAGAACCAATGGACATTCATGACACACACAGAGGTGACACTACCACAGGAGGGCATTACACCAACCCATACAAAAGGACACAGCACACATGATCTTCCTCTTTCCAGTGGAGACACTCAGTGAGTACACAGGGTTGATTCAACACATCACACCGACCACCTGGATCGTAGCAGACTGGTTCGTCAGTCTGAGTAGCTATGGAAGGATTAACAGGAGAGTCGAATCCAAGTAGGAGAATCGTTAACAGTTTAATAAATGTGTTTAAGCTATCTCCAAGTCTGAACCTTCCTTTGTCAGAGTCCACATCAAGGAAGCAGCTTATGCTATGTCAAGAGCATAACAAAACAGTGGGAGGAAACCGGAGCACCCGGAGGGAACCCACGCAGGCACAGGGAGAATGTGCAGACTCCACACAGACAGTGACCCAAGCCGGGAATCGGACCTGGGACCCTGGTGCTGTGAAGCAACAGTGCTAAACACTGTGATACCATGTCCTGCAGGAGATGGACTCCTCCAACTGCACTTGCAGGTGCTTATACCCGGATACTCATGTAGTCCCTGGCTCTGAGACTGCATCTCCACTATAGATGGGACTGCCCTTCTGAAACCCTTCCAGGTGGCAGGTAGTGCCTGGGGTCGGGCCACCCTCTGTCCATCCGCCCCCTCAGTGGCTCCTACCTCCACCTGCTGCACTGCTGCATATGTGTGGTGTGCACCATATGGTGCTCAAGGAGCCTCTTAACTGAAGTGGCCAACCGAGATGAGTGTCTCTGAGATGGTGGAGGCTGTTGGAGACAGTTGTGACGGAAAGTCAGTGTCGTTCCCAGACTGCTGCACTGGGGAGTCTCGGGCTGTGGGTCGAGGTCTCCTGTCACTGTCTGTATCCTCCTCCTCGCTGCTCTCCTCCTGGGGTTGGGGGTGGGGGTGGGGTGCACAACAGACACCTGCCTCATCGCCAGGAGATCCTGCAAGACACAAGACAAGACGCGTCAGTGGACCACGTGTTGGGGTGGCAGGTGGTGGAGGCGGAGTGGGTGTGGGGCTGGTGGTTGTCGTCGATTGGGTGTGGGGTGGTGGTGTTCGAGGGGGCAGTGTGGGGGGTGGAGATATGGTGGGGTTGTGGGGGAGGGGGAGTGGGTGTTGGGGTGGTGGTAGGGTTGGTGGTGGTGGAGAGGGTGGTGTGGGGGGGCTTGTTAGGGTGGTGGTGGTGGAGGGGGTGGTGTGGGGGTTTGGGGGTGGTATGGGGTTTGGGGGTGGGGTTAGGGGTGGTGGAGCGGGTGGTGTGGGGGTTTGGGGGTGGTATGGGGGGGTGGGGTTAGGGGTGGTGGAGGGGGTGGTGTGGGGGTTTGGGGGTGGTATGGGGGGTGGGGTTAGGGGTGGTGGAGGGGGTGGTGTGGGGGTTTGGAGGTGGTATGGGGGGTGGGGTTAGGGGTGGTGGAGGGGCTGGTGTGGGGTTTGGGGGTGGTATGGGGGGTGGGGTTAGGGGTGGTGGAGCGGGTGTTGACACACGTGCCATGGAGAACCGCAACTCAGCAGGGTCTCACTTGCTAACCCGATGCCTACCTCTGCCTTGGTGACTGTCCTCTCCCGGGACTCACCAGTCAGGTCCAGGACCTGCTGCTCTGCTGCCGTGAGTGGCCACAGGCCCGACAGTCCCCCTCTAGTCTTCTCCCTCTCACGATGGTTATGGGCCGACTTCTACTGGGAGGGGGAGACAGAAAATGCACAATGTCAGCCATTTGAAACCATGCAGCACAGAGGGTGGGTAGCTGGTAGTCTTCATGGCCAGGACAACAGCCATGGTGGCCGGTATGTGTGCTGACAGATGGTGCAGGTGGGAGTTGGTCCCCTCTGGGGGCGGGTCACGGGTGTGTGAGTCGGGGGTTAGTGCCAGGGGCACAGTGCTGCTTATTCAACCTGCCTGGTCCTGGCGGTGTTGCCCACAGCACCTCCCATCTGTGCCCAGACCTGGGCAAGGTGGCAGATGGCAGCCTCCTCCCACCCTGGGGTACAGGATGACCCACCTCTCCTCCGTGCCATCCAGCAGGGACCCTGAGGGGCGAGTCACCCTATTATTGAGGTTCCTGGGAGTGTATCCTTATTACCCCGGTCCCTGGAGACGGTCTCCCTAATACAGGGGTTCCGGGGGGAATCTCCCTATTACAGCGTTCCTCGGGGGGGTGGTCACCACATTAAAGGGATTCCGGGGGTGCAGCATGAGGGGTGAGTTTAGTAGAGGAGGGGTGGGCAGTTAGTGCATTTTAGATGGGGAGGGAAGTTCTTGGTTGGACTTTGGGGCAACTCCCTTCTGGAGTTTACCCCTTGGCACACTGCAAGGTCCACGACGACAAGCTCACAAATGCTTAAAGCATCCGTGATCCTTGCCCACATGATTCCCGGCCCGGTGCAGGAGCAGTTGGAGGGGTCCACCACCTGCAGGACATGGTAGCACAGTGGTTGGCACTGTTGCTTCACAGCACCAGGGTCCCAGGTCCGATTCCCGGCTTGGGTCACTGTCTGTGCGGAGTCTGCATGTTCTCCCTGTGCCTGTGTGGGTTCCCTCCGGGTGCTCCTCGTTTCCTCCCACAAGTCCCGCAAGACACGCTGTTAGGTAAATTGTACATGCTGAATTCTCCCTCAGTGTACCTGAACAGGCGCTGGAATGTGGCGGCTAGGGGCTTTTCACAGTAACTTCATTGCAATGTTAATTTAAGCCTACTTGTGACAATAAAGATTATTATTATTAGCAGCAGGAGGTGGTACCGACCATCGTGCCACTCAGGCCAACATCGCACCGGTGGTGTCCACAGTGGAGGTTTTGGGAGCGACAGTTTTGTCCGTCGGTCAAGATGTCCAAGGTGCCGGGCCCACTAAATGGATGCAAATTGGTTATAAAGACCTATTTGCATTCATTAACATGCTCCTGCTAGCGTGCGGTCATGGATCTTGATTCTGACACCAGCTGGGGGGGGTGTTGGAGCATCACGTTCGGATCAGCACCTGCCAACGTCCGGCGCCAATCCCGATTTTGCGATTCTCCGCCGCATCATGGACCCTGATACCGGCATTGGCTGACAGAGAATCTACCCCATAGTTTCCCAAATGAAAAATTTTGCCCTATGTTTCCTCCTGGACACCTGGGTATCATTTATTCTTTCCATGAGGACAGACACAGTTCCATCAGTTCCAATGGAGCATCATCAGATATTATCAAGATCAAGAGTAGAGTAAATCAGGGCACCAAGCCTCTTTAGCATAATCTTCGCCAGGCTGCTATTGTACACGTTAGGTGACTCAAATGTGGGCGTCTATCTGCATGCCAGAGCTGACAGCAAGCTGTTCAACTTGGCAAGATGTGGAGATGCCGGCGTTGGACTGGAGTGAGCACAGTAAGAAGTCTTACAACACCAAGTTAAAGTCCAACATGTTTGTTTCAAAAACTAGCTTTCGAAGCACTGCTCCTTCCTCAGGTGAATGAAGAGGTATGTTCCAGAAACATATATATAGACAAATTTAAAGATGCCAGACAATGCTTAGAATGCGAGCATAAAATACACAAGGCCAACACACCAGGCCGTCCTATCGTTTCAGGCAATGGGACCCTGTGTGAGAACCTCTCTGGCTACATCGAAGGCATCTTGAAACCCATCGTACAAGGTACGCCCAGCTTCTGTCGCAACACGACTGACTTCCTACAGAAACTCAGCACCCATGGACCAGTTGAACCAGGAACATTCCTCATCACAATGGAATTCTAGGCACCCTACACCAGCATCCCCCATGACGACGGCATTGCTGTAACAGCCTCAGTCCTCAACACTGACAACTGCCAATCTCCAGACGCAATTCTGCAACTCATCCACTTCATTCTGGATCACAACGTCTTCACCTTCGACAATACGTTCTTCATCCAGGCACACGGAACAGCCATGGGGACCATATTCGCACCTCAATATGCCAAAATCTTCATGCACAAGTTTGAACAAGACCTCCTCACCGCACAGGACCTTCAACCGACGTTATACACCAGATACATTAATTTTTTTCCTTTGGACCCACGGCGAAAAATCACTGAAACGACTACACAACGACATCAACAAGTTCCATCCCACCATTAGATTCACCATGGACTACTCTCCAAAATCAGTTGCATTCTTGGATACACATCTCCATCAAGGACGGTCAACTCAGCACTTCGCTTTACCTCAAGCCCACGGATAACCTCACGATGCTCCACTTCTCCAGCTTCCACCCTAAACAGATTAAAGAAGCCATCCCCTATGGACAACCCCTCCGTATCCACAGGATCTGCTCAGACGAGGAGGAGTGTAACAGACATCTACAGACGCTGAAAGATGCCCTGGTACGAATGGGATATGGCGCTCGACTCATCGATCAACAGTTCCAACGCGTCACAGCAAAAAACCGCACCGACCTCCTCAGAAGCCAAACACGGGACACAACCAACAGAGTATCCTTCGTCATCCAGTACTTTCCCCGAGCGGAGAAACTACGACATCTTCTTCGCAGCCTTCAACACATCATTGATGACGATGAACATCTAGCCAAGGTCATCCCCACACCCCCACTACTTGCCTTCAAACAACCGCACAACCTCAAACAAACCATTGTTTGCAGCAAACTACCCAGCCATCAGAACAGCGACCACGACACCACACAACCCTGCCATGGCAATCTCTGCAAGACGTGCCAGATCATCGATAAGGATACCACCAGTGCACGTCAGAACACCACCCACCAGGTATGCGGTACATACTCGTGCGATTCGGCCAACATTGTCTACCGCATACGCTACAGGAAAGGATGTCCCAAAGCGTGGTACATTGGCGAGACCATGCAGACGCTGCGACAACGAATGAGCGGACATCGCGCGACAATCACCAGGCATGAATGTTCCCTTCTAGTCAGGGAACACTTCAGCAGTCAAGGGCATTCAGCCTCTGATCTCCAGGTAAGCGTTCTCCAAGGCGGCCTTCAGGACGCGCGACAACGCAGAATCGCCGAGCAGAAACTTATAGCCAAGTTCCGAACACGTGAGTGCGGCCTCAACCGGGACCTGGGATTCATGTTGATGTGTTGGGTAAGCTGGGTCTGCGAGGACTGCGTTTACTGCAGCAGTGAGAGAGACAGGCTTCCAACACTTGAAGAAATGCAACTCGATTTTATTGAACTCTTAACTATCATACATACTTTAACTGTGGGTTGACACTATGCTGAGTTGACTGGAGACCTGAGGCTAACCTGCCCAGACTATCTTACTACCACATGGTGTGTGTTCTAGTTGCTGCTCACTGGCTCTGACTGTCTCAGAGGCTGGCTCCCAAGAGAACGGGAAAACTAGTGCCCTCTGGCTTTATAGTGGCCGTGCCCTTTCTGGTGATTGGCTGCTGCGTTCTGTGTGTTCATTGGTCATCCTGTGTGTTAATCACTGCCTGTCTGTGCACCATCATATACTTATGTGTATATTATGACACATGTCGCATTACATTCATCCCCCACCATCTGGCCTGGGCTTGTGAAATCCTACCAACTGTCCTGGCTTGAGACAATTCACACCTCTTTAACCTGGGGTTACCCATATCTCTGGATCTGTAAAGACTTGATTACCTGCAAATGCTCGCATTCTAAGCATTGTCTGGCATCTTGGCAAGACTGTGCACCATGACCAAAGTGCGTAAAAGTTCTGTTTACTGACGACTACATACAAACATAAGAATTAGGAGCAGGTATAGACCACTTGGACCCTTGAGCCTGCTCCGCCATTCAATTAGATCATGGCTGATAATGCTGCACTTGCATCCCACACTGAAGGTCACTTGAAGCAGCTTGTAAATCAGTTATAGAGGGCCTCCAAGAAGTTTGGACTGACAATCGGCATTCTGGAGGTCGTTGACCATTTCACTTACCTTGGATCAACTATTACCAGCGACCTGCCCCTTGATTACCTGTATGGCAAACGCCACAGCTGCCATGGTTGTTCATTTGAATGTGAACCTTCAGCAAACTAACATAAAATAAAAAAACTCAGTTGCCGCCGGTGTAGAACTGCGGTAACGGCGCTCTGCCATGAGGACTGCCAGCCAGGAGAAATTCAGGTCATAAAAATGGGCCAGCACACAGCCCTCGTGCAACCCGCCCGATTCCCAGCCCTGCAGGTGTTTGATTTGTTGGTGTCGGGAATCGCATTCAGAGCCTGACAAGCGGGAGCTGCCTTTAAACCTCCACTCACCACAGACTGGAATTCCAGCCAAGAAGATGGCTTCGAAAAGATCAGGTCCAAGATACCTGGACTTGGAAACTGAACGAATGCTGGCCGCCAGGGCGGGGCGGAGACAAAAGCTTGCCGTACTGAACAAGGCCTGGGATGAGGTGGCAGAGTTTGTGAGCGCTGCCAGCCTCACTGGGAGGATTGGCACGCAATCCTGTAAAAAGATAAACGACCTGCTTCAAGCAGCTTGGATGAGCAACCACTTTGTGCCCCTGACATCACTCCCGTACCTCACTCCTCACATCTGCATCCAATCCCCTAGAGGCCAACACCCTACCTGCCTACATCCCCCTTACAACCCACCCTCCACAAATATGTATTGTTTCCTTTGGCCAGGAGCCTTGCACAAACAGAGCACAGGCTACACACCCCCTCTAGAACACGCCTCCCAGCATCTTCCTGTGTGCTTTGTGTGTCCCCAGTGAGAAAGCGGCTCATAATCGCCAGGAGACGGGAGGGGGAAATCGCTGACATTCAGGTCCACACTCCCTCTGAGGAAAGGGCCCTGCAACTCGCTGGTGAGGCCAAGGAGGTGGCAGTGGCTCCAATAGATAAAAGCAAATTACTGCGGATGCTGGAATCTGAAACGAAAGGGAAAATGCTGGAAAATCTCAGCAAGTCTGGCAGCATCTGTAGGGAGAGAAAAGAGCTAACGTTTCAAGTCCGATGACTCTTTGTCAAAGCTAACAGACTGAGAGAGTGGGAAATATATATACTGTGGAGTAGGAATGAAAGAGAATAGGTGGGCACCGATCACGGGCCAGTCCCCTCCCAAGCACGGCCGTGGTGCTCACACCCCTCTCCGCCCCCCACAAGCCACAAACGAGCATTTGGCGCCATGTTCACACCGGCAGCGACCAGGTGTGGTTGCCGCCAGCGTGAAACGGTCGGGAACAGCAGGCCACTCGGCCCATCCGGGCCGGAGAATCGTGGGTCGTCGTGAAAAATGGCGACCCGCGATTCTCCGAGCGGCGTGTCGCATTTTGCGACACGCCATTTTGGGGGGTGGTGGGAGAATCGCGGGGGGGGGGGGGGGGGGGCCAGAGCAGCCCTCCCGCGATTCTCCCACCCGGCCTGGGCAGCGGAGAATCGCGCCCCGTGTTGACTATCCCTAATCAAATTATTCCTTTCTAGATGATAATAAATACTATCTCTTATAAATCTTTCCAAGACTTTGCCCACAACAGAAGTAAGGCTCACTGGTCTATAGTTACCAGGGTTGTCTGTACTCCCCTTCTTGAACAAGGGGACAACATTTGCTATCCTCCAGTCTTCTGGCAGGCACTATTCCTGTGCCAGACATAAAGATCAAAGCCAAAGGCTCAGCAATCTCCTCCCTAGCTTCCCAGTGAATCTGAGGATAAATCCCATCCGGCCCAGGGGACGTATCTATTTTCACACTTTCCAGAATTGCTAACACCTCGTCCTTATGAACCTCAATCCCTTCTAGTCTAGTAGCCTGTTTCTCCGTATTCTCCTCGACAACATTGTCTTTTTCCTGTGTGAATACTGACGAAAAATATTAATTTAGCACCTCTCCTATCTCCTCGGACTCCACGCACAATTTCCCACTACTGGCCCTACTCTTACCCTAGTCATTCTTTTATTCCTGACATATCTATAGAAAGCTTTAGGGTTATCCTTGATCCTACCTGCCAAAGACTTCTCATGTCCCCTCCTGGCTCTTCTTAGCTCTCTCTTTAGGTCCTTCCTAGCTAACTTGTAGCTCTCAAGCGCCCTAACCGAACCTTCACGTCTCATCTTTAAATAAGCCTCCTTCTTCCTCTTAACAAGTGATTCAACTACTTTAGTAAACCATGGTTCACTCGCTCGACCACTTCCTCCCTCCCTGATGGGTACACACTTATCAAGGACATGCAAGCTCCACATTTCAATTGTGCCCATCCCCCTTCAGTTTCCTTCCCCATCCTATGCATCCTAACTCTTGCCTCATCGCATCATAATTGCCTTTCCCCAGCTATAACTCTTGCCATGCGGTATATACCTATCCCTTTCCATCGCTAAAGTAAACGTTACCGAATTGTGGTCACCATCACCAAAGTGCTCACCCACTTCCAAATCTAACACCTGTCCTGGTTCATTACCCAGTACCAAATCCAATGTGGCCTCGCTTCGTGTTGTCCTATCTACATACTGCATCAGGAAACCCTCCTGCACACATTGGACAAAACCAATCTGGAGGTCAACCCTAAGGGAGGGTTTCAGATACTTGGATAATTGGGGCTCATTCTGGGGTAGGTGGGACCTCTACAAACGGGATGGTCTACACCTGGACCAGAGGGGTAACAATATCCTGGGGGGAAATTTGCTAATGCTCTTTGGGAGGGTTTAAACTAATTCAGCATCTAAAGTACTATAGCGTTTCCAGTCAATATTTGGAAAGTTAAAGTCCCCCATAACAACTACCCTGTTATTTTTGCTCCTATCCAGAATCATTTTTGCCATCCTTTCCTCTACATCTCTGGAACTTTTCAGAGGCTTACTGAAAACTCCCAACAGGGTGACCTCTCCTTTCCTGTTTCTAACCTCAGCCCATACTACCTCAGTAGACGAGTCCTCATCAAATGTCCTTTCTGCCACCGTAATACTGTCCTTGACTAACAATGCCACACCTCCCCCTCTTTTACCACCTTCCCTGAGCTTACTGAAATACCTAAACCTCGGAACCTGCAACAACCATTCCTGTCCCTGCTCTATCCATGTCTCTGAAATGGCCACAACATCGAAGTCCCAGGTACCAACCCATGCTGCAAGTTCACCCACCTTATACCGGTGCTCCTAGCGTTAAAGTAGACACTTTAAACCACTTTCCTTCCTGCCGGTACACTCCTGCAACCTTGAAACCTTACTCATGATCTCACTACTCTCAGCCTCCTGTATACTGGAGCTACAATTCAGGTTCCCAACCCTCTGCTGAATTAGTTTAAACCCTCCCGAAGAGCATTAGCAAATTTCCCCCCAGGATATTGTTACCCCTCTGGTCCAGGTGTAGACCATCCCATTTGTAGAGGTCCCACCTACCCCAGAATGAGACCCAATTATCCGGGTATCTGAAACCCTCCCTTAGGGTTGACCTACAGGTTAGTAAAAACAGTAACCAGCGCCCGCACTGGAGGTTAGACGTGGATCTTTTAGCTGACGAAGAGATGTGCAGGCGGCTGAGGAAATGTATTCAGAACTACCTGGAAGTCAACGACAGGAGGGAAATTTCGGTAGCGGTAGTTTTACAGTAGGATGTATGGGTCGGAACCCCCACCGGGGCCGGAGGGGATGAGGCATTTTCTAGGAGGGCTGAATTTCCCGAAGGTGGACGGGAGCTGGTAGAAGGGCTGGGGGTCCCGATCGGAATGGAAGAGATAGCGGAGGGTCTGAAGGCCATATAGTCGGGTAAACCCCCGGGGCCATACGGGTATCCAGTGGACTTCTATAAAAAGTTCTCTGGGATATTGGGGCCGTTCCGTTGTTGATGAGGACATTCAATGAGGCAAGGGAGCATGGGGTGCTTCCCCCGACGATGTCACAGGCCACGATTTCGCTGATACTGAGGCGGGACAAGAACCCTGCGAGCATCCTACAGGCTGATATCCCTACTAATGTGGACGCCAAACTGCTGGCCAAAATTTTGTCCTCTAGGATTGAGGATTGTGTTCAGGACATTAAACGTGATCCTGATGCCCCCGGAAGGTAGGGAGGTGGAGGTAGTGATTGCAATGGACGTAGAGAAGGCCTTTGATCAGGTAGAATAGAAATATCTGTGGGAGGTACTGGGATTGTTCGGATTTGGGCGGGACTTTATTGACTGGGTCAGGTTGCTGTATCAGGCTCCTGTGGCGAGCGTACGGACGACTAGGACAATATCGGACTATTTTAGGCTGAATCGGGGGACGAGACCGGGCTGCCCCCTCTCCCCACTGTTGTTCGCATTAGCCATAGAGCCGCTGACAATTGCACTGAGAGCCTCAAGGGGCTGGAAGGGGCTGGTCCCGGGGGGGGGGGGGGGGGGGGGGGGGGGGGGGGGGGGGACAGAGTCTCGCTTTACGCAGACAACCTGCCCCTGTATGTATTGGACCCAGCAGAGGGGATGGAAGAAATCATCAGGATTCTGGAGGAATTTGGCTGGTTTTCAGGGTATAATATGGGGAAAAGTGAGATGTTTGCGGTCCAGGCGAGGGGAGAGGAGAGGCGACTGGAGGAGCTGCCGTTTAGAGTGGTAGGGGGAAGCTTGAGGTATCTTGGCATCCAAGTGGCGCGGGCATAGGAATGGCTGCACAAGTTAAATCTGGCCCGACTAGTAGACCAAATAAAGGACGACTTTCGGAGATGGGACGCGCTCCCGCTGTCAGTAGCAGGGAGGGTCCAGATGGTGAAGATGACGGTCCTCCTGAGATTCCTGTTTGTGTTTCAGTGTCTCCCCATCTTTATTCCGCGGTCCTTTTTTAAACGAGTCAACAAAGTGATCACTGGCTTTGTATGGGCGGGCAAGACCCCGCGAGTAAAGAGGGGGATGCTTGAGCGGAGCCGGCGAGAGGGCGGGCTGGCGCTGCCAAACTTCAGTAACTACTATTGGTCAGCGAACATAGGCATGATCAGGAAGTGGGTGGTGGCTGGGGGGGGCGGGGGAGGGTCGGCATGGGAGCGTTTGGAGGCGGCTTCATGTAAGGGCACCAGCTTAGGGGCGTTGATAACAGCGCCTCTGCCATTCCCGCCGCCATGGTACTCCACCAGCCCCATGGTGGTTGCAGCCCTGAGAGTTGGGTGGCAATGGAGGAGTCATGTGGGAGCAGAGGGAGCATCGGTGTGGTCTCCAATTTGTGATAATCACGATTTGCCCCAGGAAGGATGGATGGAGGGTTTCGGAGATGGCAGAGAGCAGGCATTGAGAGGATGGGGGATATGTTTATAGAGGGGAGCTTTCCTAGCTTGAGGGAGCTGGAGGAGAAATTTGGATTGGCGAGGGGAAACAAATTCAGGATCCTGCAGGTGCGGGACTGCCTACACAGGCAGGTCTCAACCTTCCCGCTCCTACCACCAAGGGGAATACAGGACAGGGTAGTTTCCAGAGGGTGGGTGGGAGAAGGGAGGGACTCTGACATTTACAAGGAACTTATGGGATCAGAGGAGATGCAGACTGGGGAGCTGAAGTGCAAGTGGGAGGACGTGGGCAGCACGGTAGCATTATGGATAGCACAATTACTTCACAGTTCCAGGGTCCCAGGTTCGATTCCGGCTTGGGTAACTGTCTGTGCAGAGTCTGCACATCCTCCCCGTGTGTGCGTGGGTTTCCTCCGGGTGCTCCAGTTTCCTCCCACAGTCCAAAGATGTGCAGGTAAGGTGGATTGGCCATGCTAAATTGCCCTTAATGTCCAAAATTGCCCTTAGTGTTGGGTGGGGTTACTGGGTTATGGGGATAGGGTGGAGGCGTTGACCTTGGGTACGGTGCTCTTTACAAGAGCTGGTACAGACTCGATGGGCCGAATGGCCTCCTTCTGCACTGTAAATTCTATGATGACGAGTTGGAAGAGATAGAGGGTGGTCTATGGGCAGACGCGTTGAGTAGAGTCAATGTGTCCACAATATGTGCCAGGCTCAGCCTGATACAATTCAAAGTCGTTCACCGGGCCCACATGACAGTGGCCCGGATGAGCAGGTTCTTTGGAGTAGAAGACAGGTGTGCAAAGTGTGCGGGCGGACCAGCGAACCATGGTCACATGTTCTGGACATGCCCAAAGCTTAGGGGATTTTGTCAGCTATTTGCATATGTCATGTCCACGGTGTTAAAAACAAGGGTGGCACCGAGTCCAGAGGTGGCAATTTTCGGGGTTCGGAAGATCCGGGAATCCAGGAGGAGAAAGAGGCAGACGTTCTGGCCTTTGCTTCCCTGGTAGCCCGGAGACGGTACTATTAGCTTGGAGGGACTCAAAGCCCCCGAAGACGGATACCTGGCTACCTGACATGGCCAGCTTTCTCTGTTTGCAGAAAATCAAGTTCGCCTTGAGAGGGTTAGTGTTAGGGTTCGCCTGGAGGTGGCAATCGTTCGTCGACTTCTTTGCGTAAAATTAATCGTCAGCAGAAGGGGGGGCTGGGTGTTAGTTTAGCTTAGAGTAGGGGGTTAATAAAGGTGGGACCTGTAAGGGAGGAAGACAGCTTTTGCACTATATAGATTCATGGATATTGTTTATTTAGTTGTCGCTGTAAAACCAAAAAATATCTCAATAAAATGTTTATTAAAAAAATATATTATAAATGTTTCTCCACACTGTAAGTTTCTGTACCATCAAGTGCCTAAAATGTGAAAGGCCTCTAAAACTCACAAACTAAGTTTTGTAGACTCATAGAGTTGACTGAGGGTTTTGGAGGCACATTTCCCTTCGACAATTTCAGACAGTTGGTCGGTGGAGCCCAGTCATCCCAAGGGAAGACCATGTCCATTTTGTGGGCCAGGCCAATTAGCTGTGACTTGCATTGAGTGTTTTGGAGCAACCCGTTGGCTCTGCTTAGAAAGAAGATCGGTCAGTGGGATGAAGTTCAAGTCTGATGGTTAACTGCTCTAATAGCTCCTCACATGTCTTAGTGTCAAATTTTATTTGATAACACACCTGTGAAGGATCTGGAGTCATTTTACTGTATTGAAGGCATGATCTCAATGTAAGTTGTTACTGTTGTCATGCAGACTCTTGCCCCTTGCCCTATCCATACTTCTCCTTTTGCAACATATCTTATTTGGAGGCAAATGAGAAGCAACAACATCCCTTTACAACTGAAGAAAGTTAACTGGGACTCCTTAAATCTGCTAACAACTGTTGCTGTCTCACCACAAGTAGGAAACCCAACACCCCCGGCTTTGACTGCACTCATCCGCTACAATATCTAGAATATAAAAAGAAGACCCGCAGTCAAATAAACCCAGAACCTGCACCATCATTCTTCAAACCCATGCATGTTATCCCTGCACCTCAGTTTCTGATTAGCACCAGGATGTTGCCCTTTTACTACAGCTCTCTCAATAGCAGACTGCAGTAGCTACTCCTCAGAGTGTTACTGCTGTCCCAGCCATGACGCAAAATATATTCACAGAAGGTAGACTCCTTAATATAATTGGAAGCACCAGAGACGTTCAAACTTTTTCTTCCAGCTGACATAAATTATTAGATCATGCTCAATTATTCACACCAGCTGACAAAATAAAGACCAAAGCTTCCACAAACAATACCAACTGGCTACATTTATGTACTTCTTGCACACGACTTTTGCAGTACCTGTCTTTTAACAGTGCCACTGCCTTTAGCATCCAAATTGCTGCCAAATAGCCTCTTCTCATGGATCAATAGTATGCCCACACATGTGCCTAATAGTCAAACTCAACATGCAGATGCTAAGTGTTAACCAAGTGTTAATTCCCTCCTCTGTTGCTCAAAGACAAACATCTCCTCAAGAAAATTGTCCCTCTCTTGTTTGTTTCTGTGTCTGTTTTACCTTGTTTCCCTGCTTTATTGTTTTGTCTCTTTCATATTACCCCTCTGCCTGTCTAGCAGAGGAAAGCATAGACAGTGGAGGAGAAGAGACACTTTTGGCACAGTGAGGAGGAAGCATTTGACTTGAACTTCACAAGAGTAAATCTGACCTTTGTGAAATTGGAACGTAACCATCAGGCTATTAGAGATAACACAATATTCAAATTCGACCCAGTTCGATTAGAAAATCATGAAAAATGAGCTGTATTATTACATAACACAGAGTTTAAATGTTAGTTGAGGTGACATATGAATGAACTATAGTTGGACCTTATTTGTATACACTTAAATGTTCTTACAAGATACACTTCTGGAACACAAATTGGAGTGTATTGGTAAGTATTTATCCTACATGAGGAACTCTATACATCAAAAACACATGTCCAGTTTTTAAATCAATATAATTCCTACAGCGCAGAAGAAGACCATTCGGCCCATCGGGTCTGCACCGACCCTCTGAAAAAGCACCTTACCTAGGCCCAGTCTACCGCCCTATCCCATTTTATATAGCTTTCCATAGTTTTATATTCTGTATATTAATAAACCTTAATTAAATGAAAATTAACAGGCCAAGTGCCATAGATTCCACCTATTTCTATATTTAATCATTTTTATTTTAGCTTATTTTTTCTCACTTCTTTCATATTTAATATTGATGATACTGGGTGGATTTTCTGGCCCTTCCCGCTGGCTTATCCAGCCCGCCAAAAGCAAGCCCCAGTGATGGGTACAGGCGAGCCCTGCAAAATGCCGTAGACAATGGTGGGACCAGAAGTTCCTGGCAGCCGCTTTTGTTACTGGACAACACGACGCCGGAGGGGGGGCATAAAATCCCACCCACTGAATTCCATTCTACGGCTGGGAATTTCCAGTCCCCACTATGACAGCTTTTCTGGAGGAGGTGGCTCTCCAGCGGGATCTGCCGGCAGCATTTCCCAGCTCTACCAAAGTCGATGACCATTTGTGTTGTTCACCGGCCACGTCGCCAGAGAAACCGCCACACGGGGAGGCCTTGGGTGGGGCCTTAAGATCCTGCCAGCGCAAAGGGCTGGAAAATCTCACGCTACAATGCTCCTTCTTCACATTTTAGAAATTGTTTTCTTAAAGTGAACATGCGGAGGGGGGGGCAATTCTTTGCCCGTGGTGCAGCCAACGCTGATCTCGCTATGTCAGGAGAATAGCCGGTGAGTCCTGAAGCGGGATTGGGGGATTGGTGCCGGGGACCAAACAGTTTGTCACTCTCGTGGCCTAGTCCAGCTGGCATGATCAGGGTCTCATCCAGAGAGGGTGAGAACCTGATCACACCTCACTTACTATGATCTGATTAGCGAGATTAAAGTGGAACATAATGGCCTCCTGGGAGTCAGCCGTCCCTCCCCTAGCAGGAACTGCACTGGGCAGGCTTCAGTGCAGGTCTTGACAAGTGTGGACCAGATGCATTGGACCCCAAGGGGGTCAAGCAGGTTGGTCCAGTGCCCAGGTGTGCCTCTGCTGCTCTGCATGCGAATGAGGAATGATCTCGGGGCCACTTGCTTGACGACCACAGCTGTGGCAGACCAGCCACTGTCAGGAAGCTGAACACAAACTCGGTCAGCAGGGACCAACTCTGGGAGATCTGTGGCATGGGCGTCGTATGCCGACTTGCATTGGGCCCGAGACTGCTGCATCCTCTGTATGACTGGGAAGTTGTCACGGTCCGGAATGTGGATAGCCGGAACCGTCGTTCACAGTGTGCGGTTCATGAGGAGCTGCGCTGGGGACAGCCCAGTGGACAGAGGGGTTGCTCTGTAGGCCAACAGCACCAGGTTGAAATCAGAACCCGAGTCAGCAGCTTTGCACAAGTCTTTTAATGATGTGGACCCCTTTTTCGGCCTTCCCATTCGACTGGGGGTAGTGGGGGCTGGATGTGATGTGCTGAAAGTTGTACAGCCGGGCAAAATATGATCACTCCTGGCTGAAGAAGCAAGGGCCATTGTCACTCATCACCGTGAGTGGGACCTCATGCCGGGCAAAGGTTTCCTTGCATGCCTTGATTACTGTTGCTAACATGAGGTCAGACAGTTTGACCACTTTGGGGTAGTTGGAAAAGTAGTCCACTAGGAGGACATAGTCACGCCCCTATGCATGGAACAGGTCAACACCGACTTTGGACCATGGGGAGGTCACCATTTTCATGCTGCTGTAGAGTCTCTTTAGACTGAGCCAGCTGGAATCTTTGACACGTCGGGCAATTGAGGACCGTGTTGGCGACACCTTGGCTGATGCCTGGCCAGTATACTGCCTCTCGGGATCGACGGCGACACTTTTTGACCCCCAGGTGACCCTCGTGGATTTGGCCGAGGACCAAATCTCGCATGCTCTGTGGGATCACAATTCTGTCAAGCTTCATAAGGATGCTGTCTACCACCGTTAGATCGTCCTTGACATTATAAAACTGGGGACACTGCCCCTTTTGCCAACCATCCGTGAGGTGCTGCATGACCCGCTGGAGCAGAGGATCTCTGGCTGTCTCCTCATGAATTTGCACGACCCTCTCATCAGAGGCCGGAAAGTTGGAGGCACAGAACTGCACCTGCGCGTCGATGTGACAGACAAAGTCAGTCTGCTCACATGGTGTGGTGATAGATCTGGAGAGTGCATCGGCAACAATGAGCTCCTTGCCCGGGGTGTAGACCAGGTCGAAATCGTAGCGGCAGAGTTTGAGGAGGATACGTTGTAGCCGTGGTGTCATGTCATTGAGGTCTTTCTGGATGATGTGAACCAATGGCCTGTGGTCCGTCTCGACTGTGAATTTGGGGAGGCCATACACATAATCATGGAACTTGTCGATCCCTGTAAGGAGGCCCAGGCATTCTTTTTCAATCTGAGCGTATCGTTGCTCAGTGGGCGTCATGGCTCTAGAGGCATATGCAACTGGGTCCCAGGAGGAGGAGTCATCCCGTTGGAGGAGCACTGCCCCAATGCCAGCCTGGCTCGCGTCGGTGTATATTTTTGTTTCCTTGGCGGGGTCGAAAAACACCGGCACCGGGGCCTTGGTGAGTTTCGCCCTTAGCTCACGCCACTCTTGTTCATGAGCGGGTAGCCACTGGAAGTCTGTCGTTTTTCTAACGAGATGGCGGAGGAATGTGGTGTGTGACGCCAAGTTGGGGATGAACTTCCCAAGGAAGTTAACCATCCCTAGGAAGCGGAGGACCGCCTTCTTGTCCTCTGGGGTCTTCATGGCGTTGATCGCCGAAACCTTGTCAGCATCTGGCCGCACGCCTTGTTGCGAAATGTGGTCGCCAAGGAATTTGATTTCTGATTGACCGAACGAGCATTTGGCTCTGTTGAGTCAGAGGCCATGCTCGCAGATCCTGTGGAACACCCTCTTCAGGCGATCGATGTGTTCTTGAGGAGTTGTGGACCAGATAATGACATCGTCGACGTACACTCGCAACCCATCGATGCCCTCCATCATTTGTTCCATAATGCGGTGGAACACCTCTGAGGCGGAGATGGTGCCAAAGGGCATTCAGTTATAACAGTAGCGACCGAACGGGGTATTGAATGTGCACAGCTTGCGACTGGATGCGTCCAGCTGTATTTGCCAAAACCCCTTGGAGGTATCCAGCTTCGTAAAGAATTGGCATGAGCCGTCTCACTGGTTAGCTCTTCTCGTTTAGGTATTGGGTAGTGTTCCCTCATGATGTTACGGTTCAAATCTTTGGGGTCGATACAGATTCGAAGTTCCCCTGACAGCTTCTTGACGCAAACCATGGAGCTAACCCAGTCCATGGATTCCGTGACCTTTGAAATGACGTCCTGGTCCTGGAGGTCTTGCAGCTGCTGCTTGAGGTGGTCCTTGAGGGGTGCCGGCACCCGACACGATGCGTGAACCACAGGAGTGGCATTTGGCTTCAATAGGATTTTGTATCGGTATGGGAGTGTGCCCATACCTTTGAACACACTATAGTATTGCGCTAGGATGTCATCGAGTTGAGCCTGGAAGCTATCACCTGGCGAGTCTGTTGACTATGCGGACGACATGGTGTGAACCCGCTGCACTAGGTTCAGGAGCTTACAGGCCCGAGCACCGAGCAGGGAAGCTCTGTTGGTTCCTACGATTTCAAATCGCAGCGTGGCTTTTAATGACCAATTGGACACCGCAAGCTGGCATGAGCCACTGGCAGCAATGGCATTGCCATTGTAGTTGAGGAGCTGGCAGGCCAGTGGAAGAATGCTTGGTTTGACACGGATGGTGTTGAGGTCAGACTTTGAAATGAGGTTTGCTGAAGCGCCGGTGTGTAGCTTGAAACGTATGCGAGCCTTGTTAACCGTAAGGGTAGCACACCACTCGTCATCCGGATCAATACTCAGAATTGGGAATTGTTTCACCATCGTTGAGAAAGGCAGCGCATGCTTGCTGATGATGCCCACCCGGAATGGGGATTTGAGGCCCTCGGTGTCGGGACCTGGTAGACCAGGGGTGGGCAAACTACGGCCAAAGGTCTTTATGCGGCCCACCAAGATCAAATCATATGAGGCGCCCAGAATCATAACCGGGTGAAGCGCCATTTTTGAAAAGTAGAGAAAAAGAGGGCTAAAGGCAGGATGCTGCCGGGGGAAGCGCTGAGGTATATGCCGCACGCTAATTGGTTACAACCGGGACTACTACGACCGTCCTATTGGTCGCACCCAACTATACCCACCAATAAGACAGCCCGCTCATCTACCCCACTACGCTCGGCCGCACCGTTGACTCTGCTAGGCTCATGACTCGGATGTGCTTCTGTTGGCGTCCCGCGCGACCACACTCTGGCTCAGTCCGTAGAGCTTGAACAAAAAGTTTTTTTGTAAGGACTTTCAACCCTATCTGCACTGAAAATACTGGCAATTTCATGTTTGAATCTGTTAGACTTGTATATTACAAGGTAGTGTTATCTGCAATAAAACTAGTGTCCTGGCAGATGCCAAAGAGATAAGACGTGCCCGTTTGCATCAACTTACATTTGTGAGCAGACTTTCTCTATAATGAAAGTTAACAAGTCAAAGAACAGATCACCTCTCACAGACTCAAATCTTCAGTCAGTGTTAAGGACCAGCACAAGCAACTTGACACCTGATTTTAACAAACTGGTAAATGACTGCAGTCAGATGCATCATTCTCATTAACATTGTTCTGTTACTTACTGAGTTACTTTGTTTTTCAAATAAATGTGTTTCATGTGAAGTTTCTACTTTAAAATATTAATTAATAAAAATTAATTGCTTTTTTTTCTTTAAACTGAGTTACTTTGTTTTTCAAATAAATGTGTTTCATGTGAAGTTTCTACTTTAAAATATTAATTAATAAAAATTAATTGCTTTTTTTCTTTAAACTGAGTTACTTTGTTTTTCAAATAAATGTGTTTCATGTAAAGTTTCTACTTTAAAATATTAATTAATAAAAATTAATTGCTTTTTTTTTCTTTAAAAACCTTTTATTTTGGCTATTTTAAATATTAATTATTTTACTTAATATACTATGCGGCCCTTTAAAATTGTGAATTTCTGAATGTGGCCCTTGCACGGAAAAGTTTGCCCACCCCTGTGGTAGACTGTCGGGGTCGGAGTCTGTCACGGGCTGCTGTACTGATCAGACGCTCCTGCGCTGTGGCCGGGATCGCTGTGTGCTGGGCAGTGGAGCCGATCTGCAAAGGGCTGCATAGTGGCCAAGCTTGCCACACTGGAGATAGCATCGAGATTTTGCCGGACATTGCCGCTTTAAGTGGGCGGAGCCAAAATTGGAGCACGTCATGACGCCGACGCCAGGACGTTCCGTGCGCCACCGTGCATGGGCAGTACGGTCGAACGACATGCACACTTGCGCAGGGCTGGTTGGCGGTCACACCATCCCCTCGGTCGTGGCGTGCATGCGCTGGAGCCCGGGAAAATCGTGCAAAATGGCCACTCTCATCCAGGCTCAGGCCCTGCATTTGTTTGATGGCCTGCACCTATTCTGCCTCATGGGGGTTTTGCCGTGCCGTTTCTGTCACCCTGATATGGGAGTACCGGTTGTTAGCATGCTCGTGGAAGACGCAGGTTTCGATGGCAATGGTGAGGGTGAGCTGCTTAACTTTCAGGAGCTGCTGGCGAAGGGAATCAGAGTGGACCCTGAAAACAATCTGATCCCGGATCATGGAATCAGTTGTCGAGTCATAGTTGCATGACTGCGCGAGGATGCGGAGATGGGTAAAAATGACTGAAAAGGTTTATCCTTACCCTGAAGCCTCTGCTGGCACACATAGCGTTCAAAGCTCTCATTGACCTCGATGTCACAGTGGCTGTCAAACTTCAGCAGGACTGTTTTAAACTTCGTCTTGTCCTCGCCTTCAGCAAAGGTGAGGGAGTTAAAGATGTGGATAGCGTGGTACCCGGCTGTAGAGAGGAAGAGAGCAATCTTCCTGGCATCTGATGCGGCCTCAAGGTCGATGGCTTCAAGATATAGCTGGAACTTCTGCTTGAAAATCTTTCTGTTTGCTCCGAGGTTGCCGGCGATGCGGAGCTGCGGAGGAGGGCGGACGCTGTCCATGTTACCTGGATGGCTGATCGCTGGTCAAAGGCAGATTATCTCAAGGTAGGTCAGTCAAACTTCAGCATTACTCACTGTTACCATGATGTGTTGGGTATGCTGGGTCTACGTGGACTGCATTTGATGCAGTGTAGAGAGAGAGACAGGCTTCCAACACTTGAAGAAATGCAACACAATTTTATTGATCAACTAACTATAATACATGTTTAACTGTGGGTTGACACTATGCTGACTTGACTGGAGACCTGAGGCTAACCTGACCAGACTATCTGACTACCACATGGTGTTTGCACTAGTTGTTGCTCACGAGCTCTGACTGTCTCAGAGGCTGGATCCCGAGAGAGTGGGAAAACTGGTGCCCTTTGGCTTTATAGTGGTTGTGTCCTCTCTGGTGATTGGCTGCTGTGTTCTGTGTGCTCACTGGTCATCCTGTGTGTCAATCAATGCCTGTCTGCACTCCATCATATACCTGGATGTATATTATGACAGAGGTTACCCTCGTGACTACCGTGATTGGATTCAAAGAAATTCAGAGAACTTTGTTTGGTATTAGCTTGGTTTCAGGAGTTGCTGAAGAATGACAGCATTAGGCATCAGTCCACCTTTGGGCTTCTCTCCATATTTTCTGTCAGGATTTATTTCCTTAACCTATAGTTCTCCTGAGATATTCTCAAGGCAGTGAGGGTCTCCGCCCAAGGCTGGGAGTTTGGTTCAAGAGTGCCAGGATGCATCCACAAGTTGGTGAATCTGTACAATGTGGGCATGATCCAACATAAAACTCAAAGGCAAGCCCACCCTCACGGTTGGTCATCTTGTGCCAGGGGCATTTAATGCCCAGCAGGGAGAAAATCTCATCTCCAAGAGCAGCCAGCCAATCAAATGTCCAGCAGCTCTCTGGTTCCAGGCGCACCACCAGTAGCGATGGCCACGACTTTGACTATAGCAAGTCCCACAGGGAAGCAAGCATCATTGGAGCCAGACTTCAAAATAAGACCAGAATCTCACACAAGCCATGTTGCCAGTCCTGTTGGCAAAGACAAGGTATTGAAGGGAAGTTGGGGGAATGGTGGAAAGGATGCGGTGTGAGGGGAATCCGAGGGGTGAAGGAGGTTCTCCGATTGCCAAAGGGGACCCGAAAGAAAGGACCCCCCAGCCTTGCTCTGCCACCAATCCACCAAGTTTCACTGGCAGGCTGGACACATGATGCTGCCCCCAGCACCCCCCCCCCCCCCCCCCCCCCCCCCCGCCCCCCATTGCCGATCTCAACAGCAGTAGAGAGGAGGTGCTCAATCGGTCATTAATTGCCAATTACCGGCCTCAATTCCCGCAGGGATGAGCATGCCTCCTGACTCCTCCTCAACCACTGGTAAAATGGCAGAGGGATGGGAGCAGGCAGGTAGGTGTCGGGGGAGTCCAATTCTACAGTCCATTCCCTATCCCACCTGCCAACCCACCCAGGGTTCTGTAAAACTCAGCCCTGTCTATCTGGGGTCCAAACTTCCTCCAAGTTCCTCTGAAGCTATAGTCTGCGGCTGTGAGGGAACCAGTTCCATGGGCTGGATAATAGATTTCTTCTGGGGATGCGCAAGGCAAAGTGGAAATTAAGTGGTCTGTTTGCTCCTGGTCCTGCCGTCTCAGATTGTAAAATCAAGAGATCAACCCCAGTCCGATGAAGAGTGCTGAGGAGCACGCTAGGAGCAACACCAGGAAAACTGAAAAATGAGCCATCAATCTAGTGAAGCTACAACACAGGACTAATTGTGTGCCAAACATATGCAGCAAGTAATAGACAGAGCTAAGCGATTCCACATTCAACAGATCAGATCTAAGCTCTGCAGTCCTGCCACATTCAGCCGTGAATGGTGGCAAACAATTAAACAACTCACTGGCTCCACAAATATCCCTATCCTCAATGATGGAGGAGCCCAACAAATCAGTAGAAAAGACAAGGCTGAAGCATTCGCAATAATCTTCAGCTAAATGTGCCGAGCAGATGATCCATCTCGGCCTCCTCCAGAGGTCCCCAGCATCACAGATGTCAGTCTTCAGCTAATACGATTCACTCCACATGATGTCAAGAAATGGCAGAAGACACTGGATACTGCAAAGGCTATGGGCCCTGATGATATTCTGGCAATAGTACTGAAGACTTGTGCTCCCGGACTTGCTGCACCACTAGCCAAGCTGTTCCAGTACAAATACAACACTGGCATCTACCCAGCAATGTGTAAAATTGCCCGGGTGTGTCGTGTACACAAAAAGCAAGGCCAATCCAACACAGCCAATTACCACCTATCAGTCTACTCTCCATCATCAGCAAAGTGATGGAAGGTGTCATCAACAATGCTTTCAAGTGGCACTTGCTCTGCAACGGCCTGTTAACGGACGCTCAGTTTGGGTTCCGCCAGGGTCACTCAGCTCCTGACATCATTGCTGCTTGGTTTAAACCTGGACAAAAGAGCTGAATTCCAGAGGTGAGGTGAGAGTGACTGCCCTTGACATCAAGGCAGTATTTGACCGAGTATGGCATCAAGGAGCCCGAACAAAACTGGAGTCAATGGAAATCAGGGGGAAATTTCTCCACTGATTGGATTCATGCCTGGCACAAAGGAAGATGGTTGTGGTGGTTGAGAGTCAATCATCTCAGCTTCAGGACATCACTGCAGGAGTTCCCCAGGGTAGTGTCCACGGCCCAACCAACTTCAGCCAATTCATCAATGAGCTCCCTTCCATCATAAGGTTAGAAGTATGTTTGCAGATGCCTGCACAACGTTCAGTATCGTTTGCAATTCTTCAGATAATGAAGCAGTCCATGTCCAAATGCAGCAAGACCTGGCCATTATCCAGGCTTGACACATGGCAAGAAACATTTCTGCCACACAAGTGCCACACAATGACCATCACCAAGGGAATACCCCACTATCAACAACTTGGGGGTTGCCATAGATCAAAAACTGAACTGGACTAGCCATATTAATACTGAGGCTAGCAAAGCAAGGCAAGGGCTAGGAATCCTGCAGTGAGTTACTCACTTACTGACTCCATAAAGCCTGTCCACCATCTACAAGACACAAGTCAGAACTGTAATGGAGAGCAACACCTGGAGGAATGGCTCCTTGGGGACACAGGGTACCCACTCAGGAAGTGGTTGATGATACCAGTGCAGAGGCCCTGAACGGCCGCTGAGACTCACTTCAACAAGACTCATGCATCAACACGCATGCTGGTTAAGCAGCCGAATGGACCGCTGAAGATGCGGTTCCGGTGCCTGGACCGATCGGGGGAGCCCTCCAGTACAACCCCCAGAGAGTGTCCTGCATCATAGTGGTATGTTGCACTTTGCATATCCTGACACTGAAGCGGGATGAGCAGCCGGATATGGAGGGCATGGAGGAGCACCACATGTCCTCGGATGAGGAGGATGTCGAGGAGGCCAGCGAGAGGCAACCCACAAAGGAGGCAGAGGAAGCATCGTGGGTGATGGCCAGGGTCCGTGTGAAGCGCAGGGCTAGAGATGCCCTCTTAGCCTCTCGGTTTGGAGATGACCGAGACTAGGGTGTGAAGGCCTTCCTCACCATGGGGCCTGACATCCGCTCACTACTACAGTGCCTGTGGAAGGTCATCATTATGGTGGCAACATTCCTGGCAACAATTGCTAAAGGGATTGGCCGAACGCTGCTGGAGAATGGTGAAGACTTGCTGTGAGGACAGAGTGATGCTCATCTCAACCTCTGAAAAATGTCTAACACCAGCCTGACAGAGAGCTGAATGTGACCTGCCATTGAACAGGGTGATCAAAGGGCTCAGAGAAGCTGAATGACACAACTCAGCTGCTACTTCCTCCTATGAAGTTAAGGGCCCCGGTGCTTTTCTCCACCTACTGATGAAGTGGTCAGGCTCCCACACATTTCCTTGATATTCTTGGCATAACAAAAGAATGCTGGCAGACATGAGAGGACTGGGTGCTGCTGTTTGTGGGGTGAGCGGTTTGGGGGTGAACCTTCCATAGATGGGGGGTTGTGAGGAGTTGGGGTTGGAGGGCCCACCCCAGGAACAGTGCGGTTTTACTGCGTTATCAGTGTGGGACGTGGGAGAGGAGTAGAGCTGTCATTTTCACTGCACAGGGATAAAGCACTGTGTTTGCGCGAGGGTTTGCAGAGCATGTTGCCATGACATGACATTGTGGAAGACCAATATGGATGTATAAAGTGATTTTTAATACAAGTGCACTATTACAATGATGTCTCATCTCTACTAGTGCCTAGGGTCACCTGTGCCCACTGGGTGCCTATCTTTTCTTACACTACCTTACCCTCCCGCTAGCTCTAGGTGTATCTCCAGGATCCACAGCTGAGATTGAGGTGGTCTGCTGACTTCCGCACCCTGTTGCCTGAGATTACCTGAGCAGGGTCCCTTGGAAATTAAAAATGAAAATCGCTTATTGTCACGAGTAGGCTTCAAATGAAGTTACTGTGAAAAGCCCCTAGTCGCCACATTCTGGCGCCTGTTCGGGGAGGCTGTTACGGGAATCGAACCGTGCTGCTGGCCTGCTTGATCTGCTTTCAAAGCCAGCGATTTAGCCCAGTGAGCTAAACAGCCCCTGGAGGCCTGGATCTCGAGGATCTGGGCCTATCTTTGGGCTGCACAGGTGTTGCCATGCTGTGGTCCACGGGGTGTGGGGCTAGAGGCGTGTCGCTCACAGACGGCGTGCCAGATGGCTGGTGACCCCCAGGTCTCTTGGGTGGAAGGGCCTGGGCTGTGCTCCAGCTCTTCCTCTTCCCTTCGGGTGCTGAGGGACCACCATGGGATAGACGGGCAGCTGGAGCAAGATCCAAAAGGCCCACCATCCTCTGGTACAGACACAGGTGGATTCCCACTAGTGCCTTCATCATGCAGTTGAAGCCCTGCACCATGGAGCTCATGTTCTCAGCCATGGAGGTCATTGGCTGAACCATGGAGCGGACATCCTCTGCCATGGATTGCCAAAGTCTCCACTGTGAGGGCAGCACGGTGGCACAGTGGGTTAGCCCTGCTGCCTCACGGCGCTGAGGTCCCAGGTTCGATCCCGGCTCTGGGTCACTGTCCGTGGATTGGCCATGCTAAATTGCCCCTTAATTTAAAAAAATGAATTGGGTACTCTAAATTATTATTTTTTAAAGTCTCCACTGTGGATGCCACCCTCGCAGCGTTGGCTTCCTTACATAGGAATGGCAGCACCATCTTCTCAGACAGAAGGTGATAGGACTCCTCCAGTCAGCCCTGCAGTCCAAGGATGGATTCCGTCATCCCTCCCTGATACCCATGACTCGGCCTTTCTCGTTCCTTCAGCTGGAGCAACGCTACCCAGAGGCACATCATTGGTGTGGGTCTCAGCAGAGCCCTGGGCTCTGGCATTCCTCCGAGTGTCGGGTCCCTGGGACGTTCCTTCCTCTACCTGCTGTGAATCTTCAGCAGTGAGGTGCTCATAGTGAGTGGCACAGAAGCCTGCATACTTGTTATTCCCACTGAGGTGTGAGTATCTGCACTGCTGGAGGGAGCAGGTAACAGCTGTGACCCCTCCTTGGGTTTGTAGTCTCCAGAGGGCATGAATATAGTCCAGGCTGGTCGACTGACTGACATGCAAGGGAAACAAGATAGCTTTAGTACATCACAGGGGCAGACTGATGGAAGAAAGTTAACTCACGTGAGACTTGCTCCATGGCTGCGTGCATTAAGGATTCTCACTTTTGTCTCTTGCCCCCACCTCGCGTCTGCACAGATGTAATCCTACTCCTCGCCGGCCAACTCAAGGGCTCTTTCCTCAAAGAGCATGAGACTTCTCAGGTTGGATATGACTCCGCCGATGGCTGTGCCCAGCCGGTGGCTGTGCCCACTCACGCCGATTGTGATCGGATTTGTCCGGCTATGACACTAATGGGGAGAGTGTGAGCAGGATACTTGCCAGGTCAGATGGTGATGAAGCCTGGCATGCAGGAGAGGTGAGTAGGAGCAGAGAGTGAGGAACAGGGAGCTAGATTCTCCGTTTGGGAGACTAAGTCCCCACGCCTGCGTGAAAACGGTAGTGTTTTACGCCAGGAAAACTGGTGCAAAATATCCACCAATTCTCTGTTCCAGAGGCGGGGCTAGCAGCCAGCTTAGGGCTCCCAACTCTAGCTGCCGATATGGCCCGGAGCATTGCCGAATCTGTGGTTGCGCATGCGCATGGCTGCGGCCTGCAGTGGCTGCGCTGTGCTTCGTGGCGGACGCAGCCCACGGACCCGGACCACAAATATAGTCCCCCATTCGGTTGGCTTGCGTGCCCTGGGCCACCCCTCCCCACAGTGCCCCGAGCCCTGATTAAAGCCCCCACCCCGCCCCTGGATCAGCCCTCCCCTGACTGAAGCGGCTCTGGACTGAGTCCGCAGCCACCACGCCGAGTTCCCATCAGGTGAGACCACACGTGTCCCATACCGTCGGGAATTCGGCCGGTTGAGGATGAAGCATCGTGAGATGGGCCTCAGGCAATGGCCTGAAGCCGTGGATACTGCAAGGGGCGGAGCATCACAAACAGCGCCGCCCCCAATTCTGTCATCATTGGGGATTCTCCGCCCCCTCGCCGAACACGATTTCAGCATCGGGGATCAGAGAATCCAGCCCAGGGTATCTACTTGGGGGACCTTGTGGAGTTGGGGTGGGGTGGGGGAAGTGAGTTGGTTGGGAGTGAGGTCACCATGGATGTGTGATGGGTGTGTTCAGGGGTGCAGCGTGAGACATGAGGAGGCAGACTTACCCTGGCTGCATGAAGAAGGTCATTAATCTTCTTCCGGTACTATGGCCCTGCCCTGTTATAGAGCAAACTGGCACTCACTATCATGGCCAGCGGCTACCAGGCAGGGTTGGTGACCTCGCTTGCTGGACATCAGGCTGATCCTGGGTACAGGATATCATGCCTGTGCTCAACACCATCCAGAGGTTTGGTGAGGGCTCCCTCTGTGAAACGGGATGCTGTTTTCCTGGTAGCCACCTCCCCGACTAGATGTGGAACAAGTGCTGGGGAGCCATTTAAAAGGAGCGCTCCACTGATTGCAGAGATGAAGGTTGCCTGGGGTGAGCGAATCAGCCGCCACGAGCACAGCATGAAGCATGTGAAAAAAAAATTGTTAAAGAGGCAAGTTTTTCTCACCATTGCCCCCGACGGAACTCTCCCTGGTATTCTTGTTGGGACCAACACTTTGAATAATAATAATCACTTATTATCACAAGTAGGCTTCAATGAATTTACTATGAAAAGCCCCTAGTCGCCACATTCCAGCGCCTGTTCGGTGAGGCTGGTATGGGAATTAAACCCGTGCTGATGGCATTGCAAGCCAGCTTATTAACCCACAGTGCTAAACCAGCTAAATATATGGGAAAATGCCACCCTGTGGTTGTATATACTGCTGCTGCCGCTGCTCCTGATCCTGCTGCTGCCGGTCCACAGCGACCTTATGGTGAGTTGCTAGATCTGTTCTGAATCTATTCCATTTACCATTGTGGTACCAGAACACGGTGTCAATGTGAAGACAAGACTTCATCACCACATGTAGTGGTTACCATTAACAATACTGTCAAATAGGCATTGTCTGATGGCGCCACGGTCCCAGGTTCGATCCCGGCTCTGGGTCACTGTCTGTGTGGAGTTTGCACATTCTCCCTGTGTTTGCGTGGGTTTTGCCCCCACAACCCAAAGATGTGCAGGGTAGGTGGATTGGCCACATTATTTAACCCTAATTTTTTGTAATTGCCCCTTAATTGGAAAATCTATTGGGCACTCTACATTTATACAAAAAAAAAACAATATTGTCAAGGATAAATACATCTGTGGCAGGTAGATTGGTGAGGATGAGGCCCAGTATGTTTTCCCCTCTTGTTGGTTCACTCACCATCTGTTGCAGGCCCGGCCTGGCAGATATGTGCTTCAGGACTTTACCAGTTTGTTCATCATGGTGCTATTCAATCACTTTTCCTGTAGAGCTTTGAAGACCCCATCCAGAGTACATTCTAGAACAAAGAACAAAGAAAATTACAGCACAGGAACAGGCCCTTCGGCCCTCCCAGCCTGCACCGATTGAGATCCTTTATCTAAACCTGTCCCCTATTTTCCAAGGTCTACTTCCCTCTGTTCCCTGCCCGTTCATATACCTGTCTAGATGCCTCTTAAATGATGCTATCGTGCCCGCCTCTACCACCTCCGCTGGCAAAGCGTTCCAGGCACCCACCACCCTCTGCGTAAAAAAACTTTCCACGCACATCTCCCTTAAACTTTCCCCCTCTCACTTTGAAATCGTGACACCTTGTATTTGACACCCCCAATCTTGGAAAAAGCTTGTTGCTATCTACCCTGTCCATACCTCTCAGAATTTTGTAGACCTCAATCAGGTCCCCCCTCAACCTCCGTCTTTCCAATGAAAACAATCCTAATCTACTCAACCTTTCTTCATAGCTAGCATCCTCCATACCAGGCAACATCCTGGTGAACCTCCTCTGCACCCTCTCTAAAGCATCCACATCCTTCTGGTAATGTGGCGGCCAGAACTGCACGCAGTATTCCAAATGTGGCCTAACCAAAGTCCTATACAACTGTAACATGACCTGCCGACTCTTGTACTCAATACCCCGTCCGATGAAGGCAAGCATGCTGTATGCCTTCTTGACCAATCTATCAACCTGTGTTGCCACCTTCAGGGTACAATGGACCTGAACTCCCAGAACTCTCTGTACATCAATTTTCCCCAGGACTCTTCCATTGAATTAGATCTTCCAAAATGCATCACCTCGCATTTGCCTGGATTGAACTCCATCTGCCATTTCTCTGCCCAACTCTCCAATCTATCTATATTTTGCTGTATTCTCTGACAGTCCTCCTCGCTATCTGCAACTCCACCAATCTTAGTATCATCTGCAAACTTGCTAATCAGACCACCTATACCTTCCTCCAAATCATTTATGTATATTACAAACAACAGTGGTCCGAGCACGGATCCCTGTGGAACACCACTAGTCACCCTTCCCCATTTTGAGACACTCCCTTCCACCACTACTCTCTGTCTCCTGTTGCCCAGCCAGTTCTTTATCCATCTAGCTAGTACACCCTGAACCCCATACGACTTCACTTTTTCCATCAACCTGCATGGGAAACTTTATCAAACGCCTTACTGAAGTCCATGTATATGACATCTACAGCCCTTCCCTCATCAATTAACTTTGTCACTTCCTCAAAGAATTCTATTAGGTTTGTAAGACATGACCTTCCCTGCACAAAACCATGCTGCCTAGCACTGATAAGTCTATTGTCTTCCAAATGTGAATAGATCCTATCCCTCAGTATCTTCTCCAACAATTTGCCTACCACTGACGTCAAGCTCACAGGTCTATAATTCCCTGGATTATCCCTGCTACCCTTCTTAAACAAAGGGACAACATTAGCAATTCTCCAGTCCTCCGGGACCTCACCCGTGCTCGAGGATGCTGCAAAGATATCTGTTAAGGCCCCAGCTATTTCGACCCTCGCTTCCCTCAGTAACCTGGGATAGATCCCATCCGGTCCTGGGGACTTGTCCACCTTAATGTCTTTTAGAATACCCAAAACTTCCCCCTTCCGTATGATGACTTGACCTAGAGTATTTAAACATCCATCCCTAGCCTCAACATCCGTCATGTCTCTCTCCTTGGTGAATACCGATGCAAAGTACTCATTAAGAATCTCACCCATTTCCTCTGACTCCACGGATAAATTCCCTCTTTTGTCTTTGAGTGGGCCAATCCTTTCTCTAGTTACCCTCTTGCTCCTTATATACGAATAAAAGGCTTTGGGATTTTCCTTAACCCTGTTAGCCAAAGATATTTCATGACCCCTTTTAGCCCTCTTTATTGCGCGTTTGAGATTCGTCCTACTTTCCCGATATTCCTCCAAAGCTTCATCAGTTTTGAGTTGCCTCGATCTTATGTATGCTTCCTTTTTCATCTTAGCTAGTCTCACAATTCCACCCGTCATCCATGGTTCCCTAATCTTGCAATTTCTATCTCTCATTTTCACAGGAACATGTCTGTCCTGCACTCTAATCAACCTTTCCTTAAAAGACTCCCACATTTCAAATGTGGATTTACCCTTAAACAGCTGCATTCCCTAGTCTACATTCCCTAGCTCCTGCCGAATTTTGTTATACTCGGCCTTTCCCCAATTTAGCACTCTTCCTTTAGGACCACTCTCGTCTTTGTCCATGAGTATTCTAAAACTTACGGAATTGTGATCGCTATTCCCAAAGTAATCACCGACTGATACTTCAACCACCTGGCCGGGATCATTCCCCAATACCAGGTCCAGTATGGCCCCTTCCCGAGTTGGACTATTTACATACATACATTCTGTGCCCCCACATGTTGGTCCTTGGCCTACTGCAAATCTCAAGTGACCTCAGTTTTCTGATTCGGCACTTCACAACCTTCTGGACTCAACATTGATTTGGATAACTTCAGAACCTTCTCCGCCATCTTGACATTTTTATTAAATTCAAAATTTGTTTTAGTCCCAGCTCAAAGACCCCCACAGGGCCATCTGTCATTTGTTCTTTAGTTTTGCTTTCACAGGGCATTGACCTTTGCTCTGCTTTAATCCATTCTACTGTCTTACCTTTAGAGTCATAGAGTCGTAGAGGTCCACAGTACAGAAAAGGTGCTTTGGCCCATCACGTCTGCACCAGTCAAAAACAACCACGTAAGTATTCCAATCCCATTTTCCAGCACTTGGCCCATAGCCTTGCATGTCTTGGCTGCTATCAGCAGCTGTCTTAGGTCTCAACACTGCCATTAACGCCTCCTTTGTCTTGTCCGCTAAATATCTTCCAATCACTCCTGAAGTCACACCGATCCCAGACCATCTACTCTGCTCCATCTCAAGCAGTACAAAATCTATTACATTTCTCCCTCTCTTCAGCTCTGAAGAAGACTCATACAGACTTGAAATGTTAATTGTGTTTCCCTCTCCATAGAACTCTCAGGCCTGCTAAGTTTTCCCAGCATTTTCTGCTTTTATGCTGTCCTGATCTCCAGAGAATTTATATAAAAAGCTGTTTACACTGTTTCCCCAGTAGTTCTGCTGGAGAAGCCCTGCAGAAAAACTAGCCGATTTCCTCATTAGCGAGAGTATAAGTATAATTTGACTAAATTATTTGAGGTCCCCACTTTGCACTTCGGTTCATTTGCACTTTTCATCAATCTCACTCCAATTATGCTTCCACACAATGTACGTGTTATGTCCTCAATGTTTTGTTTCATCTTTATATTTTAACATATAGGAACCATTGGGGTTAAATTGGATAGCCTTCAGAAATGGGAGCAGAGATTGTAGTGCCCAATTAACACGCGCCCATTGACTGCAGTGCACTAGGCAGCATGCTGAGGGAGCATGCCAACTTCATGCTGCCTGTTCATCTGAAGGGCCCCTGCATCCAGCTAGCACTAACCATAGGTGGGCACTCTTATGAATGGCAGCATTGCTTAAAGCTAGCTGACACTGCTTAAAACTAATTGCACTTCTTAATGAGGAGGTGCATTGTAACGGGAACAGGTGCTAACAATTGTGCAGTAAATGAAGGGACAAAAAGTAGGCACCAACATCCTGCAGGAAAAGTCCGCAGTTAATCCCAGCTATCTAGAGATGGCCCCTCTCAAGGGAGACGGTAAACTCACTCGATGAAATGATAGGGCCTAAGATCACATCCGACTGTGTAGTTGGGCACCCAATGTCATTGGTTCTGAAAGTGGCAGTCACCCTCAACCTCTATGTCTCTGGTTCTTTCCAGAGTCCTGTTGTTGATCTGTTGATGTGTGCAGTGTGTCACCATGCACAGCACGCAGCTGCATCAAGCTTGTGATAGATTTTCAGAGGGATCAACACCTTCATACATTTCAGAACAGATGAGGATAGCCAGGCAGAGCATGCAAGAGGATTTGCAGCTTCTGCCAGCTTCTCAAAGATTCAGGGAATGATTGATTGCACCCATGTGCCAATCAAGGCACCTGCGAGAGAACCGGGGGCCTTTTTGAATTGTATGGGCTTCCATTCACTCAATGTCCAGTTAGTGCACAATCAGCACCAGCAAATCCTCCGGGTTTGTGCAAGGTATCCTGGGTCTTGTCTTGATTCACATATTCTTTGTCACTCCCAGGTTCCAAGGCTTTTCATTCTCTTTGGGGACTTGGATGGCTGGTGGGGGATAAAGGTTAGCTTCTTAAAAGGTGGCTGATGACACCAATCAGTCACCAAGAAAGTGCATGGAGGAGAGATACAATAGAATACGTCCCTCCACGAGAGCCATAACTGAGAGGGCAATAGGCGACTTACCTTATGGGCTAGTATTTACTACTTTCTTTTATCGCTTATAGTTTGTAAGATCTATATTTTGTGGTCTATGGGATATATTCTGTAGTAACGAGGACCAGGAAAGATGGGCGCTAGAGTAATTAATATTATTTCATTTTAAGTATCTTACAAAAAGTTTAATTCAAAAGTTAAGTTATGGCCGGAGAGCTCAAAGCCATCCTGTACTCCTCCTGCTCTAAGTGGGAAGCCGAGAACACTTCCAGTGCCTGGGGCAAGCATGTGTGTAGGAAGTGTCTCCAGCTGCAGTTCTGGAAGCCCAGGATTCGGAGCAGCAGCTGGGGATACTCTGGAGCATCTGCTATGCGGAGAGTATCGTGGATAGCATCTATAAAGAGGTGGTCACACCGCAGGCCAAGAATCCACAGACAGGCAGCGAATGGGTGACCACGAAGCAGAGCAAGAGGACTAAGCAGGCAGTGCAGGAATCTCCGCTGGCCATTCCCCTGCAAAACAAATGTAAGGCTATGGATACAGTTGGGGGCGAATGGCCTCTCAGGGGAAAACAGCAACAGCCAAATTCATTGCACCACGGTTGACTCTGCTGCACAGGGGAGGAGCAAAAAGTGTGGAATGCTAGAGTCATTGGGGAATAAAATGTCAGTGGAATAGATAGGCTGCAAACAAGACTCCAGGATGGTATGTTGCCTCCCTGTTGTGAGGGTCAAGGACGTCCCAGAGCGGCTAAAGGATACTTTGGAGAGTGAACAGCCAGTGGTCGTGGGACACATTGGCACAAATAAAATAGGTTAAAAAAAAACAGGATGAGATCCTAAAAGCAGAATATGAGCAGTTCGGAAAAAAGTTGAAATTGGATCTCAAAGGTAGTGATGTCAGGATTATTACCAGTGCCACATGCCAGTCAGAGCACAAATAGCAGGATATATCGGATAAAGAGAGTGCAAGGGCGAGGGTTTCAGATTCCTGGGACATTCGGACCGGTTCTGTGAAGGTGGGACCAGTACAACTGGATGAGTTACACTTGGGCAGGGCCGGGACTGATGTCCAATGGGGAGTATTTGCTAAAGTGGTTGGGAGGGTTTAAACTGAAATGACAGGACGATGGGAATCTATGCAAAGAGTCAGAGGAGGAAAAACACAGACAAGAACAAAAGACAAAAAGGGGAATAAGAAAGGTGAAAGGCAGAGAAATCAAACAGGGAGCAAGTCGTCCGCGTAGAGTGAAACCGTGTGCTCCACGACCCCTCTCACTTTCCTCCACCAGATGTTTGATGACCTAAGCGCTATTGTCAAGGGCTCTATGGCCAGAGAAAACAGTAGTGGGAAGAGTGGACATTCCTGTCTTGTCCCCCTACACAAACTAAAATATTCTGACTGGACCCAGTTGGTCTTTACATTCGCTACCGGTGCCTGGTAGAAACAGCCGGACCCAGTCAACGAATCCCTGCCCGAACCCAAACCTTCCCAGGATATCCCACAGGTGCTTCCACTCTACCCGATCAAAGGCCTTTTCTGCACCCATGGCTACCACCACCTCGACTTTGCACCCCTCCGCTGACATCATTATCACATTTAAGAGCCGTCTAATGCTGGTCATCAGGTGACGTCGCTTCACAAACCCCGTCTGGTCCTTCCCTATCACCTCTGGGACACAATCCTCCATGCGCGTGGCCAAGATCTTTGCCAGAAATGTTGCATCTACATTTAAAAGGGAGATCAGCCTATACGATCCACAGTTATCTGGACCCTTATCCCGCTTCAGAATAAGGGAAATCGATGCCTGTGATAACGTTGGGGGGAGCACTCCCAGCTCCTTGGACTCATTAAAAGCCTTTACCAGGAGTGGCCCCAGCAGCCTGGAAAGCGTTTTGTAGAATTCGACCGGGTATCAATCAGGTCCCAGACCCTTGCTCGATTGCATCGCCCCCAACCCATCGATAATCTCCCCAAGCCCGATTGGGTCTCCCAAGCCTTCCACCAACTCCTCATCTATCCTCGCGAACTCCAGCCCCCCCAAGAATCGCTTCACATCCTCCTCCCTGTCTGGGGTTTCCGATTTGTATAGTCTACTACAAAATTCCCGAAACACATCATTCACCCCCGCCGGATCCATATCCACCTTCCCCCTTGTATCCTTTACTTCCCCAATTTCTCACACCGCCTCCTGCTTCCTCAGCAGATGCGCCAACGTCCTGCTGGCTTTTTCCCCATGTTCATATACTGCCCCCTTCACCCCCTTCAGCTGCCCCTCCACCTTACCTGTGGACAGGAGCCCAAATTCAATTTGCAGTCTCTGACGCTCCTTCAGAAGCCCCTCATCCAGACACTCTGTCCACCTGTAAAGGTTTGCCTACCAGCCTGTCCAACTCCGCCCATTCAGCGTTCTCCTTATGGCCCCAAATCGAAATTAATTCCCCCCTGATAACCGCCTTAGGTGCCTCCCACACCACCCCTGCCAAGATCTCACCCGTATCATTGATCCTTACATATCCCCGAATGGCCTCCTTCACCCGCTCACACACCTCATCCTCCGCTAGCAGCCCTTCATCTAACCTCCATTGTGGCCGCTGGGCCTTTCCTTTGCTCACTTGCAGATCTACCCAGTGTGGGGCGTGATCTGACACCACAATTGCTGAATATTCAGTATCTATGGTGAATGTGATTCACACCAGATTATAACCTGTATATACATGTGTCTATATTATAAGTGCAGTTGCACTACCTGACCTCTAGGGGGAGTAGCTCTGGGAATGCTTGAGAGTTGTACGGGGCTTCTCCCTTGGCTCCGCCCAGGACTCCTCCCCCAGGAGCTGCTGTATAAAGATCAGTGCCACAGGGTCAGCCAGTCAGTTCACCGAAAGTTCAACGGCTAACAGGCTGGCTCTGTTGTAAGTATATTAAAACCGCTATTCTAATCCTACAAGCACGTGTCCGTAGAATTGTTGGTTCCAACAATATCCACCACCTCAGTCAGCAGCGTTTTGTCCAGCACAAAGAAATCTATCCGGGAATACACCTTATGCACATGGGAGTAGAATGAAAACTCCTTAGCCTCCCAAATCTCCACGGGTCCACCCCTCCTATGCTCTCTATAAACCCCCGTAGCTCTTCTGCCATAGCTGACATCTTTCCGGACCTGGGACTCGACCAGTACAGCCTCGGATCCAGGACCGTGTTAAAGACTCTCCCCATAATCAGACGATGTGAATCCAGGTCCGGGATCTTCCCTAGAACTCAACATCATCCCAGTTTGGGGCATATATATTCCCCAATACCACAGCCATTCCCTCCAGCTTCCCACTAACCATGATGAATCAACACCCCCGGGTCCACCTCTATCCTCCCCACCTCAAATGCCACCATTTTATTGACCAGGATTGCAACCCCCCTCGTTTTAAAGTCCAATCCCGAATGAAACACCTGTCCGACCCATCCCTTCCTCAACCTAACCTGATTCCCCCACCTTCAAGTGCGTCTCCTGCAACATGGCCACGTCTACCTTCAGTTGCCTCAAGTGTGCGAACACATGGGTCCTTTTGACCGGCCCATTTAGCCCACGAACGTGCCACGTGACCAGCCTAGTCGCGGTGCACCCCACTCCCCTCCCCTGCAGGTCAGCCATAACATCTCCTAAGCCAGTCCTTGGCCCATGTCCTGCCCCCAGGCAGCTACTGCCATCAACTCTCCTCCTCCACCAACTTAAAAGTCTAACTCCCCGTCAGCAGTCTAACCCTCCCCAGACCCCCTCCCCCTCCCATCCACCCACCCCCCACCCCCCCCCCCCCCCCCCCCCCCCCCCACATTGGTCTTCAGCTCACCCCGCATTTTGGTTCCGTGAACTAGCTCTCCTGCACTATTATTAACGGCAGCCTAACAGACTGCAGCCCATAAGTAACCAGAGCCTTTGTCGAGCCTGCTTTGGGTAAAGGTTCCTGCATATAGATCGCTAGCCTTGCCTTCATGTCCCACAAACCCAACTGTTGAACTCCAGTCTGGATTTTCTCGAAGGTCTGTCTCCCATTACTGAAACTGCAGCCTCCATGTCCACCTCCATCTTTAATGGGTAGCTGTTCACCTGGATAGTAGCCCTATGAGGGCAACTCGTGGCACAGCAATGCAATGCAATTGCATACACTCTTCATCATCAGGTTGTACTAAGTGGATGGTCCTGGCTCTGAGCTGCTGCCCTTGGGTAAGGTGATAGGCTTGCTGGCGGACCTGTGGTTTCCTAAACCTACAGTTTCACCGACCACAAGTGCCACACTGCCGTGGATTCCATTGATTCCCGGGAGTTGTCCCGCCTGGCTGTAGCGGCCCTTTGCCAACAGCCATGGACCCGCCAGTGTTCGGGCCCCATGGCATTCCGGGAGTCCCAGTCCTAGCAGGCACTGTTTACCAGAATGGGAGGGGGGGGGGCATACTACACTGTTTACCTCTATCCATGACATCCTCTGCAGTTCCTGGACTCCTTTCTCTGTGCTCTCCTGTGAAAGGGAGATCTCAACATCCTTTTTCAGGTCCAGCAACAGATTGGCCAGTAATTTCCACTGGGCTACCATATTATTTACTCCGCATACAAGGCGGTCTCATATCATCTCAGGTAGGGATGGCCCATAGTCGCAAAACTCTGCCAGTTTGCACAACTGCAACAAAACCTCAGTAATGGACTCCCCTGCTGTATTAAATTAGTACCTTTGTACAATAACCGACGGCTTGGGGTCATAGTGGTTTGTCACACGCGCCACTCGCTCTTCGAACGTCTTGGAGTCTGGGGCCATTGGGTGTGTTAGGTTCTTTATGACTGTAGCCATCTAAGATGGACACTGGGCTACAAAATGGAGAACTGCTAAGGCTGCAGGGAAAAACAGTCTTAGCAAGGACAAGCAGTTTGCAGAAGACTAATTAGCATTCTGCACGTACAGAAACCAGTTTTTGGCCAGGTGCAGAGTTTCAGCCAAAGGTGTAAATGGCAACAAGATCTACATAGTAATGAGGTGATCCAGATCCAGACCCCGCACAATAGAAACATTTAAGTATCAATGGATACTTTTGAGTAGATGCCCAGACAGAATGGCACCACAGTATCCAACACAAAGAACCATAGGGACCGCCCCACCCATCGAGGAACGACCCTCAGATTGGGGGGTTTAGAAGATATCGATTGGGAAAGGCCCAATCGATACATGGCAGGTAAAAGGACCGCCCCGAAGGGGCACGGACTTCTAGGAACTATAAGAATAGACCCCGCACATGGTTCGGTCTGCTTTGCTCCGGCCCAGATCTGCTGTTGCTTCCAGACTCCGGCCCAGACTTGTTACATCGCATCCTGACTCCAGTTTCAGCACCGGCCGTTGAGCATCAGCCATCGAACTGTAAGTGCCAATATAACGATCGCTACGTGATCCAGACCTTGCTAGATCCTGACAACTTTAAGTACCTGAGAGTTGCAGACCAAGAACGGGACGAAGGCCTTGTCACCTGACCTTGCCTGTTCCTATCTAGATAAGTATTTTAGTTGTTTAGTATTAGAAGTAAGTTAGTCTCTTTAGCGTATGCATGTGTATTTATTATATTTGTCATAATAAATATCAATCGTTTGGACTTACTAATCGGTGTACAGATTTATTACTTTGAACCTGACCTTGATATACTTGTGAGGTGTCTAAATACGGCACCTGGCGACTCCTGAGCATAATTACATACACAGAGCCATAGTAGTGTTAAGCACACGGCCTTTAAACGGAGGCGTGTTAATACACTCCAGTAAAACGAGCAACATGACACTGAAAGTGGGAGCCCCATATGCAGTCAGAAGAATGATTGTCTGCCGATCATCCCCAAAGATAGTGTTTGTCTTAGAAAAATATTGCATATGCTCCGCATATTGAGTCTCCAGTCCTCTACATCCACACAGAATGCATTATGTCTGCCAAAGAGCAGCATTTTCAAAATGTTGCAAACCTTATTCCTTCGTAAAGAGAGGTGGTTGTGCTCCAAATGGTTTATAGCAGCAAATGTAGGTCCACTTTATCCTTGTCACCAATTTAGTAGTCATGGAGGAGTCTGCAAAGGAGAATCAAAAAATGGTTTCTTCCCAAAAGTAAAGTATTCACAAGTAACAGGCCCAGTCCCAGTCTGGGCTACTCTGTAGCTCAGCTCCTACCTGGGCCAGCTTTTATGGCAATGAATTAGCAAGCCTGCTGATGGGCCTCCAGCCCTCACCGGGGGAGCTTGTACTCCATGAGGCTCATGGGGACCAGGTACATGGAGTTCGACCACATTCCAGCCATGATCTCATTGAATGACAGGACAGGCTGGATGGGCTGAATGGCCTACTCCTGTTGCTTTTGATAAGTAAGTGCCTCTTGATAGCACTGTTGATGACCACTTTCATTACTTTACTGATAGAGCATAAGACCAGAAGACCAGAAGACATTGGAGCAGAATTAGGCCACTCGTCCCTCGAGTCTGTTCCGCCATTCAATCATGGCTGATATTTTTTTCATGCCTTCTCCCCATAACCCCTGATCCCCTTATTAATCAAGAACCTATCTATCTCTGCCTTAAAGACACTCAGTGATTTGGCAACTACAGACTTCTGCGGCAAAGAGTTCCACAGATTCACCATCATCTGGCTGAAAAAATTCCACCTCATCTCTGTCTTAAAGCATCGTCCCTTCAGTAAGATTGTGTCCTCTGCTTCTAGTTTTACCTACAAGTGGAAACATCCTCTCCATGTCCAGTCTATCCAGGCCTCGCAGTATCCTGTAAGTTTCAATACAATCCCCCCAAATCCTTCTAAACTACAACGAGCACAAACCCAGAGTCCTCAAACGTTCCTCATATGACAAGCTCTTCATTCCAGGGATCACTCTTGTGAACCTCCTCTGGACCCTTTCCAAGGCCAGCACACTCATAGATTGGCTTCAACTTCCTTTGAGGCTTCAAAGTAGGTGCAAGGATCTGGAGACAAGAGTCAGGCTACATCTCTGCCTGGCGAGGAAATGAATCAATTAACCACCCCAAAGAGTGTAGGCAAAGGACATCCCAAATTGATGTCAGAGACGTGTGCCAGGATATTGTGCTTCAGCAGCTGCTGCTTTGGGACTTTGAGCTTGTAAAATTAACAATTGCTATGTCTGAACCCTCTCTCCTTCCTCATCTCACGCCATCCCTCTCTCCCATTCCCCCTCTCTCCCCTTTCTTCCTCTTCCCTCCTCTCCCTCCCCTCTTCCCTCCCCTCCCCTTTACAAATATACAGAACCGTTGAGTTTATGTGGAAAAATATATTTTATTGACCGTTGTTTTTTAGTGAGAAAATATTCTTTATAGCAAGAAATTTGTAAAAGTTTAGATTATTACACAAAATATCATTGTTCAGCTGATAAACTTAAACGTTAAGTTAAATGTTAACTGGTTTCAAAGTTTGGTATTTATAAATAAATATTTTTTTTAATAAATGTTTTCCATTAAACTCTACAAGTTTTCATAAATGTGTCACTGAAACATCAAAACACAACATTTAATTAGGAGATATTTAAAAATGAATAAGATAATTGAAGCAAATGAGGCAGAAACATAATAACACGGGTAACATGGTGGCACACTGGTTAGCACTGCTGCCTCACAACACCAGGGACCCATTTTCAATTCGGACTTTATGACTGTATGGTGTTTGTACATTCTCCCCATGTCTGCATAGGTTTCCTAGCACCATAGAATAGAACCATTGAATTCCTACAGTGCAGAAGGAGGCCATTCATTCCATCAAGCCTGCACCAACCATCTGAAAGAGCACCCAAGCTGGGTCCACTCCCCCACCCTATCCCCGGAACCTAACCTGTACATTCCTGGACACGAAGGAGAATTTAGAATAGCCAATCCATCTAACCTACATATCTTTGGACTGTTGGAGGAAACAAGAGCACCCAGTGGAAACCCATGCAGTCACAGGGGAAAAGTGCAAACTCCACACAGTCACCCAAGGTCGGAATCAAACCTGTGTCACTGGTGCTGTGGGCGGCAGTGCTAACCACTGTGCCATCCTGCCACTGCCATTTCGTTTGGGTGTCTCGGTTTCCTACCACAGTCCAAAGATGTGCAGGTTATGTGGATTGGCCATGTTAAATTGCCCTTTAGTGTCCAAAGATTCTGGTGGGGTTACTGGGATAGGGCGGGGGCGTGAGCTTGGGTAGGATGCTCTTTTGGAGTGTTGGTGCAGACTCGATGGGCTGAACATTGATGCAAGAATCAAGAAAGCCCAACAACGTCTCTACTTCCTACGGAAGCTAAAGAAATTTGGCATGTCTGCATCAACTCTAACAAGCTTCTACAGATGTGCGATAGAGAGCATCCTATCCGGCTGCATCACAGCCTGGTATGGCAACTGCTTGGCCCAAGATCGCAAGAAACTGCAGTGTGGTGAACTCAGCCCAATGCATCAGACAAACTTGCCACCCCCACATTGATTCGGTATGCACTTCCCACTGCCTCAGGAAGGCAGACAGCATTATCATTTCATTTCATTTCAGAGGCCCCTCCCACCCAGGCATTGCCTTCTTCCAGACCCTTCCATCAGGCAGAAGGTACAGAAGTCTGAAGACCCACACATCCAGACATAGGACCAGCTTCTTCCCCACAGCTACAAGGCTCCTCAACAACTCCCCTTCAGACTGACTGGTTCCCTGTGAGAACACTATTCACGACGCCCTATGCTGCTCTTGCTCATGTATTTGCTTTGTTTGACCCTTGTTCTGCATTGTAACCAATCACTGTTTGTCGATGTACCATTTGTCAATGTTCTCTGTTGATTATTTTTTTTGTTTACTGTGTAAGCTCACTCACTCAGCCGCAGAAAATACTTTTTACTGTACTTCGGTATGTGTGACAATAAATCAAATCAATCAATCAATCAAATGGTCTCCTTCTGCACTACACTGATTCTATGAAGATATCAGATGTTGCAAGGACAGTGTCAGCAAAAACCTGGTGTACTTTTAAAATCTTATGACCATAATCTAAATTAAAACATACAAACACTTTTCAGCAGGCCACACATAAAGAAGGATAATAATTTAGTGCAGATTAAAATAGATTCACAGATTTAAAACAAATAACCAAACCTATGTTCATTTATAAATAATCACCTTTAATCATAAAAGTAAAATTAAAAATTACTTTAAAAGAGCCAATGACAACAGTAATGCCTGTTTAAAAGAAAGAGCAAACAAAAACTGTTAAAAGAAAATTTTACTTGCCTTTAAAACGCTTATTAAACATGTTGCCTGTTGTATTCAATATATATCTGCTGATCAAATGCATGCCCTCAATGGGCGTTCCCAACTTTGCCCCATCATAAGGGGGCGGGTGTGCTCCTCCTGCATCACGTTGGAACCTGCACAGACTGGCATGCTGGAGGCCCCAGGCTGCCGCTCCAAGAGGAAGGTTCACCGTGATATCTGAGCACAGGTAAATGCCCATTTTTCCATCTCAGATACGGGGGCCTGTGGCTTTCCGCTAGCTGGAAGTTATGGGTCAGTATCTAATAAGTGCAGAATCGGTGTACAACTCATGCTACATTCTTGTTCATCTTAAACTTGTTTTAAATCGGCAGCTGCCCTTGGTTGCAGAGTTATTTTTCTTTCAGGTGGCGCGGACATCACTGGCAAGGCCAGCAATTGTTGCCCATCTCTAATTGAACCCAAGTTCTCAGAGCATTAGTATGGGCCTCTGAATGACTAGTCCATTGACATTACCACTACACCACCATCTCCTAATCTCCCCGCATTAATAGAAGACTGACCTCGGGTGACTGGCTGGGCATGGGAGAGTGATTCCGACTGGATGGTGGCTAGTGGGAGACTACAAGCTGATTTCAGGCTGCCTTTTGGTGCCCTGCTGATGGCTGTCGGCTGCTGGCTGGGACGAGCTGCGGGCGATGATTTATTAGGTTCGGACATTTGGGTTTTGGCAGTGGTTATTGACCTGCAATCTGGTTTGCTCACTACTTGTGGAAGGCTGGCCCCTCATGACATGCAGCCAGCTCTGGATGGATGAGCTCGAGTGGTAGCTGCAGATGAGCCTCTGTCTGAAGACTAAACATGATAACTAGTGACTGCCAGTGTGGGTGGCTGGTTGTTGGTGAACAGTTGGTGATTATGGTAGCACTCCAGTGCTTCTACCAGTGATGGTTAGCTGGCTGGCGGGCTGGCAGCTGGTAACCACTGAATGGATCAATTGCTGTCTTGCTCCTACCAGTTTGTTGTTAGTAATGGTTGACTAGCTGTGACTGATACATTGACTTAGTTACTGACTAGAAAAACTCACTGAGCCATTGGGCAGCATGTTCTGGGTATTCTAAATAACATGCTGCATTTCTGCACATAATTTATTGATATGCATATCTTACAGAATTTCCATAGATGTAAAAATCATCTCATAAAGAGATGAAAATGAACAAAATATGGAACCAAAGATTAACATCTGGGGAAATGTCCCCTAACTTCCCCTAAAGAAGAAACCTATTGCACAATCTACAGTACACCCACTTCTAAAACTATCGCCCCACTGATCTTTTTATATGTTTGCATCCACTTTAATCTTTTAGTAAGAAGTCTTACAACACCAGGTTAATGTCCAACAGGGATATTTCGAATCACTAGCTTTCGGAGGCAGCTTCTTCCTCAGGTGAATGGACCTGATGAAGGAGCAGTGCTCCGAAAGTTAGTGATTGAAAAGAAACCTATTGGATATTAACCTGGTGTTGTAAGACTTCTTACTGTGCCCACCCCAGTCCAACGCCGGCATCTCCACATCATGGTTTAATCTTTTAGACGAGATGCTAATCTGAGGCCCAGTCTGGCCTCTCAAGTGGATGTTAGATATCTCACGACACTATTGAAAGAAAAGAAGGGGAGTTCCACCCAGTGTGCCGGCCAATGTGCCATTCCTCAACCGAGATGATTGAAACACATTGTCCACCATTGATGTGTGTGGGAACTTTCTGCGTATAAACTGGCTGCTTCAATTCCTTAGATCACAATGACTCTTCAGAAGTACTTATTGGCCATGAAATGTTTTTGCATCCACCGAGGTCATGAAATGAGTGATATAGATGCAGCCTTCCTTTCTTCCTCTTTCTAATCTGTGTGCGAGTACCAGGAAGAAAAATGAGCAACACAAGCTGCTGGATTGTTATGAAAGCCCAACTGTGGTGATAATGTCAGGGCAGGGAACCAGCCATACTCTCCCACCCCAGTCTAAATGATATTTGACTCCACTCATACTGATTATGCAATCAGCTGTTGGTTTCCTAGAACCACAAATGGTGGGAATTGAATTCCGCCCCCCAACCCCACCCCCACCCCACCGTCCATGGGCTCTCTGAAGGAATTTAATATCAATTACTCCAGAATTATAGGATGATGTTACACATTCTTGTTTACTCTTCTCCCCACACCAGCACCCACCACTTCATAAAGTAATTGCATTCGTTTAGCTTACAGCGAATTCAATATCTTATCCCATTAGTCTGGATTGCCAGATCCCTCAGATAAAGGGTAAATGTTCTATTTCATCAAGCAACATGGCTCCCTCACTGATCATGTTGTCATTGTTGTTGTTGAACACAATGCAATCTCCAGAATTCGGAAAGGCCTGTCCCATTCAGTTGCACAAATTCCAAGTCACAAACAAGAAACTTTAAAAAAATAAGAACATCGCAGCAAGGTCCCCAAACCTACTATCTGTCACCACTCGTTCTCCTTAAACAGGCTAATATATCTGCAACATGCACTTCTGAAGACACCATTGTTGCTTCATCACCGATTGACGAGAAATGCCTCTCCCAAAGTACAAATCTAACCCTAGCTTTTGCCATCCCACCCCTCCTCTGGTATAATTACACTGGTCCGTACTGTGATATCTGGTGACCGACCACTGAGGGAAACTGAAATCAAATTTCAGCCCCGACAGGATTCTAAATTCAGGCATTTCAGATGGAAGTCCAGCTATGGCCAGCTCTCTGTGTTTGTGCAAGAAATGAGATGGGCTAGAATTCATTGTCATGATTTAAAACACACTCTAAATTACAGACAATTTGTATTGATGGTGTCTATATAATTAAACAAAATATTTTGATGTTCCTGGCGCAAGATCTTGTGAAATTAATTCATCTTTCTTCACTTAGGGTGGATTGATCATTGATACAGGGCTGACCTGTATTTTGTTTCCCGTTAGGAATGTCCTGCTAATGCTGACAACTTCACGTCAGGAAATAGGCTGATTCCCCGAGCTGTTAGCGGTGTTTTTGGACAAGATAATAGGAGCCTGAAGTGCAGTAAATGCTATCTAAAATTGTGTGAGCTCTTCGGAGATTCAGCAGACATCATGTAAAGTCCATGAGGAATTAGCTATCCTCAAGGCTGAGTCTAGCATTGGGGTGAAAGTCAATCGCACAGAAACCAACAATGTTGTTCCGCTGATCAGCAGATGAGATTGTTTTTCTCCACTGACAGAACATTCATTAGAAAATGAATAATCCTAATGAATATCAAACAGCTGAGACCAGCACCTTGTACAGAATTACACAGGAATACGATTACATCCAAAAGAGGTGATACACCTGGGCTTACAGTCAACAAGACATAACAACTTGACATTCTCTGCCAAATAACAGATGTTGTCTTGGGTAGCAATTCTCTGTAGGACTTTTGGTCTAGCTGGCATTGGTATCAATTATTTTTCCCCTCAAGAAAGAGATCTTTTATTAGCAGCTATCCAATAATATTTCAGGTGGTCTTTCTTTCTCTATCTTTCCTTCAAGAAAATTCTCAAACATTATGTCAATTATTATGCCTCACCAGTCAGCTTTTTTAGCATCTTAGCAGGTCACAGAAGTTTAGCCATAACCTTTTTCTGATCAGCATTAAGAAACCTGTTAGCCTTTATGTTGTCATTTGACAAACGTTATTTATATTTTGTACCTGAACAGCAAGCTATGAGCATTTCATCTATATCCTCCGTTTTATTTCTAGTTATACTTCACAAGCCAGCATGTCTCCTGTGGCCGATGAGTCCTCCCCACAAGTGCCAGAAAATAGAACGTAAGCAACATGATAGATGGGATGGTAGTGATGTAAAGTCTCCATGAGATTAATGAGTGTTGATATGTGTCCCCTGCTAATGGTGATGTGGCCTCGCTGAGAGAGTAGCTGCTCGAGTGCATGGTGCATGATGAGAGTTTGATATTGGAGGGAGTTGAAGGATGACTTAACCTGGCAGAGCAGATGAGAGCAGTCATCCTCTGGGCGGCACGGTGGTACAGTGGTTAGCACTGCTGTCTCAGAGAACATTCTGGCCTTGGTCACTGTCTATGTGGAGTTTATATGTTCTACCCATGTCTGTGTGCTCCGGTTTCCTCCCACAGTCCAAAGATGTGCAGGTTAGGTGGATTGGCCATGCTAAATTGCCCCTCAGTGTCCAAATGTGCACAGGTTAGTTGGGATTATCGGGATAGGGCGGAGGATTACCCGAGGTAAGGTGCTCGCTCAGAGAGTCGGTGCAGCCCCAATGAGCCAAATGGCCTTCTTCTGCACTGTAGGGATTCTTCCTGTACTGGGTGACATTTTGAATGTGGTTGCTAGCCGCGCTGACCTGCTCTGTGACAGCCTTCCAGGCCAGAGAGGTGGGGCCAGTGTACTTGCTGGAGCCATTTTGGGATATAGGCCATGCCTGTGCATCTGCACTCCTCTGATCAAGGATCCCAGGGACTGTTGGGTGAAGTGTTGCTGCCTTCCTTTTGAAGTAGTCCAAGTGCTGAAACCATAATGTTTACAAACATCCACCAGATGAAAGAGAGTTAAGTGCTGTCAATTTTCAGCTCAGCACTTCAAAATCAGTCAAGCGTGAAGGGGTGTGATTGGAATGCACATAATTGTCTTCGATATGGTTGATGTTTGTAAACATTGTGGTTTCAGCACTTAGACTTACTCATCCATGAAGAAGGTGAATGAAGCAAGGCTAAAAGCTGATTTGTCAATCACAGCCCACCAGCAAAAATGAACGAATGGATTGCAGCTAATGGATCTGAGGGGTTTAAACACAGGTCATAATGGTTCCTTTTCCAGGAATGGACATGGTAAAATGTTACAGCTGTAATTTTTTTCACTGCCCCTGTCTGGACTGCGCTCTAGCTTCCAGAAAGGGGTCTCTTTCCTGGGGTGATCCTGGGAGGGAATCCCACTAGTTAGGGGGGCCCTGGGGAGGGGTGTTCCCTAGTTAGGGCATCCCGGGGGTTCTCCCATTTTAGGTGGTTCCTTGGGTGGAGGAGCGGGGAGAGGGTGGGTCCAGTATGGGAGTAGTTGGCATTGTGGGGGGAGGGGGGGGTGGGCCTTGGATGGACTTTGGGGGCAGGCCGTGGGCAGTGGCGAATTTAGCTCAACATCATCGAAAACCTGTACATCAAGGTGAAAGGGAGGGAGGAACTTAAAACAATTACAATCACCAGGGAAAGATTACTGATAAACTATTACAATGAAAGGCTAACAAACCACCAGGACCTGATGGGCTTCATCCGAGAGCCCTAAATGAAAAGGCTGCAACAGTAGTGGAAGCATTGGTTTAAATTTCTCCACATTCCCAACATTCTGGAAAGGTCCTAGATGGAAACTAGTAAATGTTCAAGAAAGGAAGGGGACAGAAAATAGGTAACAACAGCCCAGTTAACTTAACATCTGTCATAGGTAAAATGTTAGAATCTATTATTATGGAGGTCATAGCAGAGCACTTACAAAATCCTAATGCGACCAGGCAGCGTCAGGATGAGTTTTTTTAACCTGCACTTATGATGTGCTTGGTTTTCCAAAAAACATTTAGTAAGGTGCCACATCAAATGTTACAGCACAAATAACCAGTGGACTGTCACAGGGATGAGTGCTGGGACCTCAACTATTTACAATCTACATAAATGATTTGGATGAAGGGACTAAATAGCTAAATTTGCCAATGACACAAAGACATGTAGGAGAGTCAATTCTGAAGAGTGAGGCGGCGGCATAGTGGTAGTGTCGCTGGACAAGTTATCCACAGACCCAGAGTTATGATCTGGGGACTCGGGTTCAAATCCCACAGCAGATAGTGAAATTTAAACTCAATAAAATATCTGGAAGTAAAAGTCTAATGATAGCCACAAAACCATTGTCAATTGTTTTAAAAACCATCTGGTTCATTAATATCCTTCAGGGAAGGAGATCATAGAATATACAGTCCCGAAGGAGGCCATTCAGCCCATCAAGTCTGCACCAGCTCTTGGAATGAGTACCCTACTTAAGCCCACGCCTCCACCCTATCTCTGTAACCCCAGCCAACCTTTTTGGACACTAAAGGCAATTTAGCATGGCCAATCCACCTAACCTGCACATCGTGGGACTGTGGGAGGAAACTGGAGCACCAGGAGAAAACCCATGCAGACACGGGGAGAATGTGCAGACTCCGCACAGACAGTCATCCAAACCGGAATCGAACCGGGGACCCTGGAGCTGTGAAGCGACTGTGCTAATCACTGTGCTACCATGCTGCCCCTATCTGCCATCCTTGCCTGAATGTGACTCTGGACCCACAGCAATGACTCTCAAATGCCCTCTGAAATGGCCGAGCAAGCCACTCAATTGTATTCAACTATGCTGAAAAAGGTATGAAACTGGATGGACCACCCGGCATCAACCCAGGCACCAGAAACGACAACAGCAAACCCAGCCCTGCCGACCCTGCAAAGTCCTCCTTACTAACATCTGGGGCCTTGTGCGAAAATTGGGAGAGCTAAGTCACAGACTAGTTAAACAACAGCCTGACATAGTCAAACTCACAGGTTCATATCTTACAGGAAATTTCCCAGACAGCACTATCACCCCATTCCTGGGTATGTCCCATTTCACCAGCAGGACAGACCCAGCAGAGGTGGCAGCACAGTGGTATACTGCGGGGGGGGAGCTGCCCTGGGAGTCCTCAAAATGGACTCTGGGCCCATGAAGTCTCATGGCTTCAGGTTAAACATGGGCAGGGAAACCTCCTGCTGATTACCACACGCCGACCACCATCAGCTAATGAACACCACTTGGAGGAAGCACTGAGGGTGGCAAGAGCACAGAATATACTGGGGCTGAGGGGACTTCAATGTCACCATCAAGAGCCAGTACCACCACAGATCAAGCTGGCCGGGTTCTAAAGGACATACCTGCTAGACTGGGACGGCAGCAGGTGGTGAGGGTTCCAACAAGAGGGAAAAACATATATATTTTTTTAATTTAGAGTACCCAATTATTTTTTCCAATTAAGGGGCAATTTAGCATGGCCAATCCACCTACCCTGCACATCTTTGGGTTGTGGGGGTGAAACCCACGCAAACACGGGGAGAATGTGCAAACTCCACACGGACAGTGACCCAGGGCCGGGATTTGAACCTAGGTCCTCAGCGCCATAGGCAGCAATGCTAACCACTGTGCCACCGTGCTGCCCGGGAAAAACATATATGACCTCAAAGTCACCAACCTGCCTGCCACAGAGGGGCTGGTTTAGCACTGGGCTAAATCGCTGGCTTTTAAAACAGACTAAGACAGACCAGCAGCAGGTTTTCAGCTGATGGGCTGAATAGCCTCCTTCTGCACTGTAGGGAATCAATGATTCGATGATTGAACAGATGTCAAATGGAAAACCAAAATTCCTGACTATGTACCCACATGATTGTAGAAGCCTTTTGTCTCAGAAGATGGTGGTTTGTGCCATGGTGGCCAACTCTGTGATAAACCTTGTGCCACACAATATCTGCAGTAATATACAGCTAAGCGATTTCACAATTAACTAATCAGATCTAAGCTCTGCAGTCCTGCCATATCCAGCTGTGAATGGTGGTGGACAATTAAACAACTCACTGGAGCAGGAGGCGGCTCTGCAAATATCCCCATCCTCAATGATGGAGGAGCCCAGCCCCTCTGTGCAAAAGGCAACGATCTTCAGCCAGAAGTGCCGAGTGGATAATCCATCTTGGTTTCTTCCAGAGGTCCCCAGCATCACAGATGCCAGTCTTCAGCCAAAAGATTCACTGCATGTAATATCAAGAAATGGCTGAAGGCACTGGATGCTGTAAAAGCTATGGCTCATGGCAGTATTCCGGCAATAGTAAGGAAGACTTGTGCTCCAGAACTTGCCACACCCCTAACCAAGCTGCTCCAGTACAGCTACAACACTGGCATCTACCCGACAATATGGAAAATTGCCCAGATGTGCCCTGTACACAAGAAACAGGGCAAATGCGATCCAGCAATAACTGCCCTATCAGTCTGCTCTCCATCATCAGCAAAATGATGGAAGGAGTCAACAACAGTGCCATCAAGCGGTATGTACCTAAAGTAAACTGCTCACAGAAGCTCAGTTTGGTCCTGCCAGGGTCACTCAGCTCCTTACCTCATTACAACCTTGGCTCAAACATGGACATAAGAGCTGAATGCCAGAGGTGAGGTGTGAGTGACTGCCATTGACATCAAGGCAGCATTTAATTGAGTATGACATCAAGGAGTCCTAGCAAAACTGGAGTCAATGGGAATCAGGGGGGAAACTCTCTGCTGGTTAGAGTCATAGCTGGCACAAAAGGAAGATGGTTGTAGCGGTTCAAGATCAATTATCTCAGCTCCTGGGTTCCAGGCGTTCCTCAGGGTAGTGTCCCAGGCCCAACCATCTCCAAGCTGCTTTATCAATGACCTCCCTTCCATCATAAGGTCAGAAGTGGGGATGTTTGTCGATGCCTGCACAATGTTCAGCACCATTCGTGACTCCTCAGATACTGAAGCAGTCCATGTCTAAATGCAGCAAGATCTGGACAATATCCAGGCTTGGGCTGACAAGTGGCAAGTTACATTCGCTCGACACAAGTGCCAGGCAATGACCATCTCGTACAAGAGAGGATATAACCATCACCCCTTGACATTCAATTGCATTACCATTTCTGAATCTGCACAATAAACATCCTGGGGGTTACCATTGCTCAGAAACTGAACTGAACTAGCCATATTAATAAGAGCAGGTCAAAGGCTAGGAAACCTGAAACCAGTAACTCATCTCCTGACCCCCCCAAAGCCTGTCTACCATCTTGTAGGCATAGTTCAGGAGTGTAGTGAACACGCTCCACTTTCCTGGATGAATGCCACTCCAATAACACTCAAGAAGTTAAACACCATCCAGAACAAAGCAGTCTGCTTGATTGTTACCCCTTCCACAAACATTCAATTCAACCACCTACAGTGGCAGCTGTGTGTAACATCTACAGGATGCACTGCAGGAACTTGCCAAGTTTCATTCGGCAGCAGCTTCCAAACCCACGACCATCTAGAACAGGGGTGGGCAAACTTTTCCGTGCAAGGACCACATTCAGAAATTCACAATTTTAAAGGGCCGCATAGTATATTAAGTAAAATAATTAATATTTAAAATAGCGAAAATAAAAGGTTTTTAAAGAAAAAAAAAGCAATTAATTTTTATTAATTAAAATTTTAAAGTAGAAACTTTACATGAAACAGATTTATTTGAAAAACAAAGTAACTCAGTTTAAAGAAAAAAAAGCAATTAATTTTTATTAATTAATATTTTAAAGTAGAAACTTCACATGAAACACATGTTGTGCCGAGCAATGATCACCCTACTCAAGTCAACGTATCCACCCTATACCAGTGACCCAACAGCCCCCCCCCATTAACCTTAAAATTAAAAATAAAAATAAAACATTTTTTTTTTTATGACTTGATCTCAGTGGGCCGCATAAAGATCTTTGGTCTAGGAGGACCAGAGCAGCAAATAGCTGGGAACACCACCACCTGGAGATCCCCCCCCACCCAGTCACTCACCACCCTAACTTGGAAATCTATCGTCATTCCTTCACTATCGCTGGGGCAACATCCTGGAACTCCCTCACTAACAGCACTGTGGGTGTACCTACACCTCAAGAGCTGCTGCGGTTCAAGAAGGCAACTCACCACCACCTTCTGAAGGGCAACTAGGGATGAGTAATAAATGTTAGCCTAACCAGCGACAACCACATCCCATAAACAAATTTTTTAAAACATTGAAAATTTGCAATGGGATTTAGATAGGTTGTGAATGTGCAAAAATTGGCAGATGGAGTGCAATGTGGGAAAATATGAACGTATCCACTTCAGCAGGAAGGACAGAAGAGGAATATATTATTTTAATGGAGAAAGATTGCAAATCCTGGCTATACAGAGGGATCTGGGTGTTCTGGCACATGAATCAAAAACGTTAGTTTTCAGGCACAGAAGCAATTGAAAATGAAAATCGCTTATTGTCACGAGTAGGCTTCAATGAAGTTACTGTGAAAAGCCCCTAGTCGCCACATTCCGGCGCCTGTCCGGGGAGGCTGGTACGGGAAGGTAATTGGGAAGGTAAATGGAACGTTGACATTTATCGCAAGCGGAATGGTATATAAAAGTAAGAACGTGTTGCTACAATTCTACATGGCATTGGTGGATACACATATAGAGCACCAAGTATAGTTTTGGTCCCCTTACTTAAGAAAGGATAAGCACATTAGAAGTAGTTCAGAAAAGGTTCACTTGACTGATTACTGGGATGAAATGATTATTTTATGAGGAAAGTATCGACAGGCTGAGCCTGTGTGTATTGAAGTTTGGAAGAATGAAAGTTAATCTTATTGAAACATACTGGGATGGATTCTCCCTTGCTTGACGCTGGTATTGGGAGTGTTGGATGAAAAACAGGATAGGTGCTGGGCGCCAAACCCATTCCGATGCTCCGGCCCCCTGCGGGCGGCAACAGCGAGCTACTCGCCCTGCACCAGGGCTGGAGGTCTGAGTATCCACTGATCCCCACAGCGGGAAGTCCTCCTGGAATGATTTGGTGCAAGTTTGCCCAAGTGTGGTCCTGACACGATGGACGCTACTGTGGATCAAGAGGCCAATGCATAACTGAATGCCCACAAAGTCCATTAGAAGGCGCCCTACCCCCTCAAAGCAAATCGTGCCCCTCCCCTCTGCTCGCTTACAAGTAATGGCATCTTCCCCCACCACTATGGGAATAATGGGTCACCCCCCCCAATTGCATGAATGCATGAGGGTAAACCGAACCCCCCATGCATCCCCCCAGCCCCCATTAGACCCACCGCATCAGACCCACCCCATCAGACCCACCCCATCGGACCCACCCCATCGGACCCACCCCATTGGACTCCCAACAGAGACCCCCAATAGAGACCCCCAACAGAGGTCATCAAGTGCTTTCACTTCCTCTTCTTCATACCAAAACCACTTAGCTACGTTTGACCTGGTAAGGAGCTGTCAATCATAGCAAGAGTGTTTATAAATATTGTGGTTCACAGCAGGATACTTGAGATGCATTCACACGTGAAGAGAAAGATAAATCAATATCCCACCAAGTACCTGTCTCTGGAATAATAAAACTGTCAATACTGGCTATTGCAATGTATTGCTGTGTGAAATTGAATGGAAGATTTGCATTTCAAAGGCTGTCAAGGGTTTTAAAGACCTTTGAAATATACTTGATTTTTGAGGAAGCCTTTGACACTTGACACAGCTGCTGCTTTAAACACATTTGTCTGAGACAGCAGATGTTAGGGAAGGTAAGTAAAAATGCAACGATTTTTCACTCTTCTGCCTGGACTGATCTTCAGCTTTCGGGCAGGACGCTCTGATGGGCGTCTGTGTTGGGGGTCTCTGAAGGAGGGGCGTCTCTGATGAGGGGGAATCTGATGGCAGTCCCTGTTTGGGGGATCCCTGATGATGCTGTCTGTTGGGGCTTCCTAATGGGGCCTCTAATGGGGTCTCTGCTGGGTGGTCTCTGATGAGAATGTCTGAAGGAGGATCTCTGATGGGGGCTGTTGGAGATCTTTTTGGGGGTGTCTGTTGGGGGTCTCCACTGGGGGGTTCATGGCAGGTTGGGTTATCCTCATGCATATGTGCTGAGGGGCGTGGGGCTGACCTGTTATTCTCGTGGAGAGAGGGAGGATTCCCCTACTTGTCAGGGGGGTCCCGCCGCTGGACCTTGGTATCAGGCCACAGCTTAAAATGGCAGCCCGATACTGGGGTTTTGACGGAAAGTGGCGAGCTCTCCCCATGCATAAATTAGCATGGCAAAAGCAAGGGAATTTCAACTGGGCAGCGATCCTAGTGCCATTGGCAACCAGTCGCCATTCTCCACTAGCAGTAGCACTTCGTCTCCAGGATGGGGAATCCAGCCCATAATATCCTGAGGCGATAAGACAGCCTGGATGCTGAGAGGATGTATCTCCTTAACAGAGAGATTGGAACTAGGGAACACAATTTAAAAATAAGGGGTCTCCTATTTATGACAGGGATGATGAGAAATGTTGGGCTGAATTCTACGATCCTGAGACTATGTCCCCACGCCAGCATGGTGTAATGACAAATTGGAAAAATATGACATTTGAAACATGAAAGTGACACTCAGAATGCCTGAATGAAAGGGAAAACACACACAAAGGTTTAAAAGCAGCAGCTTGTTTGAAATGCAGACAACTTCACAGACGTAAAGAAAAATAGCTCGGAACAATTCATTCTGATTTACAAGTTAAAAAGTCATTTGATAAACTTAAATTCTTAAGTTATATGAAAGGGAACAGTATTTCACAATTCTTTAAGCAATGAATTATTTTATTGAACAATTAAGAAGAGCAGCCAGGATCTAAGGTTTAAAATAAGGAACAACCGTTAAGCGTGAAAACGTGCTGACACCAGTAATAAGATGAGACAACGGGGCAGCACGGTGGCGCAGTGGGTTAGCCCTGCAGCCTCATGGCGCCGCGGTCCAAGGTTCGATCCCAGCTCTGGGTCGCTGTCCATGTGGAGTTTGCACATTCTCCCCGTGTTTGCGTGGGTTTCGCCTCCACAATCCAAAGATGTGCAGAGTAGGTGGATTGGCCACGCTAAATTGCCCCTTAATTGGAAAAAATGAATTGGGTATTCTAAAATTTAAAAACAAAAATAAGATGAGACAACTGGGTCGGGATTCTCCCCTACCTGGCGGGGCGGGGGGTGTTGGAGTGGCGTGAACCACTCCAGCGTCGGGCCGCCCCAAAGGCACGGACGTCTCCGCACCTTTAGGGGCCAAGCCCTCACATTGAAGGGCTAGGCCTGCACCGGAGTGGTTACCACTCCGCCGACTGGCGTGAACGGCCTTAGGCGCCACGCCAGCCGGGGCCAAAAGGACTTGGCCGGCCGGCGTAAGTCCGCGCATGCGCCGGAGCGTCAGCGGCTGCTGACGTCATACCGGCGCATGCGCAGGGGAGGGGACTCTTCCTCTCCAGCCATGGTGAAGACCATGGTGAAGGCGGAAGAAAAAGAGTGCCCCCACGACACAGGCCCGCCCGTCGATCGGTGGGCCCCGATCGCGGGCCAGACCACCATGGCCGCAGCCCCCGGTGTCAGATCGCCCCACGCCCCCCCCCCCCCAGGAACCTGGCGCCCACCCATGCCGCCAATTCCGCCGGTAAGAGAGGTGGTTTAATCCACGCCGGCGGGAGAGGCTAGTCAATGGCAGGACTTCAGCCCATCGCGGGTCGGAGATTCGCCGCGGGGGGCCCACCAACCGGCACGGCGCGATTCCCGCCACCGCCGAATCTTGGGGGACGGAGAAATCGGGACACGGCGGGGGCGGGGTTGACGCCGGCCCCAGGCGATTCTCCGACCCGGCGGGTATCGTAGAATCCCGCCCCGATTTATAAATAAAGAAACCCATAAGGTGACAAGGTTACACTATAACATAGACCATTTTGACGTTAAAACCTTTTAGAAAATGGCCAAACCAGATAAGGGTGGAGTCAAAGGGGGTAACCTGAACATGACATTAGCTTGACCCAAAGATGACCCGGGTTGAGACTGAAAAAAAATCTTCAAAAAAGACATAAATCTGAAAGGTTACTGACGAAGACACAAACAAATTTATTACATGTCAAGCAAAGTGGAAAAAGTTCAAAGTAAGTAATGGCGAGCTGGTGGAATGAAGCCATGCTGTTGCAAGGAGCCACGCTTCTAACCGATAGAAACTAGCTTTCAACTATCAGGACTAAGCAGCAGAAGGGAGCCATTTGTGAAGGTCAGGCTGCATAAATTGCTATAAGAACTCTGAAAGGTGAGCAGAAAACCAGAGAGAATCTTCCAGGGTGATGGGACAAGCAGCATCTGAAGACCCAGCAACTCCGAGAAGCGAACAGAAGACCAAAAGTTAAAGAAAAACGATTGACAAGATAGACTTGAAAGTCTTACAACTGGTCCGAACAAGAAAGGGATCTTTTTACCTTTCTGTAACAGTAGTTTTTAACTTTTTAACTTGAAAATAAAGTTAAGTTTAAATTGATAACCTGAAAGAGTGGTTATTATTATTATTAGAAAGTTTACTTTACTCTACTTAACAAGCCGGACCTGTGTGTAAGCTACTGAGTGGTAAGTAGACGGAATCTCCTCGGAAGATATGGATTATACCAGGGAATAACTTGAAATAATAGTTTGATCGGATTGGCATCCACCTAAGTCTGCCTAGGAGTTAGGGAAAGCATTTAGAATTGCAGCGCACTATCGACTATAGGGGGCATTCTAAGAATAGTGGTGAGGTTTTTACTTCAATGGGAACGGTGGTGTTTTACGCCAGATAAAATGGCTGGGGGTTAGCATGCCGGCAGCGTAGAGCAGCTGGCTCTAGCTGCCGATATGGCCCGGAGAATTGCCAGGTCGTGGCCGCGCATGTGCACACCGGTGGCCAGGCCCTGCTACATGGCAGAGGCCGCTCATGGACCCGGCCCTCTAAGTAGTGCCTCCCCTTTGGCCGGCCCGTGCGCACAGGGCCACCCCCCCCCCCCCCCACCTCCCCCCTGACATAGTGCCCCCAGCCCCTAATTTTTAAAAAAAAGTATTTTAATACAAACTTGTATCAAAGCAGGTACAGCAACTAAACACCCCGGGAAACATACTTCCCAACAATCAATTATGCAGTCTGTACAGATTTTTCCTCTTTTTCACCACCCCACCTCCCCATCACCCACCCCCCCCCACCCCTCTGCGACGAAAATCTCCTCAAACATGGTCACAAACATCCTCCACCTTTTCTCAAACTCTCCCGCCGAGCCCCTTAACACATAGTTTATCTTCTCTAATCACAGGAAGTTGTGAAGGTGACCTATCCATGCCGCTACCCCCCAGTGCCGATGCTGACCGCCACTCCAGCAAAATTTGTCACCGTGCAATCAGAGAGGCGAAGGCCACAACATCGGCCTTCCTCCTCACATGAGCTCCGGCTTCTCTGAAACCCTAAATATCTCCACCAATGGGTCCAGGTCCACTTCCTCCTCCACTATCCTGGCTAATACTGCAAACACTCCCGCCCAGAATCCTCCCAATTTTTCGCAACCCCAAAACATGTGCACATGATTTGCTGGCCCCCGCCCACACCTCTCGCACTCATCTGCTACCCCCTGAAAGAACCCACTCATTCTTGTCCGAGTCATATGCACCCTGTGCACCACCTTAAACTGTATCAGGCTCATCCCTGCACAAGAGGAGGTACCGTTTACCCTTTGCAGTGCCTCACTCCATACTCCCCAATTGATCTCCATTCCCAAATCTGCTTTCCATTTCTCTTTGATCTTCACCATCCACTCATCTCCCTGCTCCCCCGGCCACTTATATATATCCCCAATTCTTCCCTTCCCTTCCACATCCGGAAGCAGCAGTCGCTCCAGCAGGGTGTATCCCGGCAACCTAGGGAACACCCTCCCGACCTTTCATGCAAAGTCCCTAACCTGCAGATACCTGAACTCACTACCCCTCAGCAACTCTACCCTCTCCCTTAACTCCACCAGACTGGCAAACCTTCCTCCAAATACAAATCCCTCACCTTGACCAGCCCCACTTCCCTCCACTTCCTATATGCACTATCCATCCCCCCAGCACAAACCCATGATTCTCACACAGCGGTGTTAGCACCGACATCCCTTCCATCCTTAAATGCCTCCTTAGCTGATTCCATATCTTCAACGTGGAATGCACCACTGGGCTCCCTGAATACCTAATCGGAGCCATAGGCAATGCTGCCGTCACCATAGCCCTCAAACTAGACCCCTTACAAGATTCCTCCTCCACCCTAATCCACTCTCCGCCGAGCCCGTGATAATGTCCTCCCTTTGCCCGCAGATCCGCCCTCCCCCAACTGTGACGGTGCTGGACTGAGTCCGCAGCTGCCACGGCGGGTTACCGACAGATGAAACCACACGCAACCGACGCCGTCGAGAACTCAGCCGGTCAGGGGCGGAGCATCGTGGGGCGGGCCTCAGGCAACGTTCTGAGGCCGTCGATACGTCACGCGGCGTACTTGTAGGGGGCGAAGCATCACGAAAGCGGCGTCGTCCCTAATTCGGTCAGGAACTTTGATTCATTCTCCGTTTGCTGAACGCGATTTTGGCATCAGCAACCATAGAAGCCAGCCCGTTTTCAATGGCGGGACTTCAGCCCGTCGAGGGTCGGAGATTCGCTGCGGGGGGGGCCCGCCGACTGCCGCGGGGGGCCCGCAAACCGGCACGGCGCGATTCCCGCCACCGCCGAATCTTGGGGGACGGAGAATTCGGGACATGACGGGGGCGGGGATGACGCCGGCCCCGGGCGATTCTCCGACCCGGCAGGGGTCGTAGAATCCCGCCCCTGATTTAAAAATACAGAAACCCATAAGGTGACAAGGTTACACTATAACATAGACCATTTTGACGTTAAAACCTTTTAGAAAATGGCCAAACCAGATAAGGTTGGAGTCAAAGGGGTAACCTGAACATGACATTAGCTTGACCCAAAGATGACCCGGGTTGAGACTGAAAAAATCTTCAAAAAAGACATAAATCTGAAACGTTACTGACGAAGACACAGACAAATTTATTACATGTCAAGCAAAGTGGAAAAAGTTCAAAGTAAGTAATGGCGAGCTGGTGGAATGAAGCCATGCTGTTGCAAGGAGCCACGCTTCTAACCGATAGAAACTAGCTTTCAACTATCAGGCTCAAGCAGCAGAAGGGAGCCATTTGTGAAGGTCAGGCTGCATAAATTGCTATACGAACTCTGAAAAGTGAGCAGAAAACCAGAGAGAATCTTCCAGGGTGATGGGACAAGCAGCATCTGAAGACCCAGCAACTCCGAGAAGCGAACAGAAGACCAAAAGTTAAAGAAAAACGATTGACAAGATAGACTTGAAAGTCTTACAACTGGTCCGAACAAGAAAGGGATCTTTTTACCTTCGTGTAACAGTAGTTTTTATCTTTTTAACTTGAAAATAAAGTTAAGTTTAAATTGATAACCTGAAAGAGTGGTTATTATTATTATTAGAAAGTTTACTTTACTCTACTTAGCAAGCCGGACCCGTGTGTAAGCTACTGAGCGGTAAGTAGACGGAATCTCGGATTATGGGTGACTTTAATCTGCATATAGATTGGGTGAGTTAAATTAGTCACAGCACAATAGAAGAGGAATTTCTGGAGTATATACAGGATGGTTTGGTGGACCAATGTATTGAGGAACCAACGAGGAACAGGCCATCTTGGACTGTGTGTGCTGCAATAAGAAAGGATGAGTTGGTAACCTAGGTGAGAGAGAAGTCTTGGGGATGAGTGACCATAATGTGATGGAATTTTTTATCATGGTGGATAGTGAGGTAGTTGATTTAAAACTAATCTCAATAACGGTAACTATAATGGTATGAGACATGAGTAGGCAATGATGGACTGGGCAACATTACTGAAAGGAAGGACAGTGGATAGGAAATGGCAGGCATTCAAGGAATGAATAAGTGAATTCCAAAAGTTGTTTATTCCTATTTGGTGCAAGAGTAGAAAGGGAACCATGGCCAAACCATGCCTTACAATGGAAATTAGAGATAGTATTAGATTCAAAGAAGATGCATACAAGTTAACAAGAAAAAGCAATGGCCCTGAGGATTATGAACAATTAAAAATTCAGCAAAGGCAGACCAAGGGATGGATTAAGAAGGAGAAAATACAATATGACAGTAAGCTAGCAGGGAACATAAAAACTGACCGTAAATGTTTCTATTGGTTTGTAAAGCGAAAAAGATTGATAAAAATGAATCTAAACCCTTTACAGTCAGAAACGAGGAAATACATAATGGAAGACAAAGAAATGGCTGAGGAACTAAACTCGTACTTTGCTTCTGTTTTCACAAAGGAAGATGTGAATAATGTACTGGAAGTTCTGAGAAACACAAGTTTTAGTGAGGAGCTGAAGAAAATTAGTATTAATAGAGAAATAGTTTTAGGGAAATTAATGGAATTGAAGGTGGATAAATCTCTAGGGCCTGATAATCTTCATCCCAGAGTACTGAAGAAGGAGCCGTGCTCCGAAAGCTCATGTTTGAAACAAACCTGTTGGACTTTAACCTGGTGTTGTAAGACTTCTTACTGTGCTCACCCCAGTCCAACGCCGGCATCTCCACATCAGAGTACTTAAGGAAGTGGCCCTAGAAATAGTATAATTGGTGGTAATTTTCCAAAATTCTTTGCACTCTGGAATGGTTCCTACCATTGGAGGGTAGCTAATGTAACCTTGCTACTCAAAAAGTGAGCTAGAGAGGAAACAGGGAACTGTAGACCAGTGAGCCTAATGTCAGCAGTTGGGAAGTTGCTGTAGTCCATTATCAAGGATTTCAAAGCACAATATTTGGAAAGCAGTGGTATGATCAGGCAAATTCAACATGGATTTACAACAGGGAAATCATGCTTGACAAATCCACTGATATTCTTTGAAAATGTAACTAGTAGAGTTGACCAGGTGGATGTGATTTATTTCGATTTTCAGAAGGCTTTCAACAAGGTCTCATGTAGCAGATTAATATGTACAGGTAAAGCACATGGGATTGTGGGTTGTGTTAGCAGACAGGAAGCAAAAATTGTGATAAATGGTCTTTTTCTGATTGGCAGGTAGCGACTAGTGGGGTAGTGCAGGGATCTGTGCGAGGACCCCAACAATTCACATTACAGATTAATGCTTTGAAAGAGGGGACTAAATGCAATATCTCCAAGTCTGCAGACCTTACAAAGTTGGGAGGGAGGGTGGATAGTGAGGAGGATGCAGAGATGCTTCAGCAGGATTTGGACAGGCTGAGTGAGTGGGCACATGCTTGGGAGATGCAGCATAACGCAGATAAATGGGAGGTTATCCACTTTGGTAGCAAAAATAGGAAGGCAGATTATTATTTGAAAGGGTGTAAATTGAGAGAGGTGGATACACTTGGAGTCCTCATGCATCAGTCACTGAAAGTAAGCATGCAGGTACAGCAGGCAGTAAGAAGGCAAATGGTATATTGGCCTTCATAGCGAGAGGATTTGAACATAGGAATAGGGATGTTTTACTACAATTCAATAGGGCATTGATAAGGCCATACCTGGAATATTGTATGCAGTTTTGGTATCCTTATCTGAGGAAGGGTGTTCTTGCTATAGAGGGAGAGCAGCAAAGGTTTACCAGGCTAGTTCCTGGGAAGACGGGACTGTCATATGAGGAGAGACTAAATCGGTTAGGATTATATTCATTGGAGTTTAAATGAGTGAGAGAGGATTTCAGAGAAACTTATAAAATTCTAACAGGATATTAGACAGGGTAGATTCAGAAAGAATGTTCCTGATGGTGGATGAGTGCAGAATCAGGGGTCATAGTTTAAAGATAAAGGGTAAACATTTTAGGACTGAGGTGAGGAGAGTGGTGAATCTGTGGAATTCATTGCCACAGAAAAGTAGGTGAGGCAAAAATATTGCTTAATTTCAAAAAAGAATTAGATGTAGCTCTTGGAGCTAAAGGAATCAAGAGATATGGGGGGGAAGGAGGGATCAGGGTATTGAACTCGATGATCAGCCATGATCATAATAAATGGCGGAGCAGGCTTGAAGGTCGAATGGCCTCCTACTGCTTCTGTTTTCTATATGAGGTGCGAACAGGACAAGTGGCTCCATGTCCTCGGAAACTTTAGGATCTGGAGTAAGAGTTGTAATTACATCTGTTTGAATGCCGATGTCTCTGCAGAATGGTGGTTATGCCAATCATGCTGCAGCACAAATTAGCTTACAAATTCATTTGTCCAGATGGACAGGCAAAAACATAATTTATCATATCGAGGGATGCGAATTCATCTGGGTCAGAGAAGTGAGCACATCCAAATTTACCTTGTTTGATCAAAATGAGTTAAATCAAAACCTTTGCCAACTCTGTTATAATTTCTTTTACATTTTAATCACAATTATGCACACAGAATACACTAACCTTCGAACACACTGTGCAGCTAGATAGAAATACAGAAAGCCATGCCCATACTTTTCCACCCTTTGATGTCCTATCTTCACTTGCAAACAAGCCCATTGTCCTCTTTCTGTGCACTTCTCAGACTGCCACTGTATGCTCCGTCTGTCACTCAGCCTTATTCTTGTGTAATTTGATCTCTTTCCCTGATAGTTACCCTCATCAAGTGCATCAGTTGAAACCAAACCATTACTATCACTCATTGCCTTCCATTGCAGAAAAAAGTGCAGAGTACAAGGGAGGAAGCCAGAGGTGATCCTCCACAGTTTTTTCCAGCTGACAACTGCAGAGGAGGAAGTGATGGAAATCAATGGTGACTAAACATCCCTTACCATCAGTGATGGGACAATAGAGAACTCACAGCTATCTGGTGACAGAATTAAATATCAGCCACCCAAATATCAAACAACACTCAGTCATGTTGATTTGATTTCAGTATAAAGTGAAATGTATTCATCTTCTTAATTTTAAGTTACAGCATTCTTACCTTGTACTTATTCACATATTTTCTCTCCATTAGGAACTTCAGAATTATAGAAGCAGCCGATGAATCTCACAGTCGCTGAATCCTGAGGATTCCTTCTGAGGGTGCACCCTCACAGAGGCCATGCTAAGAGAGCACCAGGACAGGTATTCACATTCCATTAGGACCAGTTAGACAGAAGGTTGGGTTTTCACATGGTGGGTTTGCACACGGTGACTCACATTTCACAACTAAGCTACAGGAAACAGTGCTGGTGGAGGCAGAAGTGGGGAGTTCACGTTTGAGGATACAGTCCTCTCCAAGCCTTTCCCAGTGGTAGATAACAAAGCAACCTTGAACAGTGACTATTTATTCTTGTCATAGAACATAGAACAGTACAGCACAGAACAGGCCCTTCGGCCCTCAATGTTGTGCCGAGCCATGATCACCCTACTCAAACCCACGTATGCACCCTACACCTGTAACCCAACAACCCCCCCTTAACCTTACTTTTATTAGGACACTACGGGCAATTTAGCATGGCCAATCCACCTAACCCGCACATCTTTGGACTGTGGGAGGAAACCGGAGCACCCGGAGGAAACCCACGCACACAGGGGGAGGACATGCAGACTCCACACAGACTGTGACCCAGCCGGGAATCGAACCTGGGACCCTGGAGCTGTGAAGCATTTATGCTAACCACCATGCTACCCTGCTGCCCCCATGTACCTGACTTTGAATGAAGTGCATGAATTGCTGGTCTTTTCCCATCTTGGTTTCAATAGCGAATTTCAGGGAGCCCAGGAAATCCGAGAATGCTGAATTTAATTGAAATACCAGTTGAAATGTCACTGCAGTTCACTGATGTAAAAATTGAAATCACTATCCTGTTTCAGTGGAGGGGGTTACATACACAGAATCAAACATACCGAAGTTAAACCTAAGGTTGGTACATTGGAACTGGCTTCCACATATGTAATATTTTTCACAACCTTAAACATCCCACCTGTATCTAAATCCATGAGAGCCTCAAAGTTAAAATGCCCCCTAATGGCTTCAGACAGCTGCACCCGAAAGATTTTGGTATTCAGATGCAATAAAAGGTTATTTTGCAGTACTCTGAGAAAATGAAAACGAGACATTTAACAACACGCACACTTTGAATGGTTGGGACAAACAACTTCAGAAAAGTCTTAATATCTTCACTTTTAGAAACAAAGTAGGCATTTCAATCAGCTCAATTCTGAGGACAACTTATCAAACGCTCAGGACCACAAATGAGAGAAAGGCACTCAGGATTTGTACTAATAATAAAATGACAGACAGAAAAAAACATAAGACCAAAAGACATAGGAGCAGAATTAGGCCATTCAGCCCATCGAGTCTGCTCCACCATTCAATCACGGCTGATATGTTTTTCATCGCGATTTCCCTGCCTTCTCCCCATAACCCCTGATTCCCTTATTAATCAAGAACCTATCCATCTCTGCCTTAAAGACAATCAGTGATTTGACCTCCACGGCCTTCTGCAGCACAGATTCACCACCTTCTGGCTGAAGAAGTTCCTCCTCATCTCAGTTTTAAAGGCTTATACTTTCAGTCTGAGGCTTTGCCCTCGGGTTCCAGTTTTTCCTAATAGTGCAATCCTCTCCACATCCACTCGATCTAGGCCTCTCAGTATCCTGTAAGTTTCAATAAGATCTTCCCTCATCCTTCTAAACTCCATTGAGTCATGCTGCAGTTGTATAGAACCTTGGTAAGGCTGCACTTGAAATATTGGGCATAATTCTGATCGCCACACTACCAGAAGGATGTGGTGGCTTTGGAGAGGGTGCAGAGGAGGTTTATCAGGTTGTTACCTGGTCTGGAAGGTGTTAGCTATGCGGAGAGGCTGAATAGACTCGGACTGTTTTCATTAGAACGACAGAGGTTGAGGGTGACCTGACAGAGGTCTACAAGATTATGAGGGGCATGGATCGAGTGGATGGGCAGGCACTCTTTCCCAGGGTGGAGGGGTCAGTCACCTCGGGTCATAGGTTTAAGATCCGTGGGGCAAAGCTTAGAGGAGATGTGCGAGGCAGGTTTTTTACACAGAGGGTGGTGAGTGCCAGGAACGCGTTGCCAGGGGAGGTTGTGGAAGCAGATACATTAACGGCGTTCAAAAGGCGTCTTGACAAATACATGGATAGGATGGGTAGAGAGGGATGCGGCACAAGGAAGTGCTGAGGGTTTTGGTCAAGTTTGGTATCATGACCGGTAAAGGCTTAGAGGACCAAATGGCCTGTTCCTGAACTGTATTGTTCTTTGTTCTTTGCTCAATGAGTACAGACCCAGAGTCCTCTGGACCCTTTCCAAGGCCAGCACATTCTTCCTTAGATATCGGGCCCAAAACTGCTCACAGTACTCCAAATGGGGTCTGACCAGAGCCTTATACAGCCTCAGAAGTTTATCCCTGCTCATGTATTCTAGCCCTCTTGACATGAATGTTAACATTGCATTTGCCTTCCTAACTGCCGACTGAACCAGCACGTTAACCTAAAGGGAATCTTGAACTAGGGCTCCTTAGTCTCTTTGTGCTTCTTATTTCCTATGTCTTCTCCCATTCAGAGAATAGTCTATGCCTTCATTCTTCCTACTAAAGTGCATAGCCTCACATTTTTCCACATTGTATTCCATCTGCCACTTCTTTGCCCACTGTCCTAGCCTGTCCAAGTCCTTCTGTAGCCCCGCTGCTTCCTCAATGCTACCTGTCCCTCTGAATATCTTGGTATCATCTGCAAACTTAGCAACAATACCCTCAGAACCTTCTTCCAGATTGTTATATAGATATAGATTGTTAAAATTTGTGGTCCCAACACTGACCCCTGAGGCACACCACTAGTCACCGACTGCCATCCTGAAAAAGACCCCTTTATCCCCCTCTCTGTCTTCTGCCAGTCAGCCAATCCTCTATCCATGCCAGGATCTTATCCTCAAAACCATGGGCTCTTAACTTATTTAACAGCCTCCTATACATTGTCAAAGGCCTCCTGGAAATCTAAATAGATCACGCCCACTGGTTCTCTTTTGCCTAACTTCCTTGTCACATCCTGAAAGAATTCTAGCAGATGTGTCAGACATGACCTCCCCTTGACGAAGCCGTGCTGACTATTTTATCATGAAAATCTTACCAATGACCGAAGTCAGGCTAACCGTCCTGTAATTTCCTGTCTTCTGCCTCCCTCTCTTCTTAAACAGTGGTGTTACATTAGCCACCTTCCAGTCCTCTGGGACCCTCCCTGCCTCCAGTGATTCCTGAAAGATCATCAACAATGCCTCCACAATCTCCTCAGCTATCTTCTTTAGAACTCTGGGGTATAGTCCAAGGTGATTTATCCACCTTCAGACCTTTTAATTTCCCCACAACCTACTCCTTAGTGATGCCACTAGACTCACCTCTGCCCCCGATACTCCTGAAATTCTGGTATCCCACTGGTGTCTTCCACCATGAAGACTGCTGCAAAGTAACTATTCCAGTTCCTCTGCCATTTCTTTGTTTCCTGTTACTACTTCTCCAGCCTCATTTTCCCATGGTCCAATGTCTATTCTTGCCTCTCTCTTACCTTTTATATATTGAAAAAACTCTTGCTATCTTCTTTTATATTACTAGCGAGCTTGCATTCATATTTCATCCTCTCCCCTCTTGCTGCTTCTTTAGTTGTTTTCTGCTCGCTGTTAAAGGCTTCCAAATCCTCTGGCTTTCCACTAATCCTCGCCACCTTGTATGTCTTTTCTTTTGCTTTTATGCTGTCCTTGACTTTCCTTGTTAGCCATAGATGCTTCGTCCTCCCCTCAGCATGTTTCCTCCCTCTTGGGAAGAATTTCTGTTGTCCCGAATGACCTCCAATAACCGCTGCCATTGTTGTTCCACTGTCTTCCCTGCTCGGTTCCCCTTCCAATCAACTCTGTCCAGCTCTTCCCTTATCTCTTTGTAGTTACCTTTATTCAATTGTAATACTGTTACATCTGATTACGGCGTCTCCCTGTTGAACTGCAGGGTAAATTCTATCATATTGTGGTCACTGCCCCTGAGGGTTCCTTCACCTTAAATTCCCTAATCAGGTCTGCCTTATTGCACATCACCAAATCCAGAATTGCTTGTTCCCTAGTGGGCTCAACCGCAAGTTGCTCCAAAAAAAACTCTCGTAGACATTCCACAAATTCCTTTTCTTGGGATCCGCCACCAATCTGATTTTCCCAGTCCATCTGCACATTGAAATCCCCCATGATTATTGTAATATTGCCTTTCTGAGATGCCTTTTCTATCTCTTGCTTTAATTTCTGCCCCACATCCTGACTACTGTTAGGGGGCCTGTAAATACATTCCATCAGGGTCTTTATGCTTTGCGATTCCTCAACTCTACCCACATAGATTCTACATCTTCCGACCCTATATCACATCTTGCTAGCGATTTAATTTGATTCTTTACTAACAATTCAACCCCCCCCCCCCACTCTGCTCATCTGCCTGTCCTTTCGATAGGACACATATCCTTGGATATTTAGATACCAGCCCTGATCCCCTTGCAGCCACGTCTCTGTGATGCCCACATTGTGCCCGCCAATTTCAACGTGCGCAACAAGCTCATTTACCTTGTTTCCTACACTGTTCGCATTTAGATAAAACACCCTCAGTCCTGCATTGACCGCCCTCCCCCCCCTTCTCATATCTGTTCCCTTGTTTGCTCTAGATGAAGCTAGATTCCTGCCATCTTCTGTACCCTCTGTTCTATGACGCGTTCTGAAAAATTTACCAACCTTTCCTGAGCCTTCAGCTGCTTTAACTTGTTTAAAGTCCTCGTCATTAACCTCCACTTCTACCTTCTCCTTTAACTTTGATTTTCTAACTCTCCATACAACTGAACCCTCCCCCTCAATCTATCTAGCCTGATCTATACATGCAGTTGTGATGACCTGTGCATCAACATTTCCTTTACCCTCATGGAACTTCCATTGTTTTCTGGACAAAGACAGACCACGTAATATCAAATTCATTTCTGCCCAGTAAGTGTGACCCCTGGTCCTCCTTAACATTTTCAATTAAATAATAAGCACTTTGTTATTTTATAACCCTTCATCAAATTCCCTGTTTTTCTAAAGTATACAGGCCCAGTTCTTTAAGCTTATTTGAGTAATTCTGCAATTTTAACCAGAAAATGAATCTTGTGTCATACTTTTGCATCCGTCACAAAGCCTCAATTCTGTTTCAAACTAGTATTATTGCGTTGTTCTGCATATATTTTTGTTCATATTGTTGAATTAGAAAGTATAACATATTGCTTAAAATCTGTGTCATGTATATAAAATGAACTAGGTTGAGACAAATCGAAGGTAATGCAGTGTGCTGGGCTGCCATTGCCATTAGGCAGCACGGTAGCATGGTGGTCAGCATAAATGCTTCACAGCTCCAGGGTCCCAGGTTCGATTCCCGGCTGGGTCACTCTCTGTGTGGAGTCTGCACGTCCTCCCCGTGTGTGCGTGGGTTTCCTCCGGGTGCTCCGGTTTCCTCCCACAGTCCAAAGATGTGCGGGTTAGGTAGATTGGCCATGCTAAATTGCCCGTAGTGTCCTTAAAAGTGAGGTTAAGTGGGGGGTTGTTGGGTTACGGGTATAGGGTGGATACGCGGGTTTGAGTAGGGTGATCATTGCTCGGCACAACATCGAGGGCCGAAGGGCCTGTTCTGTGCTGTACTGTTCTATAATGCTACTGAGTGGAAGGACATAGGTTCAATCTCCCAGATCACTGAATTCCTAATCTTCTGTAGACTGTTGCACAAGGGTTTGTCCTTATGACAGCAGTTTTGGTGGCTATATGGAAACTCATTGGTGGTCCTCTTGTTTACAATTAATTTGAGTTTCAGGGAGATCAAAGGAAACTGGGAAGAAAGCAGATCTGCTCACATTTTAATTGGATATTAATTGGATGTTGAAAAAAATACCTTGGGTGGGAGTCTCCGTCTGGCGCGACCCCGCCTGCAGCGGGACCCTCCGTCCGACAACCGGCCAATGGGGTTTCCCATTGTGGCCATCCCCACGCCATCAGGAAATCCGCGCGTGTGAGTGCTCTGCCGGTGAAGTGGGGGATCCCACCAACTGAGAATCCCGCCCCTTATGTCAGTGGAAAGCCAACTTGTACTTTGTATTTATATATTGATATGAGAAATATACTCTGACATGCATAACATAGGAATTGACAGAATCCATTATAGATGTGATTGAGAGATGAAACATGAAACATATGGTTAGAATGTTGTCTGGGACTCATTGATTCGATTACTGAATTGTATAATCACACTCATTGTTCTTTATTCTGGGAGGGTGTATGAAATGTGGAATTGAGATGGATGCAGGAGTAGGCTTATAGCATATTTAAAGTATGATATGCTCTGATGACAAGTCACAATCTAAACATAAATTTTCACAGTAACTTCATTGAAGCCTACTTGTGACAATAAGTGATTATTATTATTAATCGATCTTGCTTTTATTCAGATGCTGACTGAACCACTCCACATTTACAACATTTAGCGTTTTTGCTTCATGTTTATACATTTTTTAAATCTCTGATTAGTGGTTTAATGCTTGATTGTGTTAAAATATCTAGATTATTGATAACCTTGGACTGAAGGCCTTCTAAAAAATTCTAAATAATATGGTGATGAACTTCATAAAAAATGAAAATATGTTATTTTACCCCTGGTATTACTCATGCATGAGGCTGCAATTGGGTTGCCATGTGCATCACTTATTCGGACATTCAGCACATCTGTATGTTGAATAAATGGACAATCTCAAATTCTACTCCTGTTTTGTGCCGTATTGATCTTAGTTAAGGGGGTATTACAGCGTTGCAGTTACTCTCAGTGCCTTTGGATTAGATAGGGGGAAAACAACCAAGATGATCAGCATCCAATAAACTATTAGTTGAAGTAGGAGTTAGCAGTGGTAGCCCCTGTGATTGATTAATCTGCCAACAGTCACTACTAAGAGCTATGTGTGAATGATGGTCACTTAGGTGCAGTACAATACACCAGCAAGGAATAAGTACCTTCAATTTGATCGGGGAGGAGAATGATGGAGGTAATTTTGGCTGAAAAAAATCATTCAAACCTTCATTAATGGCATTAGTTCATTAATGAGGATCATAAAGGATCACAAAAATGTCTTCTCAAGGTCAATATTCTGGAGCTTTCCTGAAAGTTAGCAAGAAAACTTTCCAGATCTTTTTCTTTCAGCTTGGTTTCCATCCTCAGTAAGTTGAATGGGATTGTTTTGTCAAGCACGAAAGAGTCCACACCGGGTAGTTAGCTGAAACAAAGTTTTGTCAGTACGGTAGCATGGTGGGGCAGCACGGTAGCATGGTGGTTAGCATAAATGCTTCACAGCTCCAGGGTCCCAGGTTCGATTCCCGGCTTGGGTCACTGTCTGTGCGGAGTCTGCATGTCCTCCCCGTGTGTGCGTGGGTTTCCTCCGGGTGCTCCGGTTTCCTCCCACAGTCCAAAGATGTGCGGGTTAGGTGGATTGGCCATGCTAAATTGCCCGTAGTGTCCTTAAATGTAAGGTTGTTGGGTTACGGGTAGAGGGTGGATACGTGGGTCTGAGTAGGGTGATCATTGCTCGGCACAACATCGAGGGCCGAAGGGCCTGTTCTGTGCTGTACTGTTCTGTGTTCTATGTTCTATGATGAACTATCATTTACGCAACATGGAAGATGGTCACCTCCCATCGGTACCAAACCCAGAAGACTTTATACAAGTGATAAATATACATAGTGTACAGTTCCCCGCCCCTTAACGGGGGAGCTCGTATTGGGTGAGATTAACGGGAATCCTAATTGTTCCCACACTGTGCTGGTTATGACATTTTGGATAGATTCCGTAAAAGGAAAAATTATTCTTGATTTATGAAGGAAATGGGCTTGCTGAATCTAGAAGACTTTTCTCCGTTCAGATTTCTTATTTTACGAACTTCCCAGTGCCTTAAAGAATTAGATGTTATTCCTCTTCAGTTGGTCTTATCAGCTAGAGGTATTAATTTTGGTAATGCTAAAAAATGTATGACTGTTAAAATTGCAAAGTATTCTGAGATTGGATTTGTGCTTGTATTATTATATAATTCCAAAATGATCCTCTTATATGGTGTTACCATTAAACATACAGCTATGGGGTTGACCCTTAAATGCCTTCAGGAATGGGCAATAAATGCTGGTCCAGCCAGTGACGCCCAAATCCCATGAACATAGCCCACAGTTGCTCTAGTTTAATAAATAGCTCTTGTTTAAGGGGTGGCATGGAATTTAAAACAAAAGGAGAGATGAATCGGAGTTCAACTTCCGGGTTTCTGCTCGGGTCTGCATTTTGTTTTGATAAGTCAGAGAGTTAAATCACTGTTATTGCCCCATGATCTCTTTCAGCCTTGTTTTTGCAGAAGTAAAGGGAAGACAAATAACAGAAAATGCTAGAAGTGCATTGTATATGTGATTTGGTTGCTCCCGTGTGAATGATTTTCATTGTGGATATTATGATAATGTTGCAGCTTATTTCTGGCATTCAGTCTAATTCTGGGCAAATTGCCAGTCAATTTAAGGATATTGAACTGAATCAGCCTATTCAACCAAATAACACATGGTATAAATCCACGGCTCAGAGGTAGTTATCTCTGGTTGCCTCAAGCGAAGGAATGGCTGTATTGTTGAAGCCGAGCCGAGAGTTGACTGTAGATATGAAATCTCTATTCTTAAGCAGACTGCATTTGTGAGCCCAGCTGTTGAAAATGAAAGATTCAATTCAGGGACTTAAATTACAAATAAGTGAAGTATGAAACAGATGTGATTGGTAAGAAGTTGAAAATGCTCTGCTCAAAAGCCATATCCCGGCTTTACCAGGGAATGTGGACTGTCTGGAGACTGCATATAAAAAACAACCTGCTGTTTTATAAACTCCCTGATGATAGCACAGGCTCTGGATTGTAAAAGCCTGGTAAAGCAAGTCATTAAACCAAAATTGGCTATAACTAAATTTAAATCTGTGATAAAAATGCAGAGGACCAGCAGAAAATGAGTTAGTCAATGTCGTTGTAATAAAAAGAATGTGTTCTGTCAGCTGCTAAGGAACAAGAGAAAATGAATTGGTGTCCACTTTGTTAAAGCTAATTCCATAATACCGGAATTGTAAGCAAGTAGCATCCATTTATAGATATATGTGCTAATGACACTTTTTAAAAATATAAGTGGCTAAACTGTGCAGCTTTGTATGAAAGGAATAGGGTGTAGTAAAATCCCCATGTGTTAGTTTCCATGTTTTGTCAACAAAATTTCTAACACAAATCAATTGAAATGAAGCCAATTAAATAGCACTAACAGCTGCTTAGTATCATGTTCCAAATCATACCACCATCTGATGGTGTCTCCCTGCTTTTGAACTACACATAGTGTAGTATATGTTATAACATATAGGTTATCTGTTTGTAGTGGATCAGAATCTATGGGCTTAATATTTCAATAATAAGAAACTGATACGAGTTGTCTTTTTGCTTGCTACATTATTATAAATTCCCTCGTACTAATTTTTTGTCTGACAGTGAGCCGCCAGCCTACATTGAAGATTGCTATTAACTAGTTAAATAATTAAATTCTGTTTGTGTGTCTGTGTGTTTGTGCGTATGCGTATACAAGACCGCGATCTGTGTCGCTCAACACTGACTGGCACAGAATCATTCTGGCTTTGATTAAGATGCAAAGTGAATGTGCCTTTTGATATTTCACTGTTTATTTTTTCAACAGGAATAAAAAGAAATGAGAATAAGCACATAATCACATAAATACACTTGAGGTGCAAGTATAAATCATAATTTGAGAAATATAAGTGTTGTTGTAAAATATTAGCAAGGACAAATGCAGGCAATTAAAACGGAATAAGACTGGGTACATTGCAAACAGGGATTATATATTTCAAATGATGTTGGCGGAGGCAACAACAGGAGGTTGAAACCCTGAAAACGTCATCACTGACAAACAGGAGGCTGAAGGGCAGAGAGAGGGCAGCAACAAATGTTATTGTGGGTACTGGAATCAAGTGCAAATTTTGGAGGAGGCTAAATGAGCCCTTCAAGGGACTCTGGGTGGCACTGAAGAAGGCAATGGTGTTCTCTGTATAAATGTTTTGAAATCTTAAGGAAAAAAAGATAAATAATCTATTCCAACTTGCAAACATAGTGATGGGCCACATTGGTGACCTAGAAATGGGCTACAAATAAAGGATTAAGGAAGCTACAGGACTTGAACTTGAATCGAAATTCTCAAGAAAGTCATAAGACTCGAACAGGAGTAGCAGACACCATTCTATAAAACTTCATGGGTATTTAGTGTCATTCTTGGAATCAGATAGATGTCTCACTGGCTAACTCTATGGTGCTTCACCTATCACTGCTTGAGGCAGCACACTGATTGCCCAGTTTGAGCCTACTTACTCCAAGTATAATCACTACTTTAAAATCATATAACCAGCAGAATATTACGTATTATCCCCAGCTACGTCTTTCCTAGTTTGTTTGTCAAGGTGAGAAATGACATACGGAGCGGCACAATGGCACAGTGGTTAGCACTGCTGCCTCACGGTGCTGAGGACCAGGTCTCTACCCGTGTGGAGTTTGCACATTCTTCCTGTGTCTGCGTGGGTCTCACCCTCACAACCCAAAGATATGCAGGTAGATGAATTGGCCACATTAAATTGGAATTATTTTTTAAAAAGGAACAAAAAATGAGAAATGACATGCAAGCAAATTCATTTTTCACTTTAAACCAAAATCAAACATCAATCTAGTTGATTATTAAGAGGTTTAGAGTCGAATTCTTTCCATGCAGATACATTTCCAACATTTAACACCATGAAATTGTGATGAATGTAAGTAGATATATTTAATTATATGCATTTGTTGCAGTAATGTTTTAAAAGCCTGTAGATGCAAGAATGTTCTTCTGGTCCCTGAAGCAAACCTCACATCGGTTGCAGTCTATGCTTAGTGTTCGATATGCTTAGTGCCTCTAATCTTTGCCTCCCTCCCTACCAATCACCATGCTCCAAGCCCAAAATCTACCCCACCACTCCTACCATGCCACAATTTTTGGCTCACCTCCATGCTCCAAAATTCTCACCAAGGTAAATCTTTTCTGGTTGCTGGGCATTGTCCTCGGCAGTGTCTAACTGACCAGTGTGTTGATCTACCTAGCTGTTGGTGGAATAAATCAATGTTAACAAGGTCCTTCTGTTAAATTTGGTAGAAGGACCACATTCCCAGGATTTCAAGGGTCCCTCCTCTGCTGTATGCTCCCAATCCTTTTCTGCCTCCACGAAAATATCAGGGCCAACTTTATTTCTTCCCTATAGGACAATGGAAAGCCATGCTAACATTTTTGTTGGTTATGAAATATAGCCTTGTTCTGACCCAAATATCTCAATTAAAAGCATTTAATTACTTTGATACTGCTTGGAGGTCAAATGTATGCAAAACATTCGAGGTCACCAATATACATCGAAACATACATAGAAAATAGAAGCAGGAGGAGGCCATTCGGCCCTTTGAGCTTGCTCCGCTATTCATTATGACCATGGCTGATCATCAAGTTCAATACTCTGATCCCGCTTTCCCCCCCACACCCCTTGATCTCTTTCGCGCCAAGAGCAATATCTAATTCCTTCTTGAAATTAGATAATGTTTTTTCCTTAACTACTTTCTGTGGTAGTGAATTCCACAGATTTACCACTCTCTGGGAGCAGAATTTTCTCCTCACCTCAGTCCTAAAGAGTTTATCCATTAGCATCAAACTATGGCCCCTAGTTCTGGACTTTCCCACCATCGTGAACATTCTTTCTGAATCTACCCTGTCTAATCATGTTAGAATTTTATAAGTTTCCACGAGACCCACTCTCACTCTTCTAATCTCCAATGAATATAATCCTAATCAATATAGTCTGTCCTCATATGATAGTCTCGCCATCCCAGGAGTCAGCCTGGTAAACCTTTGCTGCACTCTCTCCATAGTAAGAATAACCTTCCTCAGATAAGGATACCAAAACTGCGCACAATATTCCAGGTGTGGCCTCACCAATGCCCTATACAATTGTAGTAAAACCTCCCCATTCCTATACTTAAATCCTCTCGCTATGAAGGCCAATATGCCATTTGACTTCTTTACTGCCTGCTGTACCTGCACACTTACTTTCAGCGACTGCTGACTTTGTCTGATTATACCACTGCTTTCCAAATGCTGTGCTATAAAATCCTTACTAACAGACTCGAAGCAACTTCCCTGCTACCGACGTTGGGCTTATTGGTCGAAAGTTCCGTTTTCTCTCTACCTCCCTTTTTGAATAGCGGGGTTCTATTAGCTATTCCCCAATCTGTAGGAACCATTCCAGAGTCCAATGAATTTTGGAAAATGACCGCCAATGGATCTACTATTTCTAGGGCCACTTCCTTAAGTACTCTGGTTAAGTACGCCGCAGGTTTGGAGGGCCAAAGGGCCTGTTCCTGTGCTGTACTGTTCTTTGAAGATTATCAGGCCATGGAGATTTATCCACCTTCAATCCCATTAAATTCCTGAAAACAATTTCTCCACTAATACTAATTTCCTTCAGCTCCTCATGAAACTTGTCTTTCTCAGAATGTCCGGTACAGTATTCACGTCTTCCTTTGTGAAGACAGAAGCAAAGTACAAATTTAATTCCTCAGCCATTTCTTTGTTCCCCCAATATGAATTTCCCCGTTTCTGACTGTAAGGGGCCTACATTCATTTGTTTCAATCTTTTTCTCTTCATGTACCTATAGAAGCTTTTACAGTCAGTTTTTATGTCCCCCACCAGCTCACTTTCAAATTGTACTTTCCTCTTCTTAATCCATCCCTTGGTCCATCTTTGCTGAATTTTAAACTGTTCCCAATCCTCGGGTCTATTGCTTTTTCTTGCTAACTTGTTTGCCTCTTTTTTGAATCTACCACTATCTTTAATTTCCCTTGTAAGCTATGGTTTGGCCACGGTTCCCTTTCTACTCTTGCACTAAAGAGGAATAAACAACTTTTGGAGTTCACCCATCTATCCTTTGAATGCCTGCCATTGCCTGTCCATCCTTTCAGTAATGTTTAATACCGTCCATCATAGGCAATATATTGAAGTATGATGATTCATATCACACGCCAACATTCTTTGGAGAGAAGGACGTGTAGGGAAATAAATTTCAATCTATGGTCTCTGAATTTCCATTTATCTTCCAGCTTACTCCAGCCAGATATGCCCAGTCCTGTCCTCAACATCAAGTATCTGCCAGACTTGGGAGTCAAACCTCTATTCACCCCAAACAAGGTGTCCCACATCAAAGACAACATGGCTATGAGCTGCAGACTCTCAGACACAGATTCATTATTCCCAATCTGGGATCCACAGGGCAATCATTCTATCATCTTGCAAACTGAGAACGACCTTGAGTCCAGAGTCTATGCCTTTTAGTTGGAACACCAAACAAGAATGAAACCCATTGAACTTCATCGTCCCTCTCCAGTTATTGCAGCCAGTGGCCCATCAAAAAAATATATATTTGCCAGAAGCCTTGGGACAAGAGGGAATATTTGGGCAACTCTAATATAACAAATGTTATTCGTGTCTTAGAATCCCTACAGTGCAGAAGAAGGCCATTTGGCCTATAGAGTCTGCACCAGCCCTCTGAAAGAGCACCCTACATAGGCCCAATTCCCCCGCCCCTCCATCCCATATCCCCATCTAACCGATTTTAGCATGGTTAATCCACCTAACATGTACATATTTGGATGTGGGTATTTCCCTTTTGATGTTTTCTACCGCCCCCCTTTCCACAACATCAATTGAAAACATAATTCCAGTCCATCACAAATATATCCTCAGTTTGCCGTCATAACGTGTAGTAGAATACTGTTCCTCGATTCCCTACTGGAAAATGACTGTTTTCTGTTCAGTTCCTCCTCATAGTTCAACTGTTAAAATCTGGAATTGTGAGGTATTGGTATATATGACTGCCATTCACCTGGGGACTGTCTAAGTTCAATTATGTAATGGAGTTATTGACTAATTCTAGCAATTAATCTCTAAACTCTGTCTTGTTATACATTCAAGTAGCACTGAATGTTCTGTTCTCAGTAGTCTCTGATTGGCATCCAAGTATATCAGAGATGCTTATTTGTTAAAGATAACTGAGTAGGTAACTCTGAAGAACAGAACAAAAGAATAGACCACAAAATGAACTTTGAATTGTGAACTCAATGGAAACTGCAAAGATGCTTTCAGAGAATTGCAATTTGAAGTAACGTAACTGCCTATTGCCGAAAGATAACTTTTACAGTGTTGAATTCGAATCAGGGCAAATTCCAGTTGATGTTAATGCAATGAGTAATTGTGGTGCTGTTTTATATCTGTGTATGTACTGTGAGTGTCACCTTTCATGAATGTGAACTGTATGATTGAAACAAAAGCAAAACGCAAGTTCAACTGCAGATTTCAGAATTTATACTGAGAAGGTTTTACAAATAATTTTCATTACAGTGTGTAATCAATACATTTTGTTCTTTTAACAAAACATCACATCCGCAAAGACCATTTCAAGGTCCTGGAATACAAATGCAACTTCCCAGATTGTCAAAAGGCATTTGTAATGAAAGAAAGTCATCTCCATCGTGGTGCACGATCCCGAGAGGAGGAAGCGGAATATCAACTATGAATGTCGACAAAAGCAGCACCAAGGCAAGTTCAAGTCAAAAAGCAAGATTGAGAGTGACCTCTCCGGTATCTTCAATGAGCATAACATTCCACAACCTGTGACTGCTGAAGCCAATCTGGCATGACTGTTTGAAAACCAGCTGTCCCTACCAGCAAAATAGCTTAATAGTTCTTCAAAATTGTGTTTTGGAAGCTGCTATACCACTGGCTACCTGTGTTGTACAGGTCAAGACACAACAGTGTGAAAACAGTGGAACCTCTACCTGCCATTTCATATGACTCCATTTATAAATAATTGACTTTATCAAGGAAAAATACTGCCAGTTTACTGGCTCATTCATTCAGTGCAAATAAGAAATGAGCAATGCAACTGCTCAAATGCAGTCCAAACAATGAAAAGGGTTAATGGCATTGCAAATACCAACAATATCCAAAAACCACATTCCTTAAAATACTTTTTCACTGAGAGGATGAGTTATCTCCTTATGATCAAACAATTACTGTCTGCATTTTCTTTTTCAATGCAACATGATTTTTCTTATATAGCAACCAGCATACATCATAATTCAAATTGATTGATACCACATTAAGAATTCTGCTTGCTAGTGCAGATCATGAATACTGTATTCAAGCTATAACATGCAACTTAATAAAATAACTTCTGTTGTAAGCATTGCAGTGATGAGTTATGATGAGGAATTTATCAAATCTAACTACGTTATATTGTCATATATGCTGTTTAGTGAATGGCCTGTAAGTTAGTGTTAAAAAGACTGACTAATAGTGCCCTGATAAATAATGGTATAATCTTACTAACGACTATCAACACACATTGCACAATGCAGCATCCTCACAGGAGCTCAGCTGAAGGCAAACATTATTTGTTTTTATTCTATTAATGTAAGTGATATATATTGAACATTTATGCATCCATAGGTAAAAACATATCTCAAGATGCTGTTTTGTATCCTATTCCTCTGGCTAATTCATGTGTGCCAAAGCATTTTTGCAATCATGTGTGAGATGAAAATGTATTGCAAATTATATTCTAATATATTCAAATTAGCCACATTGACATGTAACCAGGCATCCTGGAGACTGGGGCCTACAGAAACAAAAATCATTGAAAATAAATGACAGAAAATAACAGGAGCTCCAGTAATACGAGGAGGAAGCTCTCAAATGGCAGTAAGGCAGTAATGACAGTTTACCATGCGCAAAACTGAAGACGTCATGAAAAATTTGCAAGTTATTTAATTAAGATCAAAACCAGGGTTGTAAATCTGAACAAGGAAACTACATAGGTATGAGGAACAAGTTGGCTGGAGTAGTTTAGGAAGCTATATTAAAATATATGGGGCCAGATTCTCCATTTCTGAGACTAAGTGTTGACACCGGCGCAGGATTTGTGGACATCCACGACAGCAAAGCTGGCGCCGCATCTGGACCGATTCAGCTACTGTTAAGGGGCTAGCACCGGCGCCACGTGGAACACAATCAATTCCAATGTGAAATGGCACCAGATTCGCCAGATCCAAGATTGGCACTCAGGAGCCTGACAAGCTGCAGCCGCATATACACACTTCACTCCCCATACCCAGACGATGACAACGTGAGAGCGGCACCCCATTTCTCGGACAGCAAGCTGGAGATCCCCCTGGACGTGGTGGAGAAGAGGCAGACCCAGTCCAGGAAGGCGGCTGCCAGCTGCCGCATTCGTTGTTCCTGGTCGCATGTGGCAGAGGTGATCAGCGCCACCAGCAACATTGTCCAGTCTGGCCAGCAGTGCTGGAAAAAACTGCACGATCACCTCAGGGTGGTCAGAGTGAGGAGGCAACACTGTGCCCCTGACACAAACACCCATCCCACACACCCATAACCCTACCCCAGCCCCCACAACCCGGAGGGTGACCAAACCCCACGCTGCACCATATGATGGTGCCCATACCGGCTGGCATGGCTGGGTGCCCTGAGGCCACCAGCTACCCACACCCTGGGCTGCATGCAGCGGACTGTATAACACTGTTGGTTTCCATTTGATGGCGTCCGTGAAATGGGGTGCTGCTCTCCTGTTGCCATCTTGTGTGTGTGGGGGGTGATGCGTGGGGGAAATGGACGGACGTTGCGGGTGACCGTGGGTCCCCCTCCTCCCCCCCCTCCCCCCTCCTCCCCCCCCCCCCCCCCTCCTCCCCCCCCCCCCCCCCCCCCCCCCTTAGCCATCCCAGGGATCTGATGGGACTGTGTGATGGAATGGCCAGCTCGTATGCAAGGAACATCCAGGTAGATGATGGAAAGTGCCACCGTGGGCAGGAGTCAGAAGATGTCAAATGATGCAGAGCACCAGAGCTCATCATCATTGGTTGTCACCATCCTCCATCTTATGGACCAGACCCACTGTCACTGCCAACCCAGGGCCCGCACCCCATATTGTGGCAGGTATGTATCACAGAGGGGTTCAGGTGGGCAGTTTCCGGGGGGAGCGGATGTGAGGTGGAATGTGGTGTCCTTGCCCCGGCCAGTATACCCCCCAGTCAGTGAACCTGGAGGCGATCATAGCATCCCGTGCGCATTGGCCCTGGCGCACATGTCTTTCTGTCTCACCTGCCTGCCTGGGCCCCATGTCCTGTCCATCCTCGCCCTTCCCCGCATCCTCCCCATCGGACGAGGCCCGGCCTTCATTCTCCTTCTCCAGCACGTCACCCCTCTGCTGCTTGATGTTGTGGAGGACACAGCAGGCCACCACGATGAGGCCGACCCTGTACGCATCATATTGGAGGCTTCCTCCAGAGCAGCTCAGGCACCTGAACCGTATTTCCAGGAGGCCAAGACACCGCTCGATCATGGGCCTGGTCGAGGCATGGGGTAGTTGTAGCGGGTCTCCGTGTTGGTCAATGGCCTCCAGATAGGCGTCATCAGCCACGATGGCAGTGGGTAACCCCTGTGTCCCAAGATCCAACCCCCCCCCAAGCCGGGGGGAACGTCATGAACATGTCAGGAATTGGTGCGCGTGTGACAGGATGAAGGCTTCGGGCACACTGCCCAGGTACCGGGCACAGACGTGCATGATGCACAGCTGATGGTCGCATATCAGCTGCACTTTCCGTTCATGTAGAACATAGAACAAAGAATATAAAACAGTACAGCACAGTACAGGCCCTTCGGCTCACGATGTTGTGCCGACCACTTATCCTCATTCAAAATCAACCGAACCTACACCCCTTCAATTTACTGCTGTCCATGTGTTTGTCCAAGAGTTGCCTAAATGTCCCAAATTATTCTGACTCCAGCACCTCCGCTGGCAGTGCATTCCACACACCCCCCACTCTCTGTGTAAAGAATCTACCTCTGACATCTCCCCTATACCTTCCTCCAATCACTTTAAAATTATGTCGCCTCTATGTTATTCTCTAAGTCTTAATGAAGACTGTAGACTTCCAGTTAACACAAACACTTTATTTAAAGGGTTTCTTCTGCTTCCAGAGCTAAACGAGATGTAAAACAGCCAAGAGGTATGACCTGTGAAGCTAAGGTAAACTGCCTATGCTGAGCTGTCTCTGTCTGCTGCTGCTCACTAGCCCTGTGCTTCTGAAAGAGGCAGATCCTCCCTTGGGCTGGACCCTTTATACCCGTCTCTGATGCTGCCCTCTAGTGATGCTGTGGCTGTTACATCTGTGCTGCAGTCCCTGGTGTATGTGCAGATGTATGTACAGATGTACAGCTCACTACAGCCTTGTGACAGCCATTTCCGCCCTGGCAAAAGTCTCTGGCTATCCACTCTATCCATGCCTTTCATCACCTTGTATACCTCTATCAAGTCACCTCTCTTCCTTCTTCACTCCAGTGAGAAAAGCCCTAGCTCCCTCCATCTTTCTTCATAAGACATGCTCTCGAATCCAGGCAGCATCCTGGTAAATTTCCTCTGCACCCTCTCTAAAGCCTTCCTGTAATGAGGCGACCAGAACAGGACACAATATTCCAAGTGTGGTCTAACCAGGGTTTTATAAAGCTGCAGTAAAACCTCGCGGCTATTAAACCCAATCCCCCTGTTAATGAAAGCCAACACACCAAATGCCTTCCTAACAACCCTATCAACCTGGGTGGCAACTTTGAAGGATCAGTGTACATGGACCTCAAGCTCCCTCTGTTCCTCTACACTTCCAAGAATCCTGCCTTTAACCCTGTATTCAGGATTCAAATTCGACCTTCCAAAATTAATCACTTCACATTTATCTAGATTGAACTCCATCTTCCACTTCTCAGCCCAGCTCCGGATCCTGTCACTGTCCTGTTTTAACTTGCAACAGCCCTTGACACTATCTACAACTCCACCAACCTTCATGTCATCAGCAAACGTACTAACCCACCCTTCCACTTCCTCATCCAAGTCTTTATAAAAACCACAAATAGCAGAGGTCCCAGAACAGATCCTTGCGGGACACCACTAGTCACCGACCTCTAGGCGGAATACTTTCCATCCACTACCAATCGCTGTCTTCTTTTGGCCAGCCAATTCTGTATCCAGACAGCCACATTTCCCTGTATACCATGCCCCCTGACTTTCTGAATGAGCTTACCATGGGGAACCTTGGGCAACACGGTAGCACAATTGCTTCACAGCTCCAGGGTCCCAAGCTCGATTCCTGTCTTGGCTCACTGTCTGTCCGGAGTCTGCATGTTCTCCCAGTGTCTGAGTGGATTTTCTCCGGTTGCTCCGGTTTCCTCCCACAGTCCAAAGATGTGAAGATTAGGTGGATTGGCCATGATAAATTACCCTTAGTGTCCAAAAATCTTGGGTGGATTTACTGAGTTATGGGGTTATGGGGATGGGGTCCTCTTTTCAAGAGCCAGTGCAGACTCGATGGGCCGGTTGGCCTCCTTCTGCACTGCAAATTCTATGTTTCTATGAATTGCCTTACTGAAATCCATATGCACCACATCCACTGCTCGACCTTCATCAATGTATCTCACCACATCCTCAAAGAATTCAAGGCTTGTGAGGCATGACCTGCCCTTTACAAAGTCATGCTGACTATCTTTAATCAAACTATGTTTTTCGAAATAATCATAAATCCTATCAGAATCCTTTCCAATATTTTGCTCACCACAGACGCAAGACTGACTGGTCTGTAATTCCCAGGGATTTCCCTATTCCCTTTCTTGAATAGGGGAACAACATTCGCTTTCCTCCAATCCTCCGGTACTACTCCAGTGGAGAGTGAGGGCGCGAAAATCATCGTCAATGGTGCAGCGATCTCCTCCCTTGCTTCCCATAAAACCTTCGGTATATCCCATCTGGCCCAGGGGACTTATCTATCCTGATGCTTTTCAAAATTTCCAGAACATCCTCCTTCTTAATATCAACCTGTTCAAGTCTATTAACCTGGTTCACGCTGTTCTCATAAGCAACAAGTCCTCCCTCTCTTGTGAATACTGAAGCAAAATATTCATTTAGGGCCTCCCCTATCTCCTCAGACTCTAGGCACAAGTTCCCTCCAATATCCCTGATCAGCCCTACTCTCACTCTGATCATCCTCTTATTTCTCACATAAGTGTAGAACGCCTTGGGGTTTTCCTAATCCTTCCCACCAGGGCTTTTTCATGCCCTCTTCTTGCTCTCCCAAGTACATTTTTGAGTTCCTTCCTGGCTGCCCTGTAACCCTCTGGAGCCGTGCCAGATCATTGCTTCCTCAACCTAACGTAAGCTTCCTTCTTCCTCTTGACTAGAAGCTCCACTTCCCTTGTCACCCAAGGCTCCTTCACCTTACCATTCCTTCCTCATTTCAGTGGGACAAAACTATCCAACACTTGCAGCAAGTGCACCTTAAACAACCCCCATATCACTGTTGTGCATTTCTCTGAGAACATCTGTTCCCACTTGATGCTCCACAGCTCCTGTCTAATAGCAGTATAATTTCCCCTCCCCCAATTTAATACCTTCCCATACTGTCTGTTCCTATCCCTCTCCATGACTATGGTAAAGGTCAAGGAGTGTGATCACTGTTACCGAAATGCTCTCCCACTGAGACATCTGACACCTGGCCTGGTTCGTTGGCAAGCACCAAATCTAATATGGCCTCCCCCCTAGTCGGCCTATCTACATATTGAGTCAGGAATCCTTCCTGGACACGCCTGACAAAATCTGCTCCATCCAAACCATTTGCACTAAGATGTTCCAGACAATATTAGGGAAGTTGAAGTCACCCATGACAATGACTCTGTTATTTCTGCACCTTTCCAAGATCTGCTTCCAAATCTGTTCCTCCATCTCTCTGCTGCTATTGGAGGGTCTATAGAAAACTCCCAATAAAGCGACTGCTCCTTTCTTGTTTCTGACTTCCACCCATACTCACTCAGTAGACAAACCCTTCTCAACTATCTCCTTCTCAGCAGCTGTGATGCACTCCCTAATTAACAGTGCCACTCCCCCTCCCCTTTTACCTCCCTCCCTATTCTTCTTAAAACATCTAAACCCCCGAACATTAACAGCCATTCCTGCCCCAGTGAAATCCAGGTGATTGCAGGGGGACATGCATCCCATCAAACACCCCCCTGGACCTGGGGCATGTCGGCGATGGTGCCGAACCCCGCTGCCCAGGCATCCTGTTGGCTAGGTCCACATTCAAGTGGGTGTGTTAAGCCATCTGGGCATCCAGGGCCTCAGTGATATCACGGATGCACCTGTGCACCGAGGTCTGTGAGATCTCAGAAAGTTTTACTCTTAGCGCCTCGATGGACCCCATGGCGCAGAAGTTCAGGTCGGCCATCACTTTGACGGCCACCAAGAGCAGGTGTCCACCCCCATACCCCGCAGTGCCAGGTGTGCCATGATCTGGCAGATATGTTGAACTGTCTCCCTGCTCAGGCAGAGTCTTTGACGGCATGCCCGGACTGGCAGGTCTTTGAATGCCAGGCACTGCCACTACACCGTCTTGGCACCTCCTCCTCCTAGGCGCGTTGGCCGGCTGGCTCTCCTTCCTAGGTGGTTGCCTCCTGTTCCTCTGCTGCATACACCCCTTCTGCACTCTCCGCTGCTGCCCACTCCACTGCTGGAGGCTCCGCTGCTGCAGCTTCCTCCTCCTCAAGCAGCTCCAGCTTGTACAGCTGCAGGACATCCCCCAGGGCTGCAGCAACTGGCAGGAACGCCAACATTGCTGGTTGAATTCCAATATCCAGTGCCTGCAGGGGGCTGACATGTTAGTGTGGTGTGTACCCCCGTACCCAACCAGGTCCACCGGGCTACATGGTGGCCCTGGTTGGCACTGCGGGCTCCGCCCCTGCATGCCCATCTCCGTACCCATGGTCCCGTCGGTGCCCAGCATCAGAGGTGGAGGCAGTTTGCTGTCTACCGCATCCCATCATCTGGGTGTGCCAACCTCTAAGTCAGTGATAATTTTGTCTTCGGCCAACCCTGCGACATCCGGGGTCCGTTCGTCATAGGGTTTGAAGGACAGCCCCGCCACCTGTCCCTCGTAGGGGGATGTCTGACACCGCAACACCGTCTGGGCCCTCTCCCGTCTATTGTAGGCCAACATCTCGTGTGGGGACACAGAGGGGCCATCGTGAGCTGCACGCATTGTTCATCGCGGGGGTGGGGTTGTTTTGGTGGAGGGGGAGAGATGGGATGTATGGGGGGAATGAGGAGTATGGCGGGGAATGAGGAGCATTGCAGGGGTGGGGAGTAGTGGTGGAGGGGTGGAATGGGGAGTCTGAGGTGTGAAATGTGGTTTATGGGGGGGGGGTGGAAACAGCGTGGACGGCACTGTTCGACGTGGCCTGGGGCATGTAGCAGTGCCGGGCGTGGGTGGTGCTAGCCACATACTCGTGGGGAGAGGGGTGGGGTCATGGAGCCGTGCCAACCCACCATGCGGCCCAGTGGAGATAATTGACCTCTTACGAAACCAGCTACCGGTCGTCCTGGAGACACTTCCCGAGCTGATGGGCGCTGCCACTTCCTCCCAGGTAGCACTGATTGTCCTGTGGCTGACCCTCTGAGACACTCAGGGGAACAGTCTGGCCAGATCAGCATCCTTGAATCACTGATCTCCTCAGGGGGCATGGCTGCCAGCTGTGTTGGGCTGGCTGTGTAGGAGCGGTTGAAGTGCTGGTCCGCCTTGTTAGCGGGTGCTGGCGAGCACAGTCCGGCGAATCCACGGTGGGACAGTTATTTGCACCGTGAAGCCTATGGGGCCTCATTAAGTGATCCAGTTAATGTTTTACAGCAGTGCCGGCCTCACCAGGCCAAGCATTGGGAAGCTCACACGGGCTCCCACTCGCTACCACACATCTAACCTTTTCCGGAGAATCATACCCATGGTGGTAGCTGAACAATGATGAACATTTAAAATGTAATGCACCATTTACATAATTTGCAGCCAATGTTCATTCTCTGAATGTCATCCAACCATGGTTAATAATAAAAGTTCAGGATATTATAAGACTAAAGGAAAAGGCTTATAAGATTTCCAAATAAAGAGTAGTGAGACTGAAGATTGGTGGATTTGTGGCTGACAGGAGTCACACCCACCCATCAGTTACAGGGTTACAGGGGAGACCCAATGAACTCTAATGGCTTTCAGCCACATACGTGGCCACTGTTGGGGCATCCCCAAGCGCTGGTGGCCAATCACAAGCTGGCAACTCCTCGTACAGCAGTGCTAGCAGGAGTGATGGTATCTGGCAGCAATGCAGCTACTGGAGGCCGAGGATCATTGTGGAATCCCATTAATCAGCTTAATTGACATCCCACCAGCGGCAAGTGCGAATCCTGTGTTGACTCCTTCCGCCATCCAACTTAATCGGGAGAGATTTTGCCACTGTCGACAGTGGCGTGGAGCCTCTCCTGTGATTAAGTAGGCCCAGCCACCATGGTTCCCATCATGACGGGCTGCATAAAATGTGGCTCTTTCTATGTGCATTCATGTCGATGATGGTAGAAGAGGGAAACTGAGGTCAGAAATCTTGGAGTCAGCTTTGGAGGCGAGGGTTGGGGGGCAGTTTGGAGGTGGTGATGCTGGGTTGGTGGCGGGGGGGGGGGGGAAGGAAACAAATAAATGTGAGCTGGGCCGCCTCCCCAAAGCCTTCCCACATCCATGAGCTTTTCCCAGAGGGGATCTCCCAGGAGCAATGACAATGTGCCTGGCAATATCAGGTATTTAAACTTCAATGGATGCTTATTTTGCTACTTAAATTAGATGTTGTGAAATAAGCAGGTATCCCAACTCGTCGCAAGGGCTCATCACAGAAAATCAGAGCAGAGAGTCTTCATTACCTGGAACTGAAAGGCATGTTGGCCAACAAAGGAACAAAAGGGCAGCACGGTGGCCTAGTGGTTAGCACAGCTGCCTCACGGCGCTGAGGTCCCAGGTTCGATCCCGGCTCTGGGTCACTGTCCGTGTGGAGTTTGCACATTCTCCCCGTGTCTGCGTGGGTTTCGCCCCCACAACCCAAAAATGTGCAGAGTAGGTGGATTGGCCACACTAAATTACCCCTTAATTGGAAAAAATCATTGGGTAATCTAAATTTATAAAAAAAACAAAAAAAAACAAAGGAACAAAAAGAGAAAGCTCAGGACAGGTCTAAATGATTCATCAAATTATTCAAAACTAAGTAGTAAGGAAGAAGAGCACATATCAATCTGATAGGGAGAAATGTGAAGGATTTCTCTAAAATTAATACAGAAGTTATTTTCAAACTCAGGGTCGCGACCCACAGGTGGGAGCGGGCGGTGTCGATGAGGGAGCGGAGCAGTCGGCTACACAGTTCCCAATCGCGTGAGGAAGTGCCCAACGTCCGTGACCAGCTTTCAAAAATGCCGTCCGCAACCTGCTTTCAGAATGCCGGCCATCCTGCGCATGCGCGCCCTCTCCGCCGAATATGGCAGAGCACAGGCCCGGAGCCCAGCATGGCAGACTGCCTCCTCCATTCGTCAGCGTACTGTTCCAGGAGCAGATTCTTTTTTAAAGTCGATAGTCTTCCCGCCTGAAGCGATGGCGAAAAGTAGGTCACGCACTGAGATACCCTCAATTACGACTCAGGAGAGAAGATTGGTAATTCAAAGGCTTTAATTACCAGAGAACCGGACAGCTGCCGAAAAGTGTGCTCACTGCACGCTGCCCACTAAACGTAACCTTATATACAGCTTCCTGGGGGCGGAACCAGAGGCGGAGTCCCCCAGGGTTCCAAGCCCGGTCTTAAAGGGCCAATGTATTAAAGGCAAGGTACAGTTACAGCAGTTATATCGATACCATTCATCACACGCACCCAGTAAACTGTGAGAAATTACTGAGGAGAGCTTCCTCCAATTTGTAGCTGCCAGCAAGCAAGCAACAGGATTGCATGAAGAACTGAAGATGGATCTTTTTGGACTAAGGGGGAGGGGGGCCAGATCTGCTGGAGAGAGCTTCACAGGAGATTCCATGGCAGGACAAAGCATTGCTGGTGTGAGCCACAGGACCTCTTATGAACAACCCTTACAGAAATGTAACATTGAATGACAAAGCAATGAGATTGTGAGGGTCAAGCAAGCTCATCTGCCGCATTAAAGGTGAGCGAAAATAGTGGGTTACAAAATTCGGGCGGCTTGGGTCATATTATACCATTACTAATTAAGAATTTGTCAAACTTTAATTTTAATTAGTCGCATGAGTTGCAAAGGTCAGCCGGTTGGTAAAAATGGGACCCCGGAAACAAAATTTGAAAAACACTGATATAGAACATACAGAATGGGCCAGAATGCGACTGTCCTTACTCCGGGCCCGCCAACCATGGCCAATGCCGTGTGCTCTGGGGTGAGGGGCCCCAGGTCCGACTGCCCCCATCCAGTCTTCTCCCGCTCCCTGCGGTTATGAGCAGCCTTTTCCTGGACGAGGAGGGGTGACACAGGAAATGCAGTGTTAGACAGTCTGACGCATGTAGCCCAGGAGGTGGGTACCTGGTGGCTTCAGTGGACAGGGCACCCAGCTATGGTGACTGGTATGGGTGCTGGCATGTGGTACAAGGTGGGGGTTTGGCCACTCTCCAGGTGGGGGTGGTTAGCGATGTATGGGATGGGGGTTGGTGCTAGCGGCACAATGCTGCCTACTCACCCTGGCCGTCCTGAGGAGGTTGCACAGTTTCTTCCGGCACTGTTGGCCGGTACGGATGATGTTGCCCATGGCACTGACCACCTGCTTCCAGGCCTGGCGAAAGGAGGCAGCTGGCAGCCTCTTTCCTACCCCAAGGTGCATGATTGCCCGCTTCTCCTCCGTGGCGTCTAGCAGGGTCTCAGTTCCGCATCGGTGAACCTAGGGGACCTGCGTCTTGTTGCCATCTTCTTGGCTGGGATGATATGTGTGGAGAGTGAAGTGTGTCAGCCTCCTGAGTGCCAATCCTGGACCCAGTGAATCCCACACCATTTCTCATTGGAATCGATTGTGTTCCACTTGGCGCCGATGCTAGCTCCTTAACAGTCACTGAATCGTTCCAGGTGTGGTGCCAGTTTTGCTGTCGTAGAACTCTGCGAATCCTGCCTCGGCATCAACACCTAGCCTCAGGAACGGGGAATCCGGCCGCAAAATTCCAATAATGGACTTTGAATAAGAAACAGTTTTGCCACAGAGAGACGAGAGAGAAACAGATCCAGACCAACAAAGGAATAGGATCCTGTCTAATAATGTCAAAAGGCAGAGAATTCAAGATTGCCTTTACCTTCTTATTTCAAGAACTACACCAGGTTTTCACTGAAGGTGTTTGAATGTACCTCGAGTGGAGTAAAGCCAGTGAAAACTGCTACAGCAAGCAGTAAGGCAATGCAAATCCATCTTCATAAACCTTCAACATTTACTTCATCAGTGGGTCAAAATGGAATCACAGGCTTGCAAGAGCAGTACTCCACTACCCCCCCCCCCCCCCCCCCACCCCCCCACCCCCCATCTTTCCACTGTGGACCATCACACAGTGTCCTCTTGGATAAGCTCCTGAAATAAAATACATCACAAGAAAACCATTCCTGGTGGTGGAGTGTTGCTGACTTTCTATGGGGGGGGGGGAACTGCAGATGGTCATGGCCCTGAGGAACTCTTGGTCTTGCGGGCCTGCCTTTGGACAGCACACCTCAGCATGGGGTCAGATTCTCAGAATAAGATGTGAGTCATTTAAAACTGGGATGAGGAGAACTATTTTCACTCAAAGCTCTCTACTGCGGGGAATTAGTGATATTCAGTCATTCAGTATATCAAGTTAGAAATCACCTGATTTTTGGACACTTAGGGAATCAAGGGCTATGGAGACAGGGCAGGACAGTGTATCTGAGATCTTACAGAATGGTAGAACAAGTTCAAAGGTCTGAATGGCCAAATGCAGCTATTATTCTTAGACTGTGCCAACCTATATGTCAGTGTAGTAAAACAGCTTTTAATATTAAGAAAACGGAAAAATATTGGGAAGACATTAGTTATAATCTTCTAACCCTTCAGGATTTGAGAATAGTATCAGAGGATTGGAAAGCATCAAATATTACACCGCAATCCAAAAAGAATTTGAAAAGGTGTAAAAACAAGTAACCACAAACTCGTTAAGTTTAACATCAGCACTGGGGAAATTGCTAGAATCCATCATCAGTAACAGAATAAGTGGGTACTTGCAAAAGTATAAGCTTATTAGCAGGGATCAACATGTGAAATATAGATCATAAGTGCCAGACTTGGTTTAGTGGGAGCACTTTTCGTCTCATTCAAATGCAATCTTTCAACTTTGTTGTACCAAGGCCCTAGTCTATCTTCCCAAGGTCTCGTGTGTTGCCTTGCCTGCTCTGCTAAGGTAATTGGCTGTTTTGGGGCTCTCATCAAAGTTCTGGAGCTGAAGGATTTCCATTCAGCACCAGTGTCACTTTCCTCGAAGTTCCTCCAAAATTTAAATATAGACTTCAATCCGTTAATCCAGCGATCAGACAATCTGGAGGCTTCTTTGATATGCAGGTTCGGACTAATTCAGATCACTAACTTTGAGATATTAGCTTTCAGGGCCTTGTAGAACAGTTGAGAACAGCTTATTTTTAGATCAAGGTTTTACTGTGAAATTGTGAACATATTGACTCGGCTCGAAACTGATAGGAATGAAGCACTATAGCACATCTATTTCTTGACAAGTTAAATCAATTAGTTATAAAATAAATGTCTGGTAAAGATAACTAGAATAAATATATAACAAACTACTAACGCTAACTAATTATTCAAGAGCTACGCAAAATACATCGATCCACCAACATGACTTACTCCCAACTCACCTAGGCACAGAGTCACGTGATAGGTTTACACTGCCACCTGCTGGTTGGAGGTCATACACATTATTATATGCAAGATTGCTTATGCATATCATCACATCTCCTTTCCTTTGCAAATTTAGTTATTTACAATCATTACTTCAATATGATGTGCATAAAGCATTATAATATTCAACTATTTACAGCCCCATCACAAATTCAGTCTCTCAGTTGTTGCGTTGTAGATCTTTTGAGTGGCTGCTGAACTTCTGAAGTTACTTATTCTTCTTTTGTAGTTGTGGATGCTGCTTTGTGTTGTTCTTGTATTGTTGTGTCTGGATCTTATTGTTGTGGCTCTGTATGCTGCTTTGTATCTTCTTCAGCTGTCCTAGTGTAGCCATCTGGGATGGCCACTTCCAGAACACAAAGTGGATGCTCACAAAGAATGTAGGGAAATGTGGACAATGCTAGACAGCAAGCAGGCACAGTGCCTGAATGTATATTTGGGAAGCAGTTACCAGACGGAATTGAAACTCTGTGTCGATTAGCATATCGATGGCCCATCTCCGGGAACAAAGGAATGACATTCAAGTAACCGACACTATTGCAGAACATCCCGGCGCCAGAAAGCCACAAACAAAGCAAGGCCAACGGCCACCTCGGACACGCCCAGCCATCAGGGCACCCACCCCTTTATTGGTCAAGATCGATAGCAATGATCGAGAAGCGGCCCAATCAATTGGGGCCAAGTTTAAGGCCCGCCAAAAAGCGCACGAAGCCCCTCCAGGTATAAGAAGGAACCCCCACGAGAGATTCACTCTCTTGGACTTGGCTCTCAAAGCGGAGAGACCCGTCCACCAGCATCACCAGAAGCAAGTAAGTTCAAGGTCAACGCTCGCTACCAGGCGGACAACCTTAGCTATTCTCCTGTACCTCTTCGAACCCAACAGCCTCAGATCCGAACAATGGCCATTGTTCCTCTGACTGAGTGGGCACCCCAAGTTAAGTATAGGCGTTAGCGTTAGAGATAGTTTAGTTTGTTGTACTTTGTGCATGTGTAGATCTTACTTATTTATGTGTGTAAATAAATAGTATTGACTTTGAACTAACTAACTGGTGTGTTGGTTCTTTGATCAGTATTCGGGTTTGAACCTTGTGGCGGTATCGAGAGATACCTGGTGACTCTAAGTGTAAACATAATTAGGATTAAGGAAGGCGACCATATTGACTGCTATATTTATAGCAAGTAAACAAGGCAACATTACTGGCCACATCTGGCAGGACTCGACCTAGAAGTGGCCTAGTCACTCCGAGAGAACCCAAATTTGAATGAGAATCCAATTGGAAAAAGAAAAACCACAAGTGTAAGACCAATGTCGATCAAACCTCCAAGATTCGGAAGTGTGTTATTTGCATGCCTACTAACATGGATATAAGGTAAACCTGAGAGATTTTGTTGCGTAAAACTATCGGGAGCTTTGTAGGCCGGAAAATAGCGTAAGCTGTACCCGTGTTTACATCACCACTTTATTCCCCACTGTTCCAAATTCAGTAGATACCCTAGAGATAGCAATAGAAATGCCAATGAAGGCAATGGAATGCCTTATGAACCCCCAAGAATTCAAGGTCGCAGCGACCAGTAGAGTAGGACAGTGTCCCGTATGGGAAGAGGAAATCAGAAAATATCTCAAAGGGAAAGGATGGCCCCTTTGGAGTAAATTTTGTGCGAACGATGAGACAGGTCCCGGAAATATCGGGCATACTTGGTGGGAGAACCTGACAGAGATCCATAAGAAGAGCTTAGGGAAAGCTCGCAAGCCAATGGCAATCGTGTCCTGCTTGGCACAATTGCGAGGCACAGAGGAGGTTGTGAGGCCGCTCCGCAGAGAGATTGAAGAGAGAGATAAGAATAGTGAGGGAGACGTGAGTGAGTGTGAGAAAGAAAACAGGGAACTGAGAGAGCAGACAGTGGCGAAGGACAAGGAGATGGAGGATGTCAAACAGGCACACCAATCTTGTCTCACCCATTTAAGCAGCTTTCAGTCACAATATGATAATTTATCATAGAATTTACAGTGCAGAAGGAGGCCATCTGGCCCATCGAGTCCGCACCGGCTCCTGGAAAGAGCACCCTACCCAAGGTCAACACCTCCACCCTATCCCATAACCCAGTAACCCCACCCAACACTAAGTGCAATTTTGGACACTAAGGGCAATTTATCATGGCCAATCCGCCTAACCCGCACATCTTTGGACTGTGGGAGGAAACCGGAGCACCCGGAGGAAACCCACGCACACACGGGGAGGATGTGCAGACTCCGCACAGACAGTGACCCAAGCCGGGAATCGAACCTGGGACCCTGGAGCTGTGAAGCAATTGTGCTAACCACTATACTACCGTGCTGCCCTAAGGCCTACCAAGACACGCAACGCGTGGTGTTGGTACGAGAAGAGACAGAACACCAAGTCAAGCAATTAAAGAAATAATGTAACGATTTAAAAACAGCCCTACAAGCACTCTACACTTCCACGACGGAACAAAGGCAGAGCTCGATAGATTACGCAAAATGCCGGAAGCAAATTGCAGACCTGCAATCTCTGCTTTCTGTACAAAATGGATTCCAGAGCACGTTTGGACCCCAGTTAGACCAAGAAAATGGCCCCGATTGGCAGGAGTTAAATGAGACTGCCCATAGATATGTACATGGCACATGTACGCAGGACAGACCTCAGAAAAGAAAAGCACCCCACCCCTGAATGCACAGTCAGAGCACAACCCCATGAGCCCTGTCACTACACAGCGCAGGGCCACAACAGACAGAGACCCAGACTTTCTGTACACCACCCCATTAACCGTCACTCAATTAAGGGACGTGTGCGATAAGATAACACCATTCCAACCCACAGCGGACCCACATCGTTATTTCACAAGAGTAAAACAACAGGCGACCATGTACGGCCTGGATGAAAGAGAGCAAGTGAAGCTCACAGTTTTGAGCCTCGACTCCTCAGTCATGGCAGCCCTTCCCGACCCACAGAATGTAGGAGGAGGCATCCTCCAAGAAATGCATGCAGTGATTCTAGATGCAATCGGCTACAACAAAAGGAGACCCCGTAGAAGGCCTAAACAAATGTAGGCAGAAAAAGACAGAGCACTCCACAGCATTTGCTGGGCGCTTGTGGATTCATTTCACAGCGGTGTTTGGAGAGTTAACCCGCGTCCATTTGAGCCCAGACAATATGGCCAAATAGACTCAAATCCTAGTCTCTCAGGTGACAGAAGCAGGACAGAGAGCTTGGGCAAATTACGACCCCTCAGACGAGGCCCACAATGAGAAATGGGTACTAAAGAGATTGGGAACAGTCCATTCAGGGAAAATCAGCTTACGGTAAAGCAGAGGAAGAGCAGGCAGATGTTAACATGCATTCAGTTAGGATGCACCACAACCCTGCATGGGTAAATGAGGGAAGAAACAGCCCACAGCACACTAAATCCCAAGAATGTTATAATTGTGGACAATTCGGACACTACGCACGAGAGTGCAATGTGCCCAAAAAGCAGCAGCAAAACCAACTTAAGGCTTATGGCACACAGAACAACCATTCACACCACATCTCACTTGCAGCAGCAGATGAACACGCCCCACCCACAAATGACCTATTCCTACCCTCCCCCAACCAATCCAGCCCATCCTCACACACTACGTCGACTCCAACCCCAGAGGCACGACTCGTCTCTCTCTTCCTCCAACCAGCAGCGACAGCAATAGCGACAGCCCCAGCACACCACGCCACGATTACACCCCTGCACCAGACCCCACTCCCAGTGACTCCGAGCAAGATTCCAGCAACCCCTTAGAGACCACGTACATTAAAGCCCCTGATCCAGGCCCACCGCCCGACGATTATGGATTGCCCCCCACCACCTCCAACCTCGACACGAAACACTGGTACCGAGACAATTTGTTCAGACTCATCCGGAATGATGAGATGGACCCAATTCGCCCCAAGCCGCTTTGGCACAACTACTCCAGTCACGAGTATGGCAACCGGGAGAAGATGATGACTTAGAGTCTGACTCCCACCAGACGAGCCCCTTTGCGACTATGTTCGCTACAGAGCAATGAGGTGCCCAGATGATGGTAAAAAGGAACCAACGGAGATTTACGGTGTCCTTTCTGATGGAACCTGCACGATTTCTGTTATGTTTGTGTGTTACGTTAAGTGTTTGTTATTGTGAATGTTAAATGTTGTTTGTGCACTTAAAGTTTTTTTCACGGCCCCATGCCATCACTCTTTTAACGCCCACTGGCAGTTAATGGAACTAATTTGTCCACAGACAACCGATCATAGCTACTCTCCTGATTTGAAGGTAGCCACAAAAAGCAACACCCACCACGATCACAAATTCTTACCGTTCTTGTCCGGTCACTCAGGCTTTGGAGTAACGGCACTGGTCCCCGCCCTGCCTGAGGACCCCCATCTGGTCAACTATTCTCAGGTAGAGCACATACTGCACTGGTCACCGTCCTACCCGGGGATTCCACCCATTCTTACCCGCCGCGGCCCATACGCACCCCATTCGGAACTTTTGGTTCAAAACTCTTTTGTTTGTTTAACGGCGACCCTTAGGTTGCCCTCTATATGCTATATACATCCTCAAACACTGGGATGGTACACTCACCGCATCAATCACACAGGCTGCGAGACTGCTCGCGCTGTGACAGCATTTTCTTCTCGGATGTCTCGTTCAAAAATATTTGGTTTAAAAAAAAAGAGGGAGTCACAGATGGTGACCAATTATAATGGGTAATTGGGAACAAAAGGACAGACAGACATACGAGATCTTAAGCAAGATAATAACAGATATTATGCTTGTGCCCACAGAAATCCAGAACCACAGAAGCCACAGGAAGACCATGGAAGAAAGAAGAGAACATGAAGACAGACATCATGGTCTACATTTGGATCTTCGCGGGATCCCTACAGTTGTGCATGGACGCGACCCCCCTGACCCCTACCCCACAGGCCGTGAATGTTTCCCATCCCTGCCACACACTGTACCCAGAGACAGCAACTGATACACCAACCTGGTGTGACAGGTTCATCACCTGGTATTCCCTGTCTTACGCCGTAGAAGCACTGTTAGTTATTGCGATACTCTGCAATGTCATTCAGACACTGAGACTTAGGAAATGGCGGTGGAAAGCCTCCCGCACTCTGGTATATACCTTCAGATCCCCTATTTGCGGACTTCAGCAAACCCCCCACTCTCTTTAAGTGAATTAAAGTACATCAGTTTTTTTGTTTGTTGCTTGTTTTAATAAAAATGTAAAACTCTGTGCTTGACTGCTTAGCCACAGAGCCCTGCATTGCTGCGACTGTATAGTTTAAAATGTTGTACATGCTTTTCAATGATTAAGGATAGCTTAGATAAGGATAGTTCGAGGTTCCCATGTTTTTATTTTGTAATGCATGCATGAATGTCATAGCGCCCAGTAGAATTTTATAATGATGTGTGTATATAAAGCAATTTCGGGAAAGTTCCAATCCATAGGACAGAGTAGAGTAGAGCCTGTCCTTGCTTATGGGTTCTCGATTTAGGAGGAGAACAAAGAAGATGCAGTAATCTGATCGTTCACGCTTAGGATCACAAGGAGGGAGTGCAGCCATCTGGGATGGCCACTTCCAGAACACAAAATGGACGCTCACAAAGAATGTAGGGAACTGTGGACAATGCTAGACAGCAAGCAGGCACAGTGCCTGAATGTATATTTGGGAAGCAGTTATCAGACGGAATCGAACCTCTGGGTCGATTAGCATATCGATGGCCCATCTCCGGGAACAAATGAATGACATTCAAGTAACCGACACTATTGCAAACATCCCGGCGCCAGAAAGACACAAACAATGCAGGACCAACGGCCACCTAGGACACGCCCAGCCATCAGGGCACCCACCCCTTTATTGGTCAAGTTCGATAGAAATGATCGAGAAGCAGCCCAATTAATTGGGGCCAAGTTTAAGGCCCGCCTAAAAGCGCACGAGGTATAAGAAGGAACCCCCCACGAGAGATTCACTCTCTTGGATTTGGCTCTCAAAGCAGAGAGACCCGTCCACCAGCATCACCAGAAGCAGTAAGTTCAAGGTCAACGCTCGCTACCAGACGGATGACCTTAGCTGTTCTCCTGTTACCTCTTCGAACCCAACAACCTCAGATCCGAACAACAGCCATTGTTCCTCTGACTGAGTGGGCACCCAAAGTTAAGTATAGGCGTTAGCATTAGAGATAGTTTAGTTTGTAGTACCTTTGTGCATGTGTAGATCTTACTGCGTGTGTAAATAAATAGTATTGACTTTGAACTAACTAACTAGTGTATTGGCTCTTTGATCAGTATTCAGGTTTGAACCTTGTGGCGGTATCGAGAGATACCTAGCGACTCTAAGTGTAAACATAATTAGGATTAAGGAAGGCGACCATATTGACTGCTATATTTATAGCAAGTAAACAGAGCAACATTAGGACTGCTACCTGCTTCATGATGGGGTTGCATTACAAAAGGTTGCTGAACTTTCAGCAGAGCTCTTCTGTTTCTTCTTAAGACTACACCGTCATCCATAATGATGAGATACGAATTTGGACCTGCTTGTCGCAGTACCTTTGCATACTTTGACCATCCATTCCCTTTGGAATTTTCCAGTCTGACTGTGTCATCTAGCAATGGTTGGAGATTTTTAACAGATTTATCGTAAAACCTCTTTTGCCTACTCTTTTGAAAGATCAGTTGCCTCTCTAAGGTGTGGTTCACTAGGAATATAAGGCAAGGTCATTCTCAGTTGCCTGTTCATCCCATCTCCGATGCGCCCGCCCCGACCAGGCGAGCATCCTGTCCGGCAACAGGTGGTTAGTTCCACGCCGTTGGAAACTCGGCCGGTCGGGAGCAAAGGATCAGTGAGCAGGCCTCTGGCAATGGGCCCCCGGCGGCGAGGCTTACTCCACGGCGATGCCGATTTTCAGTGGCCGGAGAATCGCCACACCGGTGCCGGGCCCGATTACGGTGTCAAACTGGATTCTCCACTCCGGCCTCGATTACGCCGTCAGGCTGTGGAGAGTCCAGCGCTGTGTCTTTGGTGGTTTCTTCTTTTATGAGCCTTTACTTAACATCAGATACCGGCAGAGCCATTTCCAGACCCATTTCCACCTGGCAGCATGGTAACACAGTGATATGCACTGTTTCTTCACAGCACCAGGGTCCCAGGTTTGAATCCCGGTTTGGGTCAGTGTCTATGCGGAGCCTGCACATTGTCCCTGTGTCTGCGTGGGTTTCCTCCGGGTGCTACCGTGCCACCCCAGGAGAGCAATGCTGATACAATTGCTGTTTTGTTTACTACTTGCAGTTTAACTATCAGCTCTTTTAAATCTGGCAAATTGATAAGGTTGTCCATCGCACCTGTGTCGAGTTTGATATAAGTGTATGATTAATCATTAATGGAACTGTCCATTTGCCTTTCATAATATTTGCATTTAATTCACTATTGCTGCAAATTGTCATGAAAGCATTGTCATTTTGCATGACTTGACTATCCTTGTCTTCACCAGAAATCATGTCAACAAAGAAAGTGTCTTCAAGGCACAACTGGGCAGCACGGTAGTATGGTGGTTAGCATAAATGCTTCACAGCTCCAGGGTCCCAGGTTTGGTTCCCGGCTGGGACACTGTCTGTGCGGAGTCTGCACGTCCTCCCTGTGTGTGCGTGGGTTTCCTCCGGGTGCTCCGGTTTCCTCCCACAGTCCAAAGATGTGCGGGTTAGGTGGATTGGCCAAGCTAAATTGCCCGTAGTGTCCTAAAAAGTAAGGTTAAGGGGGAGGGGGAGGGGAGAAGGGGGAGGGGGGGAAGGGGGAGGGAAGGAAGGGGGAGGGAAGGAAGGGGGAGGAGGGGGGAGGGGGAGGAGGGGGAGAGGGGGGGAGGGGGGGAGGGGGGGAAAGGGGGGAGGGAGGGGGGAAGGGGGAGGGAAGGGGGGAGGGAGGGGGGGAAGGGGGGAGGGAGGGGGGAAGGGGGGGAAGGGGGAGGGAGGGGGGAAGGGGGGGAAGGGGGGGAGGGAGGGGGGGAAGGGGGGGAGGGAGGGGGGGAAGGGGGGAGGGGGGAGGGGGTTGTTGGGCTACGGATATAGGGTGGATACGTGGGTTTGAGTAGGGTGATCATTGCTCGGCACAACATCGAGGGCCGAAGGGCCTGTTCTGTGCTGTACTGTTCTATGTTCTATGTGTTGATGACTTTTGTTTGTTCTGCTTTTTTCCTGGAAAAGCAGTGTGCACAAAATGATTTTTGCTATTTCAGTTGGAGCATATCTTTCTAAACGTTGGACTCTGTCATGGCAAATGTCATCTGCCGTATCGCAGACATGAAATGTAGGACCAGGTTGGCCTCTCAAAATGGCTGCCAGCGCTGGGACCACGTATTTTATTAGAGTGCGTCACTACACTAATGGAGTCAGCCGCCTCTTCTAGTTTCATGCCAAAATATCAGTTTCAATGTGCTAATCTGCTTTGCTGCAAGCTCGCTAGCGTGACATATTTTGATGGCATCAAGTTGAAGCTCATTTTCTCTTAGATGCCACTCACTTACCTTATCGTTAAAGATCCCGAACACAATTTGATCACGGATCATCAATGACTGGAGGGTACTAAAGTTACACGACTGCGCCTTTGACCGCAAGTCGGTGAGAAAACTATCAAATGCCTCGCCCGATTTCTGAGTGCATGTACGAAATACATGGTGCTCGAAGTGTCCATTTTTTTTAGGAGAGCATTGCTGATCAAATTGCTTGAGAACTTTGTCGAAGTTCTTGCTATCGCTTTGCTGATGAAGACAAACGTGTTAAAAATTTCAACAGCTTAGGGACCTGCTACAGTGAGCAGCAACGCGATATACCTCTTATCGAGCTGTGCCTGCAGACCAAGGGCTGCAACATACAATTTGAACTGCTGCTTGAACACCCGCCAATTCTCATCTACATTACCGGAAACCCAAAGCTGTTGAGGTGCCTTGAGACCTTCCACCCTGGGCTTCGAATTTTTACTGTGCATTGAATACTAGTTAACAATAGCTTACAAGGTTAGCAGAAAAAGTTTGTTTTCTTACTTTACCTTCATCAACATCACTCTGCTTTACATTACTCTAGGTTCAACAGTGACACAATTTCCAAAAATCGGTAGCCCACCCCATTTGGACTCATTCCAATCCTTGTAGCTGTCGATTTTTACCTTGACTAATGAGTTTTACTTCAGGCAGCATGGGTGATTGCGTGATCAGCTCATGATTTAACCCCATCCTGTTCCCTGGCCATCTGTTGTTTCTCAGGACCCTCCCCTACTCTTATTTCTCTTATCTCAGTTGGTCTCTGCCTGTACCATTGTCCATCTGAGCACAGGGTACTGAAGCTACTGATAAGAACTGCTTATTGAGCTGGCTGTGTTATTGCTGACCACATTATTTCTGTCTGATTCTGTCTGTCTCAGGGTCAAGTTAGCTAGTTTAAATCCCATCATGCTAATAGTAGTGGCCGCAATGTAAGAGTTTAAATACTTGTTCCTGCTTTGTTCTAAGAATACATGTTTAATGGTTAATAACGATTACTAGGTATACTTTCGATGATAAGTCTCAATCCTCAATAAAGTAACTAATGTAGAACTATTCTAGTGTTATCCTCGCTATCCGGTTTTAAGGGGTCTCATCTCAGAACTCCCTCGGCAACTCTCAACTCACCTAGGCAAAGATTCACATGGTAGATTTACACTGCCACCTGCTGGTCGGAGGTCATGCACATTATTATATACAAGATTGCTTATGCATATCATCACAGAAACTATTGGCAGAAACAAATTCTGAGAATACAAACTGAAGCCAACTACCAACCAAACTGCACATCTTGTAGTTGTGGACAGATCAAGTGGCAAAACATTTAGTGGATCCTCAGCCAGTAAGTGATGAAAAATAAACTATCTTAAGTTTTGTCTCAGATGAATGAGATAGTTCAGCAAATCTGGTAGAGAAACAACTTGCAAAGTGAGCAAAGTGAGCATAACGCAGCGGAATTTGTTATCCAGACTGAAACGGGATAACAAGGATCATGAGCTGCAGTTTTGGACTGAACCAACATGAGGAAGAAACTGTCTATAATACAGTGGACAGGATTTCAGCTCCCAGCTCAAGACCCTAACCCTGCATCCATGGGTGAACACGCATCCAACGCAGTTACCGAATACAAATGTGCGAATTGGACAAGAGTCCTATTTGCCACCCAATAAGTGCCAGCAAACACGGGAGGGAGGCATTACCAGTTAAGGAGTGAGCCCCATTTGAAGAATGAGCATCACCACAATTTTCAGATAAATCACTCCATAGCTTGCTGGAAGCAGTTAGAGCCTGTCGGAGCATTCTCTTCCCTGTTGGCCATCACAGGAGATCCCCTGTGAACTATGTGTAACTAACACCCACTTTCAGAACAAACAATAACATAAAGTATCCTGGAGACATCCACACTCAGCGACTTGGCACTAGCTGGATCTGATCACCAGATGTGACACAGTCGCCACAGTGCTGACTGTGATACAGATCACTCCCCGAGAAGTACACTTTACTACAAATTAGGAAGCAGTATATTTTAGCACTGGTAATATGCAATGAGACAGGAGTAATTAATGACCTCAGTAAAGGAGCCTCCAGGTAATAGCGATCATAACATGATAGAATTTCACATTCAGATTGAGAGAATTTCGCATTCAGATTGAGAGCGCAAAGTGTGGTCAAAAGAAGAAGTGGCAGACATTTAAGGGCTATTTCATGATGAAGCATGTAAAGGATGGTATTAAATTGAAAGAAAAAGTGGACAATACTGTGAATATTCGTGGTAAGTCAACATATTGGACAGATTTTAGAAACAAGGAAAGAATGACAAAAACAGTAACAAAGAGGAGGAAATTCGAGCATGAGGGAAAGATAGCTAGGAATGTAAAAACAAATATTAAGATGTTATAAAAGAAACAAGTAACTAAAGTGAGCAGTGATACCTTAGATATTTTTGAGTGAGAAATTACTAATGAGAAACAACGAGCGGGAAAAAGTATTGAATGAGAATTTTGTGCCTGGCTTCACTGCAGAAGACAGAAAAGGCATCCCAAGAATACTCCAAATTCACAAGGTGAAAGGAAGAAGGAATATAAAATAATCAGTCGGGAAATGTTTTTGGGAAAACCATTGGAACTAAATGTTGACAAGTCCGTTTGACTTTATGGTCTGCACCTTAGGGTCTTAAAAGTAATGGCAGCAGAGATAGTAGTTGCATTGGTTGTGATGTTCCAAAATTCTCGTGATTGTGCAAAGACCTCAGCAGCTTAAAATTTGCTAATGTAACATTACTATTCAAGGAAGGAGTGAGACAGAAAACAGCAAACGATAGGCCAGTTATCCTCATACCTGTCATAGGGAAATGTTCAAATATATTATAAAGAGGTAATAACAGGACATTCAGAAAATCATAACACAACCAGGCAGAGTCAACAATGTTCTTGTGAAAGGGAAAGCTTGATTGACTAATCTGTCAGAGTTCTTTGAGGAAATAACAAGAAAGGTAGATAATGGAGAACCTGTAAATGTGATGTTCTTGGATTTCTAAAAGGCATTCAATAAGGTGCCACATCAAAGGTTACTATCTAAAAGGCATTCAATAAGGTGCCACATCAAAGGTTACTATCTAAAAGGCATTCAATAAGATGCCACAGCAAAGGTTACTATCTAAAAGGCATTCAATAAGGTGCCACATCAAAGGTTACTATCTAAAAGGCATTCAATAAGGTGCCACATCAAAGGTTACTATCTAAAAGGCATTCAATAAGGTGCCACATCAAAGGTTACTATCTAAAAGGCATTCAATAAGGTGCCACATCAAAGGTTACTACATAAAATAAGAGCTCATGGTGTGGGGGATAACATATTAACATGAATAGAGGATTGGTTAGCTGACAGGAAGCAGAGGGTAGGGATAAATGGGTCATTTTTGGGAAGACAAGCTCTTATTAGAGGACTGCCAAAGGGATTAGTGCTGAGGCCTCGAGTATTTATAATCCACTTCAATGACTTGGATGAAGGGACTAAATGCAGGGTTTCTAAATTTGCTGATGACAAAAAAATGGGTAGAAAATAAGTTGTCAAGAGGGCATAAAGATTGAAATTTAGATAGGTTAAGTGAGTGGGCAAAAGTTTGTCAGACGGAGTATGGGAAAATGTGAACTTCTCCACTTAGGCAGGAAGAATAGTAAAGTATTATTTAAATGGAGAAAGATTACAGAACTCTGGGGTACAGAGAAACCCAAGTGTCCTCACACATGAGTCACAAAAAGTTTGACGTAGGTACAACAAGTGATTAAGAATGGAACTGGAATGTTGGCACTTGTTGCAAGGGGAATCGAGTAGGGCAGTGTTGCTGCAGCTGTACAGTGCCTCAGTTAGACCGCATCAGGAGTAATGTGTACAGTTTTGTATTTAAGAAAGGATATACTTGCATTCAAAGCAGTTCAGAGAAGGTTCACTCACCTGATTGCTGGGGTGGGGAGGTTATCTTATGAGGAAAGGTTGAACAGGTTGGGCCTATACTTATTGGAGCTTAGAGGAAACCTGACAGGGTGGATGCTGAGATGATCCCCCTTTTGAGGGAGTCTAGAATTAGGAGGCACAGTTTAAAAATTAATGGTCTCCCATTTGAGACTGAGATAAGGAGACATTTTGTCTCTTCAGAGGGTTGTTAATCTGTGGAATTCTCTTCCAGAGAGAGCTGTGAGACTGGTGCATAGAATTTATTCATAAAGAGTTAAAATAGACTTTGATCAACAAGGGAGTTGTAGGTTATGAGGATGAACAAAATAGTGGAGTTGCGGCCACAGTCAAATCAGTCATGAAATTTGGTATTCTTTCATCTGTCCGAATGGGTGCAAGATGAAAAGCTGATGGGTGCAAGATGAAAAGCTTCAACAGTATACAAGAACACAAGACCATAAGTTAGGAGCAGGAGTAGGTCATACGGCTCTTGAATCTGCTCCACCATTCAATAAGAAGAAAAGGGTTCTGATTAGTTGGCATGTCACATGGAGAATGTACCAGGGAGGTATTGTCCCCTATGCTTTTGTTTAGTTCAAAAAAGGGCCTTGAAATGTCCCTTTTGCCTTCAGAAGACAGATACCTGCATATAAATATAAGTAGCTTCCAGCAAGCATAACCAAGCCACATTTCGAGACTGACTGATAATCTTAAATTGATTGTTAGTGAACACCCTGATTGTTGAGCAAGTGCTGTCTAATCGCAGGATTACATCTAAAGTTAGACATTATGGGCAGGATTCTCCCCTACCCGGCGGGCCGCCCGGAAGGTGCAGAATCCTCCGCATCTCCAGGGGCTAGGCTGGCCCCGGAGGGGTTGGCGCCATGCCAACCAGTGCGGAAGGGATTTGGCGCGCGCCAATGGGTGCCGAAGGGCCTTCGCTGGGTGAGTTGGCGCATGCGCGGGAGCCCCCCCCCTGAGGACCCCGGAGGCTGCCCGCAGAGCCAGGTCCCGCCGGTAAGTACCAGCTCTAATTCACGCCGGCGGGACCAGCCTAAAACAGGTGGCCACTCGGCCCATCGCAGGCTGGAGAATCGTCGGGGAGGGGCCGCTGTAGCAGCCGCCGACCGGCGCGTTGTGATTCCCGCCCCCGCCAAAACCCCACACCGCAGAATACGGCAGCCAGCGGGGGCAGGATTCACGCTGCCCCCCCCCCCCCCCCCCACCCCCGGCGATTCTCTGGCTCGGCGAGGAGTCGGAGAATCCCGCCCTATGAGTGGAATTCTCCCATTTGGGATCATGTCGTGTGGTAGGGGCGAGAACAGGGCGTGTACCCACTTCGGAGGCCGACCGGAAAGCATGCCATATATTCCACCCCAACCTCATTAGTTTCGCACCCAGGAGTTTTGTGCACATTTCCATGGCGGGAAAGACATGATAGCTTAGTCACACCATTGTATCTGGGTGCCATATTGAAAAGACGTTCAACATCACTGCCCACCATTGATAAAAGAAGGTGGACTTCCTGAAAAAGAACATGGATCTGCAGGAACACTCTTGAGGTTGGAAGATGGAACTTCTTGATGCCAATATATGTGGAATATCCACTTGCAGATGCTGCTCCCACCCACTGCGGTGGTGTTCTGGGGTCCAGGGTTACTGGCGGCCTCCATCCCGAACTCTAGAGGCAGCCTAAGCTATTGTCAGGTGAGTTTTGACATCAATACACCACAGTGTTCCAGGCAAGTTTTGGACAGCAATGTTTTCCCAACAGCATCGCGGAGAAGTGGCCCTGTGTGGAAATATACAAAATGCACATTAACAGCAGTTCATTCTGATTCTGCCCACTTTTATTGACTTAATGAGGTAATTAGAGAGGCTTCTGGGAGTTTACAGAGTTACTACTTGCTGCCTGAACCATTTCATTTTACACTGTCCTACCTGTTGCATAGTCAGGTCACCTGTCACCCATTCCCACTATTCCCCATCTTTCCCTTTTCACATGCCGAATTGATAATATAAACACATCTTTATCATGTGTACTTCCTTTAAGATTTAAAATATCCAAGGAGTATGTGAATTTACCTGGAGAGATATTGGGTGGAATTTGACCAGAATTTGTCCCAAGTGTGAATTTCAGACTGAAAACAGGCTTGTATCTGTCCCACTGCACAACCGAGATTTCAGATGATTTTCTGACACTTAGTGCACAGACAATCTGGAGGCGTGGTTTACGCCATTATTCTTGCGGAGTGGGGCCTGATCAAGATGACAAGGCTGTCTCCACAGAGATCGGGGTGCCACAGAGAATGAGGTGCCATCTTTAAAGTGTGTCCCAATCAGTGCTGGGGTTAAACTCTCCCCCATCTCCAAAAGACACGGAGGCCCCTCCCCCAAAAACATTGGGGCGACCCACACCCACCACGGAGATACCAGGGGCTTTCTCTGCCTGCCCACCCCCCTCCCTACCACAACCACAGATGCTTCAGGGCACTCCCCTCCCAACCCCCCAACACACAAAAAGGGAACGCCCCCCCCCTTCCCGGGAGCCCAACTCTGGCATCATCACGGGTATTGCCCTCTTGCACTGCTACAGATTGGCAGTGGCGATGTTAACCTGTGCCATGGATCAGTGCCAACCTGTTCCAGGGGCAGTGTCAGCAGGCAGTGTTGAGGTGCTGCCCAGATATTTCCCTATCCTCCTTTAATTAGATGGAAATTTATTAGAATGTATGGAAATTAAGTTTCCGCCCAACCTCATTGCGTCACTGACGAGGGTTGGGGAAAATTGGTAAACACGATTTCGCCAGCAAGAATCTCGGGCGGGATTTTCCGAGCCTCCGTGGTGAAATCACGATCGGTGCGGGGACGGAGAATGGAAGTTGACGGCGAAAACCGGTACGCACTGCTCCCATGATTCTCCGGTCCCCGGAGAATCGGCGCGAATCGCACATGCGGTCTACACGGCGCGGGTAGGGGCCATTGACAGAGGCCCCCCCACACCCCACGATTCACCGATAAAAACTGGCTGAGTTCACGACGGCGTTTTGCCTATCGGGAACGGTCGGCAACGGCTGCTGACTCAGTCTGCGGCCGCCCTGATAGGGGGCGGGGGGATTCTTCACTGGGGGGGGGGCTGAGGGACGGCCAGGCTAGTGACCGGGGGCCACCGATCCTCTCGGTTGGGGGGGGCGGTCTATACTTTTGGGGCCGCTCCGCGGTGCGAGCCCGCCATGTCGCGCAGGGCAGCCTCCAAGCGCATACGCCGACTCACGACCGGAAGTGTAGGGCGCTGTATTGGCAGGCAGAGCTGTGTGGAGTACTCCGAGGCCCTGCCAGCCCCCTTCAGGTAGGAGAATCACTCAGGACTTTCTTCAAGAAGTCCAGAGTGAAACGTCCGCGTTTTGACGCTGGAGTGAGGACATAGCCCCATTATTGGAGAATCCCACCCGGCCACGTTTGCCGACTCTCACGGGATTTTGCAGTCATGTCGATGTTTGCATTCACGGCAAAACCGGGTGCACAATCCCCTTCTTACCATGAATTCATCCAATCCATGGTCAGAGAAAGCCTTCATTTTTTTGTCCAGCTTTTCAGTTCTTCCAACAGTTTGGATTGTTACGTGATAGTTGGTCCCCTCCTTTCTTTCAAAATGTTACAAATAATGCGTATTATTAATTGGAGATAAAATGCATTTGCTTTTAGGAATTTATTTCACGAAGAAGCCAACCTCCTGCTGCAAGAATACAGCTAATTCTGCTGGAAGAGACATCAAATATAATGTCAGCAGTGAGCTTCACACAATATTCACGCTGCCTGTGTTACTGACAGGTGTGATCTGGATCGGCTCTTGAAATGCTTCAAACAATTGCTTGGGGGTTGTTTTGTAATGGAGATCAGATATTGACGAGTTTTGATGTCAACCACAGGAGGTTCGACAGTTAACCTTCAGAGAGAAATTATGTACAGGTGCAAGTTGGAAGTAACTGAGGCTGAATTAGGCTGACAGACACAGGTGTAATGAATGGAGACTAAGAAACATGGAGAATAAGCAAGAGGAGAAATAGAGACAGGGGAGAGAGAGACAGAAGGAATTAATTTGAAGCCAAGGCAACATGACAAACAGAACGAGGTAAAGGATTAGAATTGGGAGGAAACACTTCTGAATATTAAAAATCTATTCTGATCTAAATAAATGCTTTGTTTAAGGTTAGAAGTCATTAACAATTAATGATGCTGAAACAACCCACACTCACATGCCGTCTCCTCCTCCCATTGCATTTTGACATTAGAGCCTGTTTGCAAAGACCGTTTTGGAAATATGTTTTCCAGGGATTTCCATGAAGCTGCCATCGCTTTGCTGCCGTTACTTTTCCGGGACTGCGGTATAAGTGGGGATGCACTACACTTCCAGTGACCTTACGCAAGTGGAGTAGAAGCAGTTTCAAGGAAATTCCCATCCCAGAATATATTCAGGAGGAATATAAAAATTGACAGGTGGGTAAAGGCTCTCCAGCCTTTCCCATACAATCGTGATGCCTTGTGTATCGTGGCACTCACTTTCCCACCTGGAACCATGTCATCACCTGGGAGAGACAGGGAAAAAAAATCCAAACCAAGGCAACGTAGAGAAAGAAATTCTGGAAAACTCCTCTCATTTAGGCAAATGAAATTATTCCAGGGGGTCATCCAGTCATTGAATTCTCTGAAGTACCGACCTCTATAACACATCCTGTACAACCCAATAAGAAACAAACAGCCCATTCCACTGATCCACTATTCTCTGGTAAATAAACCATCTCTTGTCATCCAATCTCAACCTGGCTTTACACAACTTAAACTTGTGAACTCTGGTCCTCATTTATTTTGGAGGAACAAACTGTCACCTGGAGCATAAGCTATTCCTTCACCACCTTATTAACCTCCATCAGATCAGCGCTGGAGGAGGAGAGTTGACCATAACTATAAACCATGCTGACCGTGTACAGCGGTAGTGCAGGGCAATAATTCAACAATACCTGTGAAAAGGAATGTCACAGTCAGCAACTCTGCCGCTCTTAGTGTTTTTCTTTTAAATCTATATACTGTCCACACTATGTTGGGGTCAGGTTTTTGGGGTTCAGGTTTAAAGTTTATAATCGCCCCACTTCCTTGCCCTAAGTTCAGGAGTTCACAGGCCCTCCAAATTGCCCCGCTTCCCATGAGTCTGTGTCTGGTGCCATATTTGAGTTTGGTAGGCCCTGTATGGACATAATCCTTTCTCATACTCCGAGATGCCTCCCCAATTGTGAACGTCTCACAAACTCAATATTGCCACCTTCATTACATTAAGTACTCTGACTAAGATACAAAAAATGGAAAGATTCCTGAATTTAATTTGAAAAGATTGGTGCTCACACTCTAAGCTCTCAATCACAGTGGTATTGTGTTATACATCACATATGAAAACTAATATCCATTTAGTGAAAAGTAATAAAATGAAGTGCAGGTCACGTGTTGTAAATTTTTTGAGTGATGGCTGTGATACGGAGTCATGATTGCAACATCTGCTGAAAAATAAGCACTACTTCAAATCCCGCGTAAAAATATATTTCAGCCTTTTTTTTCCAATGCAATATCCAGTTTAACAATTCTTATTATGTTTTATAATGCTCAATAATGATATTAGCAAAATAATTCTAAAAGAATGAAATTGAAAAGTGGATTGCTGCCCTATTATAAATTTTAATGCATAAAATTAGATTCTTCATCTGCTTCAGAATTAATAAAGATCTATGCTCAGAAAATGGGAAAAAGCAATGAGTGAATAATAATCACAAGTCTGGAAAACCACACAAGACATTTCCCAAACATGATAAAATCTTCAGAAATCACCTACCCATTGGTTTGCCCAGAGATAAGTGGCCATTGACAATGTGATGCCAAGTCATTTTGTAAAGGGTACGAGTTTACAACATGTGGAAAGACTAAGCTACAAACTCAAAGACACCAATAATTGAGCCTGAAAACTCCAGTAAACGTCAGAAACATTTGCTCTTGATTTAACTGTAAGACAAAGGTCATGTACAGCAGTCGCTCCAATATAACATAAAGTTGCATGCTCAGCCTGCCTCCAAGAGCATATTATCAATGGCAGAGAGAGCACTGCACTATCACAGGTACTGAGAGAGTACTGCACTATCACAGACACTGAGAGAGTACTGCACTATCACAGGTACTGAGAGAGTACTGCACTATCACAGGCACTGAGAGAGTACTGCACTATCACAGGTACTGAGAGAGTACTGCACTATCACAGGTACTGAGAGAGTACTGCACTATCACAGACACTGAGAGAGTACTGCACTATCACAGGTACTGAGAGAGTACTGCACTATCACAGACACTGAGAGAGTACTGCACTATCACAGATACTGAGAGAGTACTGCACTATCACAGGTACTGAGAGAGCACTGCACTATCACAGATACTGAGAGAGTACTGCACTATCACAGATACTGAGAGAGCACTGCACTATCACAGACACTGAGAGAGTACTGCACTATCACAGGTACCGAGAGAGCACTGCACTATCACAGACACTGAGAGAGTACTGCACTATCACAGACACTGAGAGAGTACTGCACTATCACAGGTACTGAGAGAGTACTGCACTATCACAGACACTGAGAGAGCACTGCACTATCACAGGTACTGAGAGAGCACTGCACTATCACAGGTACTGAGAGAGTACTGCACTATCACAGGTACTGAGAGAGTACTGCACTATCACAGGTACTGAGAGAGTACTGCACTATCACAGGTACTGAGACAGTACTGCACTATCACAGACACTGAGAGAGTACTGCACTATCACAGGTACTGAGAGAGTACTGCACTATCACAGATACTGAGAGAGTACTGCACTATCACAGGTACTGAGACAGTACTGCACTATCACAGGTACTGAGAGAGCACTGCACTATCACAGGGACTGAGACAGTACTGCACTATCACAGACACTGAGAGAGCACTGCACTATCACAGGTACTGAGAGAGTACTGCACTATCACAGACACTGAGAGAGCACTGCACTATCACAGGTACTGAGAGAGCACTGCACTATCACAGGTACTGAGAGAGTACTGCACTATCACAGGTACTGAGAGAGTACTGCACTATCACAGGGACTGAGAGAGCACTGCACTATCACAGACACTGAGAGAGTACTGCACTATCACAGGCACTGAGAGAGCACTGCACTATCACAGATACTGAGAGAGTACTGCACTATCACAGGTACTGAGAGAGCACTGCACTATCGCAGGTACTGAGAGAGCACTGCACTATCACAGGTACTGAGAGAGTACTGCACTATCACAGACACTGAGAGAGTACTGCACTATCACAGGTACTGAGAGAGCACTGCACTATCACAGGTACTGAGAGAGTACTGCACTATCACAGGTACTGAGAGAGTACTGCACTATCACAGGTACTGAGAGAGCACTGCACTATCACAGGGACTGAGAGAGTACTGCACTATCACAGGTACTGAGAGAGTACTGCACTATCACAGGTACTGAGAGAGCACTGCACTATCACAGACACTGAGAGAGTACTGCACTATCACAGACACTGAGAGAGTACTGCACTATCACAGGCACTGAGAGAGTACTGCACTATCACAGGTACTGAGAGAGTACTGCACTATCACAGACACTGAGAGAGTACTGCACTATCACAGGTACTGAGAGAGTACTGCACTATCACAGGTACTGAGAGAGCACTGCACTATCACAGGCACTGAGAGAGTACTGCACTATCACAGGTACTGAGAGAGTACTGCACTATCACAGGTACTGAGAGAGTACTGCACTATCACAGGTACTGAGACAGTACTGCACTATCACAGGTACTGAGAGAGTATTGCACTATCACAGGTACTGAGAGAGTACTGCACTATCACAGGTACTGAGAGAGCACTGCACTATCACAGACACTGAGAGAGTACTGCACTATCACAGACACTGAGAGAGCACTGCACTATCACAGGTACTGAGAGAGTACTGCACTCACACAGGTACTGAGAGAGTACTGCACTATCACAGGTACTGAGAGAGTACTGCACTATCACAGGTACTGAGAGAGCACTGCACTATCACAGGTACTGAGAGAGCACTGCACTATCACAGACACTGAGAGAGTACTGCACTATCACAGACACTGAGAGAGCACTGCACTATCACAGGTACTGAGAGAGTACTGCACTATCACAGGTACTGAGAGAGTACTGCACTATCACAGGCACTGAGAGAGTACTGCACTATCACAGGTACTGAGAGAGCACTGCACTATCACAGATACTGAGACAGTACTGCACTATCACAGGCACTGAGAGAGTACTGCACTATCACAGGTACTGAGAGAGTACTGCACTATCACAGATACTGAGAGAGTACTGCACTATCACAGATACTGAGACAGTACTGCACTATCACAGGCACTGAGACAGTACTGCACTATCACAGATACTGAGAGAGTACTGCACTATCACAGATACTGAGAGAGTACTGCACTATCACAGGTACTGAGAGAGTACTGCACTATCACAGACACTGAGAGAGTACTGCACTATCACAGGTACTGAGAGAGCACTGCACTATCACAGGTACTGAGAGAGCACTGCACTATCACAGGTACTGAGAGAGCACTGCACTATCACAGACACTGAGAGAGTACTGCACTATCACAGGTACTGAGAGAGCACTGCACTATCACAGGTACTGAGAGAGCACTGCACTATCACAGGTACTGAGAGAGCATTGCACTATCACAGGTACTGAGAGAGTACTGCACTATCACAGACACTGAGAGAGTACTGCACTATCACAGATACTGAGAGAGTACTGCACTATCACAGGCACTGAGAGAGCACTGCACTATCACAGATACTGAGAGAGCACTGCACTATCACAGGTACTGAGAGAGCACTGCACTATCACAGGTACTGAGAGAGTACTGCACTATCACAGGCACTGAGAGAGCACTGCACTATCACAGGTACTGAGAGAGTACTGCACTATCACAGGTACTGAGAGAGTACTGCACTATCACAGGTACTGAGAGAGCACTGCACTATCACAGGTACTGAGAGAGTACTGCACTATCACAGGTACTGAGAGAGTACTGCACTATCACAGACACTGAGAGAGTACTGCACTATCACAGGTACTGAGAGAGTACTGCACTATCACAGACACTGAGAGAGTACTGCACTATCACAGACACTGAGAGAGTACTGCACTATCACAGTGAGTGTGCAGTCAATTCCAGCCCCACAGACCCTCAAGTCCCAACATAAGTATTAATCAATAAATCATGTCTTCGGAAGATCATCTGTTCCAATGAGTTACAGACATCAGATTTATAAATAAGACGTCAACAAACTGTAATTAAAAAAAGAAAAGGTGAATATATAAGGAAATAACAGCATAATAGTCTACAGGCTACTTAAACCCAAGAACCAGTCCCACCCTCCACCCAGAAACACACAAGACAGACACAAGGTAAGGGTGTGCGAGGAATTTTTTAAAAAGGATTAAAACATGTTTGAGATGAGTTTTCACTGCTCTGGCTGCAGCCTTTGGAAATAGATGGGTCAGGTGGTGCAATTCCATCCTTTGTCCGCCAGATGGCGATTCACCTCAGAATTCCTAGTGGGTGCAATTCTGCTCTTCGGCCACCAGATGGAGCTAGGTCCAGGACGTTCAAGTCAGTGCAATTCTTGTCCCCATCCACCAGGTGATACTGTACACAGGATGGTCAGATCAATGCACTTCTGTTCTTCTATCACCAGATGAATCTTTGGCCTCCCTGTGGAATTACTACTGCTCCCTTACTGGGTAAACATTGGTTTATTCTCCTCTGTCTGATCTTTGCACCGTAATTATGGCCAGTCCTTAAGGAATTTCTCAGTTTATGCTTCAATTTTGAACTCTTCCTAACCCCTGCCGCACACAGTTTGAAGATTACTGACCTTGGGAAAATGGCTGACATTTCCCCATTCAAAATCTCATTTCCAGTTCTGATCGCTGTCTGTGCCCCTTAAAACAAAAAGGTCTTCACAAATTTGGCTAAAATGCTTCTTAAATCATCTGGCAGAGAGAGTCTTCAGGGTCCTTACTTGCTGGCTTGCTTCACAAAACTGAACAGAAGATGGCATTTTCCAGAAGACCCGCCATCTTTCCTGGAAGTTTCTGATTGGCTTCACCAACCACAGGCAATGATAGGAGAAGGCTGAAAATTCCACATCCACTGATTGGCTACTTGCCAAGTTTATCAAATGATATCATGGTTTCTGCCACAGAACCTAAAGGGGACGTTTTGGCCTGGTCCAACAGGAAAGGGGTTTCCAGCTCTATGGTATTATCATAATTATCAGCATTACAAGGGTTGATGTAGTAGCATGAATAGCCACTAGAGGGATCTGCAGAGAGTACGATATAAAGCAGTGATGCTAGACCTCAGGGGAGGAGTAAGCAGGAGACAGCTAGTGAAGGTCATCAGGGCAGTTCGTGTGAGAAGGTTAGATTAAAGTTATACCAGTGAGTGAGATTAGCAGTAGGTGAGTGTAGTTAGATGTTATTGATCAATTCTGTATTCTAATAAGGGCTAAGTGTTGGAACCCAGTTTAGTAGTGTAAATAGGGCAGAACGGTGGCTCAGTGGTTAGTACTTCTGCCTCACGGCGTCGAGGTCCCAGGTTCGATCCCGGCTCTAGGTCACTGTCTATGTGGAGTTTGCACATTCACCCCGTGTTTACATGGCTTTGCCCTCACAACCCAAAGATGTGCAGGGTAGGTGGATTGGCCATGTTAAATTGCCCCTTAATTGGAAAAAATTAACTGGGTCCTCTAAATTTAAAAAAAAACAAGTAGTGTAAATAAAATCACAGCTTTATTTAAGTAAAAGCTTTACTGTGGTCTTTGTGGAACTTTACGCAATCCATCCTAAATAAGCAACTCAAAGAACAGCATATGGTACCAGGAGTGTTTTCCTTGAAATAAACAGTAATTAGATTAGTTAGAATAGCAATGGAGATTGAAGAAAGCAATCCAGAAGCTACACCTTGGAAAAAATCTATGGTAAAGACTGATCAGAAGATGGAAGGTCTCAAAACGCCTGACCACTTCAAGACACACGGTAAACTATGTCAGAATTGGGCTTTCTTTAAGCAACAGTTCAAAGTCTTTATTTCAGTCTCCGCACTAGAAAATGCACCAGACCAGTGTAAGATAGCTCTCATACCAAAGCTGGCATGGCCGCGAGCATTGGAATTATTCAATTCATTTGAATTTAGTGTAGATGAAGACAAAAATAAATACAGCATGGTGTTCCAGAAGTTTGACAATCACTGTAAGAAGCAGGTGAATGAAGCTTATGAGCTTCACATGATTCAGAAAAGGCTGCAGCTTAGGGGAGAGTCAGTGGATTCCTTTGTCACAGCTCTCAAGCTCTGAGCATAGTCCTGTAATTTTGCCACGGCCTCCAAGTCTATGCTGCAGGACCAAATTATGTTCGGTGTTAACAATGAACGGCTACATGAGAAAATGTTGAGAAAATTGGTGTTGTCGATTGAAGACGCTGTAAATATGTGTAAAGCCAGTGACCAGGCATCCAGTGAATATGCCGAATTCGAGGCTAAGGAAAAGAGCACAAATTGGATAAACGTGGCTGCCGCCATTGATGCTGTGTCGCAGCATAGCAAACTGCGTACAATGGCCAGTGGCCATTTTGATTGTGACATCACGAGCGGGATGATGGGAACATGCTGTGGACACACCGACAGTAAAATAAATTGTCGGGCGAGAGGGAAACATTGTTCCAAGTGTGATAGACTGAATCACTTCGCAGCACTGTGACGTTCAGCAACATTGGGATAGCAGAAGGATCCAAAGTATGCAAAATGTTGAGAACAAATCCAAAATCACAGAAGATACATAGGATTGCTCACCTTATGTATTGTCAGATACCTTCATATTTGAAGCTATTACCAAGATTGATTTATTGGATTGGGAAGATAGACCAATAAACTTACCCTCAAAGATAATAAAGGAGTGGACTGTCTCCCTTAAAATAAATGGTGGAATGATGCCATTCAAGATTGACACAGGAGCGCGCACAAATATTATCACATTCTGCTCTTTACAGCAAGCAATCAGAAAGCCTCAGGTAAAACAGTCCACCTGTGAGCTCAGAGATTATAATGGTAACAGGATAGCTACAAAAGGGCCATGCTGTCTTGTCGTGAAGAATGGGCAAATAGTTACCCATCGACTTGGAGTTCTTTGAGGGTCAGAAATCTTCATTGGTTGGTATTGCTGCTTGTGAAAGATTGCAATTAGTGGAAAGGACTCACTCACATGGTACTTCAGATGGCACAGATGCAGTCTAGGGAAGACCTAGGTGATGTGAATGACCTCTCCAAAGTTCAGAATGCGGATCGCACATCGGAAACATAGTTTCTACTGATGCTGAAACATCAGAAAGCACAGCTACTACTGATGCAGAAACATCCGAACCTGAGTTAATCCGAATAGCGGAATCACAAATGTATTTAATTTCTGAGGTACTGCCAGTAATTGATCGCAAACTACAGACCAGAAAAGCAGAAACCAAAAAGGACTTGACGCTCCAGAAGGTAAAACAATACATCAGAGAATGGTGGCCTGCTGGATGCGAATCACCCTTTAAAGACATGAGATGATTTGACTACGATTGAGGGTGTCCTTCTAAAAGGAGACAGGATAGTGATACCTGCCAGTTTACGTCTAGGGATTCGGCAGCAGATTCACAAGGCTCAACACGGCATCGAGAAATGTCGTAAGCGAGCCAGACAATCGGTCTATTGGCTAGGTATAAACAGAAAGATAGATTAGTATGTGCAAGCATCTCCTACTTGTCAGATGCAAATCAACTTGCACAAAGCAAGTAAACGACACAACAAATGGAAATTTGGACCTATCTGGGTCTCTCAGCAGCACAAATGCTACAGGGGAGAAGACTATGAACCCCGTTACCACATGATTACCAGTAGTGGAAATATTTAAATAGCCGGGCACGACAGATCATCAGTCCTGAAACTGATAACAAGAAGTTAAAGAATCACTAAAGCAAAGAAGAAGCAATAGAAGAATACAACAGAGAGTACTGCACTCACACAGGTACTGAGAGAGTACTGCACTCGCACAGGTACTGTGACAGTGCTGCACGACCACAGGTACTGAGAGAGTACTGTGCTATCACAGGCACTGAGAGAGTTCTGCACGACTACAGGCACTGAGAGAATACTGCACTATCTATCACAGATACTGAGAGAGTACTGCGCTACCACAGGCACTGAGAGAGTACTGCACTATCACAGGCACTGAGAGAATACTGCACTACCTATCACAGATACTGAGAGAGCACTGCACTATCACAGATACTGAGAGAGTAGTGCACTATCACAGATACTGAGAGAGTAGTGCACTATCACAGATACTGAGAGAGTAGTGCACTATCACAGGCACTGAGAGAATACTGCACTACCTATCACAGATACTGAGAGAACATTGCACTATCACAGATACTGAGAGAGTAGTGCACTATCACAGGCACTGAGAGAATACTGCACTACCTATCACAGATACTGAGAGAGCACTGCACTATCACAGGTACTGAGAGAGAACTGCACTATCACAGGCACTGAGATAGTACTGCACTATCACAGGCACTGAGAGAGTACTGCACTATCACAGGCACTGAGAGAGTACTGCACTATCACAGGTACTGAGAGAGTACTGCACTATCACAGGTACTGAGAGAGTACTGCACTATCACAGGCACTGAGAGAGTACTGCACTATCACAGGTACTGAGAGAGTACTGCACTATCACAGGTACTGAGAGAGCACTGCACTATCACAGGTACTGAGAGAGCACTGCACTATCACAGGTACTGAGAGAGTACTGCACTATCACAGGTACTGAGAGAGCACTGCACTATCACAGGTACTGAGAGAGTACTGCACTATCACAGGCACTGAGAGAGCACTGCACTATCACAGGTACTGAGAGAGTACTGCACTATCACAGATACCGAGTGAGTACTGCACTATCACAGGTACTGAGTGAGCACTGCACTATCACAGGCACTGAGAGAGTACTGCACTATCACAGGTACTGAGAGAGTACTGCACTATCACAGATACTGAGCCAGTACTGCACTATCACAGGTACTGAGACAGTACTGCACTATCACAGGTACTGAGAGAGCACTGCACTATCACAGATACTGGAGAGTACTGCACTATCACAGACACTGAGAGAGTACTGCACTATCACAGATACTGAGACAGTACTGCACTATCACAGGTAATGAGAGAGTACTGCACTATCACAGGCACTGAGACAGTACTGCACTATCACAGGTACTGAGAGAGTACTGCACTATCACAGGCACTGGGAGAGTACTGCACTATCACAGGTACTGAGAGAGCACTGCACTATCACAGGCACTGAGACAGTACTGCACTATCACAGGTACTGAGAGAGTACTGCACTATCACAGACACTGAGAGAGTACTGCACTATCACAGGTACTGAGAGAGTACTGCACTATCACAGACACTGAGAGAGTACTGCACTATCACAGGTACTGAGAGAGCACTGCACTATCACAGGCACTGAGAGAGTACTGCACTATCACAGGTACTGAGAGAGTACTGCACTATCACAGACACTGAGAGAGTACTGCACTATCACAGACACTGAGAGAGTACTGCACTATCACAGGTACTGAGAGAGTACTGCACTATCACAGACACTGAGAGAGTACTGCACTATCACAGTGAGTGTGCGGTCAATTCCAGCCCCACAGACCCTCAAGTCCCAACATAAGTATTAATCAATAAATCATGTCTTCGGATGATCATCTGTTCCAATGAGTTACAGACATCAGATTTATAAATAAGACGTCAACAAACTGTAATTAAAAAAAGAAAAGGTGAATATATAAGGAAATAACAGCATAATAGTCTACAGGCTACTTAAACCCAAGAACCAGTCCCACCCTCCACCCAGACACACACAAGACAGACACAAGGTAAGGGTGTGCGAGGAATTTTAAAAAAAGAATTAAAACATGTTTGAGATGAGTTTTCACTGCTCTGGCTGCAGCCTTTGGAAATAGATGGGTCAGGTGGTGCAATTCCATCCTTTGTCCGCCAGATGGCGATTCACCTCAGAATTCCTAGTGGGTGCAATTCTGCTCTTCGGCCACCAGATGGAGCTAGGTCCAGGACGTTCAGGTCAGTGCAATTCTTGTCCCCATCCACCAGGTGATACTGTACACAGGATGGTCAGATCAATGCACTTCTGTTCTTCCATCACCAGATGAATCTTTGGCCTCCCTGTGCAATTACTACTGCTCCCTTACTGGGTAAACATTGGTTTATTCTCCTCTGTCTGATCTTTGCACCGTAATTATGGCCAGTCCTTAAGGAATTTCTCAGTTTATGCTTCAATTTTGAACTCTTCCTAACCCCTGCCGCACACAGTTTGAAGATTACTGACCTTGGGAAAATGGCTGACATTTCCCCATTCAAAATCTCATTTCCAGTTCTGATCGCTGTCTGTGCCCCTTAAAACAAAAAGGTCTTCACAAATTTGGCTAAAATGCTTCTTAAATCATCTGGCAGAGAGAGTCTTCAGGGTCCTTACTTGCTGGCTTGCTTCACAAAACTGAACAGAAGATGGCATTTTCCAGAAGACCCGCCATCTTTCCTGGAAGTTTCTGATTGGCTTCACCAACCACAGGCAATGATAGGAGAAGGCTGAAAATTCCACATCCACTGATTGGCTACTTGCCAAGTTTATCAAATGACATCATGGTTTCTGCCACAGAACCTAAAGGGGGCGTTTTGGCCTGGTCCAACAGGAAAGGGGTTTCCAGCTCTATGGTATTATCATAATTATCAGCATTACAAGGGTTGATGTAGTAGCATGAATAGCCACTAGAGGGATCTGCAGAGAGTACGATATAAAGCAGTGATGCTAGACCTCAGGGGAGGAGTAAGCAGGAGACAGCTAGTGAAGGTCATCAGGGCAGTTCGTGTGAGAAGGTTAGATTAAAGTTATACCAGTGAGTGAGATTAGCAGTAGGTGAGTGTAGTTAGATGTTATTGATCAATTCTGTATTCTAATAAGGACTAAGTGTTGGAACCCAGTTTAGTAGTGTAAATAGGGCAGAACGGTGGCTCAGTGGTTAGCACTTCTGCCTCACGGCGTCGTGGTCCCAGGTTCGATCCCGGCTCTAGGTCACTGTCTATGTGGAGTTTGCACATTCACCCCGTGTTTACATGGCTTTGCCCTCACAACCCAAAGATGTGCAGGGTAGGTGGATTGGCCATGTTAAATTGCCCCTTAATTGGAAAAAATTAACTGGGTCCTCTAAATTAAAAAAAAAACAAGTAGTGTAAATAAAATCACAGCTTTATTTAAGTAAAAGCTTTACTGTGGTCTTTGTGGAACTTTACGCAATCCATCCTAAATAAGCAACTCAAAGAACAGCATATGGTACCAGGCGTGTTTTCCTTGAAATAAACAGTAATTAGATTAGTTAGAATAGCAATGGAGATTGAAGAAAGCAATCCAGAAGCTACACCTTGGAAAAAATCTATGGTAAAGACTGATCAGAAGATGGAAGGTCTCAAAACGCCTGACCACTTCAAGACACACGGTAAACTATGTCAGAATTGGGCTTTCTTTAAGCAACAGTTCAAAGTCTTTATTTCAGTCTCCGCACTAGAAAATGCACCAGACCAGTGTAAGATAGCTCTCATACCAAAGCTGGCATGACCGCGAGCATTGGAATTATTCAATTCATTTGAATTTAGTGTAGATGAAGACAAAAATAAATACAGCATGGTGTTCCAGAAGTTTGACAATCACTGTAAGAAGCAGGTGAATGAAGCTTATGAGCTTCACATGATTCAGAAAAGGCTGCAGCTTAGGGGAGAGTCAGTGGATTCCTTTGTCACAGCTCTCAAGCTCTGAGCATAGTCCTGTAATTTTGCCACGGCCTCCAAGTCTATGCTGCAGGACCAAATTATGTTCGGTGTTAACAATGAACGGCTACATGAGAAAATGTTGAGAAAATTGGTGTTGTCGATTGAAGACGCTGTAAATATGTGTAAAGCCAGTGACCAGGCATCCAGTGAATATGCCGAATTCGAGGCTAAGGAAAAGAGCACAAATTGGATAAACGTGGCTGCCGCCATTGATGCTGTGTCGCAGCATAGCAAACTGCGTACAATGGCCAGTGGCCATTTTGATTGTGACATCACGAGCGGGATGATGGGAACATGCTGTGGACACACCGACAGTAAAATAAATTGTCGGGCGAGAGGGAAACATTGTTCCAAGTGTGATAGACTGAATCACTTCGCAGCACTGTGACGTTCAGCAACATTGGGATAGCAGAAGGATCCAAAGTATGCAAAATGTTGAGAACAAATCCAAAATCACAGAAGATACATAGGATTGCTCACCTTATGTATTGTCAGATACCTTCATATTTGAAGCTATTACCAAGATTGATTTATTGGATTGGGAAGATAGACCAATAAACTTACCCTCAAAGATAATAAAGGAGTGGACTGTCTCCCTTAAAATAAATGGTGGAATGATGCCATTCAAGATTGACACAGGAGCACACACAAATATTATCACATTCTGCTCTTTACAGCAAGCAATCAGAAAGCCTCAGGTAAAACAGTCCACCTGTGAGCTCAGAGATTATAATGGTAACAGGATAGCTACAAAAGGGCCATGCTGTCTTGTCGTGAAGAATGGGCAAATAGTTACCCATCGACTTGGAGTTCTTTGAGGGTCAGAAATCTTCATTGGTTGGTATTGCTGCTTGTGAAAGATTGCAATTAGTGGAAAGGACTCACTCACATGGTACTTCAGATGGCACAGATGCAGTCTAGGGAAGACCTAGGTGATGTGAATGACCTCTCCAAAGTTCAGAATGCGGGTCGCACATCGGAAACATAGTTTCTACTGATGCTGAAACATCAGAAAGCACAGCTACTACTGATGCAGAAACATCCGAACCTGAGTTAATCCGAATAGCGGAATCACAAATGTATTTAATTTCTGAGGTACTGCCAGTAATTGATCGCAAACTACAGACCAGAAAAGCAGAAACCAAAAAGGACTTGACGCTCCAGAAGGTAAAACAATACATCAGAGAATGGTGGCCTGCTGGATGCGAATCACCCTTTAAAGACATGAGATGATTTGACTACGATTGAGGGTGTCCTTCTAAAAGGAGACAGGATAGTGATACCTGCCAGTTTACGTCTAGGGATTCGGCAGCAGATTCACAAGGCTCAACACGGCATCGAGAAATGTCGTAAGCGAGCCAGACAATCGGTCTATTGGCTAGGTATAAACAGAAAGATAGATTAGTATGTGCAAGCATCTCCTACTTGTCAGATGCAAATCAACTTGCACAAAGCAAGTAAACGACACAACAAATGGAAATTTGGACCTATCTGGGTCTCTCAGCAGCACAAATGCTACAGGGGAGAAGACTATGAACCCCGTTACCACATGATTACCAGTAGTGGAAATATTTAAATAGCCGGGCACGACAGATCATCAGTCCTGAAACTGATAACAAGAAGTGAAAGAATCACTAAAGCAAAGAAGAAGCAATAGAAGAATACAACAGAGAGTACTGCACTCACACAGGTACTGAGAGAGTACTGCACTCGCACAGGTACTGTGACAGTGCTGCACGACCACAGGTACTGAGAGAGTACTGTGCTATCACAGGCACTGAGAGAGTTCTGCACGACTACAGGCACTGAGAGAATACTGCACTATCTATCACAGATACTGAGAGAGTACTGCGCTACCACAGGCACTGAGAGAGTACTGCACTATCACAGGCACTGAGAGAATACTGCACTACCTATCACAGATACTGAGAGAGCACTGCACTATCACAGATACTGAGAGAGTACTGCACTATCACAGGCACTGAGAGAGCACTGCGCTATCACAGGCACTGAGAGAGTACTGCACTATCACAGGGACTGAGAGAGTACTGCACTATCACAGGCACTGAGAGAGCACTGCACTATCACAGATACTGAGACAGTACTGCACTATCACAGGCACTGAGAGAGTACTGCACTATCACAGGCACTGAGAGAGCACTGCACTATCACAGGTACTGAGAGAGTACTGCAATATCACAGGCACTGAGAGAGTACTGCACTATCACAGGTACTGAGACAGTACTGCACTATCACAGGTACTGAGAGAGCACTGCACTATCACAGATACTGAGAGAGTACTGCACTATCACAGGTACTGAGAGAGTACTGCACTATCACAGGCACTGAGAGAGCACTGCACTATCACAGACACTGAGAGAGTACTGCACTATCACAGGCACTGAGAGACTACTGCGCTATCACAGGCACTGAGAGAGTACTGCACTCACACAGGTACTGTGACAGTGCTGCACGACCACAGGTACTGAGAGAGTTCTGCGCTATCACAGGTACTGAGAGAGCACTGCGCTATCACAGGTACTGAGAGAGTACTGCGCTATCACAGGTGCTGAGAGAGTTCTGCGCTATCACAGGTACTGAGAGAGCACTGCACTATCACAGATACTGAGTGAGTACTGCACTATCACAGGTACTGAGAGAGTACTGCACTATCACAGGCACTGAGAGAGTACTGCACTATCACAGGCACTGAGAGAGTACTGCACTCACACAGGTACTGTGACAGTGCTGCACGACCACAGGTACTGAGAGAGTTCTGCGCTATCACAGTTACTGAGAGAGCACTGCGCTATCACAGGTACTGAGAGAGTACTGCGCTATCACAGGTGCTGAGAGAGTTCTGCGCTATCACAGGTACTGAGAGAGCACTGCACTATCACAGATACTGAGTGAGTACTGCACTATCACAGGCACTAAGAGAGCACTGCACTATCACAGGCACTGAGAGAGTTCTGCACGACTACAGGCACTGAGAGAATACTGCACTACCTATCACAGATACTGAGAGAGTACTGCACTATCACAGGCACTGAGAGAGTACTGCACTATCACAGGTACTGAGAGAGCACTGCACTATCACAGGGACTGAGAGAGTACTGCACTATCACAGATACTGAGAGAGTACTGCACTATCACAGGCACTGAGAGAGTACTGCACTATCACAGGTACTGAGAGAGCACTGCACTATCACAGGTACTGAGAGAGTACTGCACTATCACAGGTACTGAGAGAGCACTGCACTATCACAGGCACTGAGAGAGTACTGCACTATCACAGGTACTGAGAGAGTACTGCACTATCACAGGTACTGAGAGAGCACTGTACTATCACAGGTACTGAGACAGTACTGCACTATCACAGGTACTGAGAGAGTACTGCACTATCACAGATACTGAGAGAGTACTGCACTATCACAGGTACTGAGAGAGTAGTGCACTATCTCAGGTACTGAGAGAGTAATGCACTATCACAGGTACTGAGAGAGTAGTGCACTATCACAGGTACTGAGAGAGTAGTGCACTATCACAGGTACTGAGAGAGTAGTGCACTATCACAGGTACTGAGAGAGTAGTGCACTATCACAGGTACTGAGAGAGTACTGCACTATCACAGATACTGAGTGAGTACTGCACTATCACAGGTACTGAGAGAGTAGTGCACTATCACAGGTACTGAGAGAGTAGTGCACTATCACAGGTACTGAGAGAGTAGTGCACTATCACAGGCACTGAGAGAGTACTTCACTATCACAGGTACTGAGAGAGTACTGCACTATCACAGGTACTGAGAGAGTAATGCACTATCACAGGTACTGAGAGAGTAGTGCACTATCACAGGTACTGAGAGAGTACTGCACTTTCACAGGCAATGAGTGAGTACTGCACTATCACAGGTACTGAGAGAGTACTGCACTATCACAGGTACTGAGAGAGTAGTGCACTATCACAGGTACTGAGAGAGTAGTGCACTATCACAGGTACTGAGAGAGTACTGCACTTTCACAGGTACTGAGAGAGTACTGCACTATCACAGGCACTGAGAGAGTACTGCACTATCACAGGTACTGAGAGAGTACTGCACTATCACAGGTACGGAGAGAGCACTGCACTATCACAGATACTGAGAGAGTACTGCACTATCACAGGGACTGAGAGAGCACTGCACTATCACAGGTACTGAGAGAGTACTGCACTATCACAGGTACTGAGAGAGTACTGCACTATCACAGGTACTGAGAGAGTACTGCACTTTCACAGGCACTGAGAGAGTACTGCACCATCACAGGTACTGAGAGAGCACTGCACTATCACAGATACTGAGAGAGCACTGCACTATCACAGGCACTGAGGCAGTACTGCACTATCACAGGTACTGAGAGAGTACTGCACTATCACAGGCACTGAGAGAATACTGCGCTATCACAGGTACTGAGAGAATACTGCACTATCACAGGTACTGAGAGAGCACTGCACTATCACAGGCACTGAGAGAGCACTGCACTATCACAGGTACTGAGAGAGTACTGCACTATCACAGGCACTGAGAGAGTACTGCGCTATCACAGGTACTGAGAGAGTACTGCACTATCACAGGTACTGAGAGAGTACTGTGCTATCACAGGTACTGAGAGAGTACTGCACTATCACAGGTACTGAGAGAGCACTGCACTATCACAGGCACTGAGAGAGTACTGCACTATCACAGATACTGAGAGAGTACTGCACTATCACAGATACTGAGAGAGTACTGCACTATCACAGATACTGAGAGAGCACTGCACTATCACAGGTACTGAGAGAGTACTGCACTATCACAGATACTGAGAGAGTACTGCACTATCACAGACACTGAGAGAGTACTGCACTATCACAGGTACTGAGAGAGTACTGCACTATCACAGATACTGAGAGAGTACTGCACTATCACAGGTACTGAGAGAGTAGTGCACTATCTCAGGTACTGAGAGAGTAATGCACTATCACAGGTACTGAGAGAGTAGTGCACTATCACAGGTACTGAGAGAGTAGTGCACTATCACAGGTACTGAGAGAGTAGTGCACTATCACAGGTACTGAGAGAGTAGTGCACTATCACAGGTACTGAGAGAGTACTGCACTATCACAGATACTGAGTGAGTACTGCACTATCACAGGTACTGAGAGAGTAGTGCACTATCGCAGGTACTGAGAGAGTAGTGCACTATCACAGGTACTGAGAGAGTAGTGCACTATCACAAGCACTGAGAGAGTACTTCACTATCACAGGTACTGAGAGAGTACTGCACTATCACAGGTACTGAGAGAGTAATGCACTATCACAGGTACTGAGAGAGTAGTGCACTATCACAGGTACTGAGAGAGTACTGCACTTTCACAGGCAATGAGTGAGTACTGCACTATCACAGGTACTGAGAGAGTACTGCACTATCACAGGTACTGAGAGAGTAGTGCACTATCACAGGTACTGAGAGAGTAGTGCACTATCACAGGTACTGAGAGAGTACTGCACTTTCACAGGTACTGAGAGAGTACTGCACTATCACAGGCACTGAGAGAGTACTGCACTATCACAGGTACTGAGAGAGTAGTGCACTATCACAGGTACTGAGAGAGTACTGCACTTTCACAGGCAATGAGTGAGTACTGCACTATCACAGGAAGTTTTATTCAGCCATGGAATGTGGGCCTCGCTGGATCAGCCAATTATCCCTAATTGCCTTTGAACTGATTAGTTTGTTCGGCAATGCAGAATAAACCACATTGCCAATGTTCTGGAGTCTCATGTAGGCCTGATCAGGTACTGACAGCAGATTTATTTCTTTAATAGACTTTAATGAACCAGATGTGTTGCCACTGATTTCATTGTCATCACTAAATGTTTAATTCCCAATTTTTTAATTGAATTTAAATTTCACGGTGGTATTCGAACCCACATGCCATGGTGCATTGGATTACTAGTCTAATGAAAATACCCGTATACCACCACCCACGCTGAAATTAAAGCCTCTTCATGTCAACATGTGAAACATCTACTATAAAATAGATTAACCTGTGGCACAAGTGGGGATAAAATGGTTTGGATCTAATAGCTGTAACAAAGACATGGGCCAGGATTCTCCGCCGGTGTGATTCTCCGTTATGCCGGCACCACGGGATGTCCCGATGGTGTGGGTCTGCCCCAAAATGGGAAACCACATTGATCAGCCGGCGTAACGGAGAATCCCTACAGCCAGTCGGGGAAGAAATGTGGCGTGGCAGGGCGTAGAATCCCGCCCATGGTGATAAGAAAGCCAAGTTTGAGAAATACATTTTCCAGCGAATGGGACGTTTTGAAAGGCAAGGCAGAATGAAAAAGGAGGATTGGTAACATTGATAATAAGGGATGATAGAAGGATATTAGTCTTGGCTCAGAATGCTAGTCAGTAAAATCAGTCTGGATTAAGATTATGATTAGTAAGGATCATAAATGTTGATCGAAGCAGTTCATAGGCCACCTAACAGCAATTGTACCATTTGACAGAACATTAAAGAATAAATTATTGGAGCTTGCGACAAAGGCAACTTTCATCCTCATATAAACTGGACCAAACAAATTGTCAAAGGCAGTCTGGAAGGTCAGTTTGCAGGATGATATTGTGCCTGTTTCCCTGGTGAAACACCTTTTGTGATTGGAAGCATGGCTCTGGAACCCTTGCTTTATTGTTATATCCATTAACAACTTGAATGTGAATGTAGGAGATATAACTAGTAACTTTACAGATGACACACAAATTGGTGATGTTGTTGATAGAGCGGAGGATAGCCTTAGGCTACAGACTGAGATTGATCAGCTGGTAAATTGGACAGATAAATGGCAGATGGAACTTAATTCTGATAAGTGTGAGGTGATGCATGTTTGGAGGTCTATTAAGCATAGGAGGTACACAATGAATGGTAGGTCGCTCGGGAATATTAAGGAACAAAGGAACCTAGGTGTCCGAGTCCACAGCTCCTTGATGGTGGCAGCACAGGTATATAGGGTAGTGAAGAAGGCATACGGAATGCTTGCCTTCATGAGCTGGAGCATAAAATATAGGAGCACGGAGATCTTGGTATAACATTATAAAACATTGGTTCGGCCACAGATGGAATATTGTGTGCAGTTCTGATTGTCACACCATCGGAAAGATGTGATTGCGCTGGAGGACTTGCAGAGGAGATTCACCAGGATGTTCCCTGCGATGGAAAGCTTCAGCTATGAGGAGAGACTGGATAGGCTGAGTTTGTTTTCCCTGGAGCAGAGGAGGCTGAGGGGGGATCTAATAGAGGTATACAAAATTATGAGAGGCATAACTAGGGTTGATCATTGGAACTTTTTCCAATGGCAGAGGTGTCTAAAACCAGTTTAAGGTGAGGAGCAAGTGGTTTAGAGTGGATCTGAGGAAACATTTGTTTCACCCAGAGGGTGTTGGACATATGGAACACGCTGCAAGTACTCCCGCAACATTTAAGATGCATCTGGATGAGCACTTACATTTCCAAGGCATAATCGGCCATGGACCAAGTGCTGGTAAATGGGATTAGATGGTTGGTGTCGATATGGTGGGCTGAAGGGACTGTTTCTGTGCTGTACGGCTCTATGATTCAAAGAGGGAAGAGCTAGATAAAAGTGCTTGAGTAAATTGACTAAAAGATATGGCAGTAAATAAACAATGGGAAACATTTTTTTATAATTCAACATCTTCAACAAAAATACATTCCATTGAAAATGAATAATTGAGAAAGGAAGCTCTATCGCTAACTTACTAAGTAGGTTAAGGAAAGTAATAGTTTAAAAGAAGAGCTGGACTCATAATGTTGCAAATATAGTGGCAAACCTGAGGATTGAGAATGCTTTAGAAACTAGCAAAGGGCCACAAAAAAATGGATATGAAGGGGAAAAAAAGTAGAATATGAAAATAAACTAGCCAGGATTATAAAAACAATTGTAAGACTTTGACAAGAATATAAAGAGGAAAAGAGTAGCTAAAGTAAATATTTGCCCCTTAGAAGCAGAAAGTATCATGCACAATGAGAAAATAGCAGAGGTATTGAACAATTAGGTTATGCCAGTCTTCACAATAGAATACATAGGCTACATAAAAGAAATAAAGGGAAAGCTAGGGGTTAAAAAGAGTTAGACAATTAAGGTTATTAATATCAGCAAGGGCAGCACGGTGGCGCAGTGGGTTAGCCCTGCAGCCTCACGGCGCCGAGGTCCCAGGTTCGATCCCGGCTTTGGGTCACTGTCTGTGTGGAGTTTGCACATTCTCCCCGTGTTTGCGTGGGTTTTACCCCCACAACCCAAAGATGTGCAGGGTAGGTGGATTGAAAAGGCTAAATTGCCCCTTAATTGGAAAAAAAATAATTGGGTACACTAAAATTTTTTTTGTTTAATTTTTTAATAAAAAATTAATATCAGCAAGGAAGAATGGGAAGAGAAAACAGGGAACTACAAGACAGTCAGCCTGACATTAATCGTCGGGAAAGGGCTGGAATCTATAATTAAGGAAATCTCAACAACGTTCTTAGAAAATCATAGTGACATCAGGTAAAGTCAACATAGTTTTATGAAAGTGGAGTCATGATTGAGGTTATTTGGGTTTATTGAGGATGTAATCAATTGAGTAGATTGAGTCGATAATGGGGAACCGATAAATAAACATACTTGGATTTACAAAAGGCATTTGATAATGTGTAACAGTAAAGTTTAATACGCAAGATAAAGTCTCATGGAGTTGGGGTGATATAGTAGCATGGTTAGAGGATTGGTTTACAGCCAGGAAATAGAGTAGGGATCAATGGGCCTTTTTCAAGTTTCCAGGCTATGACTACTAGAGTGCCACAAGGATCAGTGTTGAGGCATCAGCTATTCATGACTTGGATGAAGAGACAGAGAGTAATGTATGTAAATTTACTGACAGTACAAAGCTTCGCAATATTGGAAGCTGTAAAGAGTGTAATGGCCCTTCCTGTTTAACCCCTTGTTTCCCCTTTCTTTTATTTTTCTGTTATGATTTTTGATCCATGGATGATTAATGGACATGTATCTTTAAGTAAAACAGGATTAATAGGCATATATCTTTAAGACAAGCAGCAGAATTTAGAAGTCACCAGACACAATACCAGTTCCTGCTGGTTTGAACAGGAGACATCAGACTTTTTATAACCAAAAAGACAAGGATGAGTTGGGACTTGATTGATTGGCAGGTGGCCATGAATGGGCCAAAAAGGCTGTGTTCTGTCCAGTAACAGGTGGTGATTGGATCCTATCCCAGTGGAATACTTTTCAGAGTTCCAGAGAGTTTCAGTTTGACTCCTGGCAGTTTCAAGTCAAGATCCTACTCTTGTTCCTCTGGGTTTCCCTCCAAAAAGCCTGTGAGGGGTGTATTTCTGAACCTACAGAGTGCCTGAATTAATCTATCCACATGAAAACCAGCATAGGTTGCAAATAAAGACCAGAACTCTCTGAAAAGGCTGTAACTACTGTACTTCTAAAGTTGCAGAGAAGCTAGATGCATGAATCTACAGAGACGTCCATTACAGGCTGTGGACAAAGACATTAACTTGCAAGCTTGCTGTGAAGGAAGGTAAAAACCTTCATCTGAAACAAAGACTCTATTTCCTTTTGATTATTATTTTTACTCCTTTCCACTGTCTTCTGTGTCTGTGTGTGTGTGTGTGTGTGTGTGTGTGGAGGGTGGGTGGGCAATTTACAGTGGGGAGTTAGGAATTAGTTAATAGTTAACCAGTTGTATTTGCTGCATAGTTCATTATAGTTCTTGTTATAAAAGGCAGTAATTGTGTTTTAACTTACAAACCTTGGAACTGTAATTATTGAGCAGCCAAAGACCAAAGATATCCGGTATTTTTATAAGAATTATTGGTTCATTCACTTGTATTGTGACTCCTGGGCAAGTGGGGCTGGAATTGCCTGCGCACTTGCCCAGGGTTTTGTAACAAGAGGAAAGAAAGAGACTGCAAAGAGGAAGACCAGATGGGAAGGGTGAGATGGAGGCAGCATCGGGGTGTTGAGGGAGGCATGTTCAAGAGAATGTACACAGAATGAGGCTTTCCTGTCTGAGCCATGTTAGTGAGCTATGCATGGCACACATAGTCTTGGCCCTGGCCTTGGGTGGGGGGAAGGTCTCTTTCGGTAGTGACCATCATACTGAGAATTGTGTGTAAGAGTGGGATGTGATCTGCCATCTAAGGCATTTGATCCTGGGTTCAAACACGGTACTAGGGCATAGAGGGCACAGTCACATTCAAGGGACACATTGGATCTAGTGAATTGGTAATTCTAAAATCACGGGGCGCATTGAATGGTCTCGTGGGGTTCTGGTCTCTTAAAGCAACGTTGCAGGTCTTCTTCAGCAGGAGAAGCATCAAATTAACACAGAGCATAGGGACATCAAAATTAAAGGGAGGAGGACAAGAGTATTCACAATAATGGAGTCAAGGATAATTGGAGGGGGTGTGGTGTTGGCTGGTCATGGGAGGTTGTGGAATTAGGAGGCAGTAACTATGGAAGAGGATGGAGGAAGCTAGTGTGTAACAGGAGGAGGTTGGAAGATGTTGATTGTTCTCACAAACGTTAGCAGCATTACCTTTGTCTTTAAAAAAAGACAGAGTTGGAAAAAGAAGCATGAATAAGCAATATGGGAGGAGTCACAAAGCATGTTGGAGGGGGTCCAAGTGAAGGGTTATCCTATTAATTAGTTGTTCAAGCCATGGAGAACAAGACACAGCTGAGTACTGATTTCAAGCATTAAATGGCCACTGAAGGAGCATTGCTCCTTAACTACTGGAGTGCATTCAGATGAGCATCTATTAATTTTGGGGGTTTCAGTTCCTGACGGAACCTTGTAGAAAGAGATGGAAGTTAAATCATTCAAGGGCCATGGCTGCTGGACAGAAGCTGCATATTTAATCTAAGCTTCAATATTGCCAGTTTAATTGTCATGGCTGAAAATGCACAATGCCTAAAGTCATGACATTACTACAGGGCTATATTCTCTACATAGGATGTCTCGGGTTATGTCTCGGGTTATGTCTCGGGTTATGTCTCGGGTTATGTCTCGGGGTTATGTTGGCAGCTGACAAGTGCCTGATGGAGGGTTCTCACACATGGCTTTAATCATCCTGATCAAGGCCCTCTTTGTGCTTGGACAGTCTTGTCTGAAGGGGTAGATTAGTCACTGTGATCCTCCAGAATGTGCTCACCTGGTGTGAAGAAGGGCGGGGAAGGATGCAGACCACTTCATGAACCTACTTTGGGCCTGACTAAACTTGTAATCAATAGGTCCACGCAACTGGCTACCAAGGGGTTCATGGACCTGACTGTTTGTTCCTCTACCACGGCTATATTCATGGCTGGGTATCCCTGGGAGGAAGTGCAATGGGTCCACCAACACCATCAAGGCCTTACATGCCCGGTGGGCACCACAGTGACGGAGTGCCTTATCAACCCTCACAATCACATTTTGATTTGATGTTTTAAGTTTCACTAGCGATTTGCTTTTTGGTTCAAGCAATATCCCTTTGAGGGGCTGCCCATTGTTTTGTCCCTCAGTTTATTTGATTTATTTTACTTAGTTATTTATGTGTTCTAAAATAAAAATTTTGACTGCAAGGGATGGTGGCCTAGGTATGCCATGTCTGCATGGAGGCCAGTCCAAGGACTTTGCACTGTCTTCCTGGCTTGGTGATGGAGGGGAACCAGTCAACGGAAAGTTAAAATAAATTCTCAAGTGTATCCATTGACGGGTAAAAAGAGGAGCGTCAAATGCAGGCTAGACGCAACCCTGTCTTGTTTATCACTCTAATTTGAAGGAGGAGGACACAGCCTATCATGGATTGGCACAGGTCAGGGAGGATGAGAGGCCTGAGCAGCAAAATGGGGGGGCCCAAGAAGTCCAAAATCATCCCAAAGTGGGGAAAATTCAACAACGTCCAGTGGCCCGACCACAGATAAAAAGAAGATTCTGCTCATGTATAGAGATGAGCAAAAAGCAGAGGCACCTTCAATTGTCCAGGGATGTGATAGTTTACATTTTCCAGCTTCTCCATGAAGAACCAGTGCCACAAGATCTTGGAGGGCATCTCTTGCTGCGGGCATCAAAGATAACCAATGTACTGAACATTTTTGCCAATGGGTCCTCCCAGGGCTCCACTGGGGACCTTTCGGCATGTCACAATTAGCAACGTACAAATGCAAAAGAGAGGTGACAGATGCTCTATTCAACCAAGCACACCAGTATGTCCTGTTCCACAAGAATGCAAAATCCGGGCTGCCAGAGCTATTGGATTTGCAGTAATCTCAGGTTTGTCACAAGTGCAGGTGCCATTGAATGCACATGTGTAGCCTTAAGAGCACCCTGGCAGCAACCAGTGAGGTTCAGCAATTAAAAAGATTTAACTCCCTGAAAGTCCAGCTAATTTATGCTGACAGAAAGCAGATTCTGCATGTTTGTGTGAGGGAGCTCTCATGACTTTTACATCTTGACAGTTACTGGTACCACAGATTTTTGTGGGACCTCGGCGCCCACAATAATAGTATTATAATAATCTTTATTATTTTCACAAGTAGGCTTACATCAACACTGCAATGAAGTTACTCTGAAAATCCCCTAGTCACCACAATACGGCGCCTGTACGGGTACACTGAGGGAGAATTCAGAATGTCCAATTCACCTATAAGCACGTCTTTCAAGACCTGAAACCAGAGCACCCGGAGGAAATCCTCTCAGACACAGGGAGAACGTGCAGACACCACACAGACAGTGGCCCAAGCCGGGAATCGAAACTAGGACCCTGGCGCTGTGAAGCCCTCGTGCTAACCACTGTACTACCGTGCTGCCCCAGTTTGGCTCCTTAGGGGAAAAGGGCACTGTCAGAAGACTTGGTTGATGGTTTGCTGTCCACATAGTGCTGCTGAAGAGAGATACAATCCTGCACATTCCACTACGAGGTCCTTGATAGGCCTCCTGAAGATGTATTTACCAATGTTTGGCCACTCCGGTGAGGCTCTCCAACACTCAGCACAGAGACTGTCCCAGATCATCGTGCTGCAAAGGGAAGGTGCATTGCCTAAGGAGGCATAGAAATAGAGAGATGTTTCCTTCAATGAGGAGGGCGTGGAAGGGAATAGGTCAGATGAGGACCAGCCAATCAAGATGTAAATGAGCCACAGAAAGAGGCCATCACCTAACTCCAACCTGTCAGACATGCCCGAGACAACCTGATAGTGTAAGTGTCCTTCCTGTTTATTTCCTTTTTTCCCCTTTTATTTTGATGTTATTATTTTTGATCCATGGATGATTAATGGACATGTGTCTTTAAGTCAGGCAGCAGAGAAGAGTACAGAAATCCAAAGTTATAGGAGAGAACACTCTGCTAGTTTTGAACAAGATACCTCAGACCTTTTGGCACCGAGAGAGATGGGATAGGACTCGGTTTGATTGATTGGCTTGTGGCAATGAACTGGCTAAAAGGCAGTATTCTGCCCGGTGACAGGTGGTGATGGGATCATACCCCAGTGGAATGATTCTCAGAGACCTTAGGGAGCAGTTGAATCCTAGACACACGAAGGCTCACTCCCACCCCTCTGTGTTTTCTCCAGAAAAACTGTATAACTGTTGTATTTCCGAAGCTGCGGAGAACCTGAATGGATGAACCTGCAGGAAGACAGAGACTTTGACCTGCAAGCTTACTGTGAATGAAAGTCTGATAGAAACCACCATCTGAAGCAAAGACTCTTTTTCTTTTTAATTATTTTTTGACCACTTTCTTTCCCTTTATGCTTGCTTGTTGTGTGTGTGTGTGTATAGAGGGTAGGGGCAATTTAAAGTGGGGGAATTAGGCATTAGATAATAGTTAAACAGTTGTATTTGCTGCATATTTCATTATAGTTCTTGTCATTAATAAAAAAAAGTCATTGTGTTTACATTTACAAACCTGGTAAATGTAATTATTGGGCAGCCAAGAGCCAAAGAATTCGAGTATTTTTCTAAGAATTATTGATTAATTCAATTGTATTGAATCTCTGGGTCAAGGGGAACTGGAATTGACTGCGTCCTAGCCCAGGTTTTCATTTCATAATTTGGCTAGGGTCCGAGATTTGTGGAACGGTAGATGGCGATGTTTAAGTAACAGTATAAATTAAAGAGAGACACTAGGTTTGTAGCAATATAACAAGATGGCTCTGGAAACTGCTGAGATTATTCTTCAGGTGGACAACTTGTCTTTGGTTTATTTAAAAGAGCTTTGAAAAGACAAGCTAGTCAAATTGGCAGGTGTGTTAAAAATAGAAGTACCAGCTAAAGCTAGGAAGGTGGAGATAACTGAAGCAATTGCTCAAGATTGAAATTTGAAAGAGATGCTCAGAACACAGGAGAGCCAATGAAATAACGTGGCATCAAAAACATTTTCCGGTGGGGAAATTGAGTTGGAAATTGAGGTTGCAGTTCGAGCATGAGATGGAATTAAAAAGAATGGAAAATGAAATGGAGATGGAAATTGAAATGAAGAGGATGGAATTACAGAGAGAGAGGAAAAAGAGAGTTCCAGCTTAAGGTACTGGAAATTAGATGGGAGCTGCCAGGAATTAAAGGGGAGCTTAATTTTAGAGCGGAACCTAGTGGTTCTCCCAAAATCCGAAGGGACAAACTATTTTTAGGGCTTTTGAGAACATAGCAACCCAAATGGGGTCGCCGAAAGAAAAGTGGACATTACCCTGCGAAGTAAATTGACAAGGCGGGAACTGAAAATGTATGCTTCCCTGCCTAAGAATTATAATGAGATTTTAAAAAAGACTATTCTGGGCACATATTAATTGGTCCATTGGATCCCAACAGTGCAGGAGGAGGCCCAGTTGGTTTGCAGCAATCCTTTGGATGAGACCCTACCCATGCCCACTACCCCCCTATGCCCTTAACCCCATAACGTGACCTGCACATTCCCGAACACAAAGGGGCAATTTATCATGGCCAATTTATCCAACACACACATCTTTGGACTGATTCCCAAGGTATAGAGGCAAAAGTTTTGGAATTTAAGGAGACAGCTGAGATGGATGTGTACCGAATTTGAAAGGTTTAAGAAGAAAAGGTTTGATAGATGGGTACGAGCATTGGGAGTTGCAACTAAATATGAGGCTCTGAGAGAGGTCATTCTCTCAGAGGAATTTAAAGAATTTCCTACCTTCTACAATAAGAACCCATGAACAGTAGCACAGTGGTTAGCACAGCTGTTTCATAGTTCCAGTGTCCCAGGTTCGATTCCCGGTTTGGGTCACTGTCTGTGCGGAGTCTGCACGTTCTTTCCGTGCCTGCGTGGGTTTCGTCCGGGTACTCCGGTTTCCTCCCACAGTCCAAAGATGTGCAGATTAGGTGGATTGGCCATGCTAAATTGCCCTTAGGTTAGGTGGGGTTGCTGGGTTACAGGATTGGGTGGAGGTGTGGGCTTATGACTCGATGGGCCGAATGGCCTCCTTCTGCACTGTAAATTCTATGTAGAAGACCAGAGGATAAAGACTGGTAGACAGGCAGCATTTATGGCTAACAATTATGAGCTAATCCATAAATGTAAAACTTTGTTCCATCACACCCATAAATTTGAAAAGGAGAGTGAAATGAAGGCAGGTAGCCAAGGTAAAGAATGGGTAGCTGAGAATGCTCTGAGATCTCCTCCTCAGACCAAGAAGGAAGGTACTGAAGGTGGAGGTGAGACTCAGAACCTAGGTGTTACCATTGTACTAAGGTGGACACATTCGTTCAGCACGTTGGAAGTTGCAAGGAAGGCCCATGGGACTTGTTGGAGTTCATAAAGAGGATTCTGGAAAGGTAAGAAAAGTGGAGAATACCACAAGGCAGACTGTAGCATTAACTGGACTTGGGCAACCTGTGGTTAAAAACTGCTGTGGCAGCAGGTGTGATGAATGAGGTGGAGGAGAGATAGGCTGAGTTTTTGCCTAAGGGGAAGATCACCACATTTTCCTCAACTGATATAGCTAAACCCATAACTATTTTGAGGGACACAGATGCTACTCAAATGCTTTTCCTGGAGAAGGATTTTGTTGACCCTCCAGAGACCTCAATAAAAGCTAAGGTATTAGTGAATGGGATATGTGGAGATTATATCCCAGTTCCATTGTACAAAGTACAATTAGATTGTGGTATAGTGTCAGCTCCAGTAGTTGTTGGAATGGTTAAGAAATTCCCAGTGGATGGAGTTGACTTACTTTTGGAGAATGATTTGGTAGAACTTAAGGTGGTAGCTGTTAAATGTGTTAGATGCTGTGGTATGAAGAGGCAAGAGTTCAGCTCCTTTTTCACCAACACACCTTTAATGGTTCAAACTCACTCTGCACAGAACTCTACAGATCATCACAAGCTCCAGAGTCCACCTGAAGCCCCATTACATATCAGTGTCAATCATTGAACACTTAACATAAATGAGACAATCATTGAACACTTAACATAAATGAGACAACTAATTGGAATGTCTCTTAACCCATTACTTAACAGTCTCCCCTTCCTTGGAGAAAAAAATAATTAGGTAAAAACAAAATTTCAAGAAACTAAAATGTCAAGAAACTAAAACACACACCTGAGTCCCCTTTTTTAGTAAAAGAAAAAAAACATTCACAGAAACAGGCACCCTTCATTCACGATATCGAAAAGTTTCTGTGAACTAGCCCCTCTTTTCGTGACAGTTGATAGCTACTGTCAACCCATTTAATTTTTGTTATTTCCCCTGTCCAACATCTGCTTTAAACTTGCGATGTCTATCGTAACCTCTTTTCATTGACACTTTTTGTAGAGTGCACATTTTCCCACAGAGATTTATTGTCAATGTGACAGTCAATAGGTATATTAACTAAATCCTCGAATCCCAAAATTTCTGTCAATATCTGACTTATATAAAAGGCCATATCCACCGCTTCCACTAAGCTTAATGTCTCAGCAGCCAAAGTGCGTTTGACCACTCCTTATTTTCTTTGTTTCCCACACAAGAGGGCAACATTTACCATTGTTCCCCAAAAGAAAAATTATAAAACCTCCTGTGCTTGAAACTCCATCACATAAATTTGCATAGGACGCATCACTATAAACTATGAGTTTCAAATGCCTAGGATCACCTAAAACAGGGAACTTCAAAACACACTCCTGCATTTTTAGTTTGGCCAACACTTTATTTGCTCTTATTATGTCTTCCACTTTGGGATCATTCATCTTTGTACTCAACTCTAAAACATCAAAACTCACGTCCGGTCTAGTCTGTCTTCCTAACCAGTTCAGTTGCCCAATTAAACTTCGCAGTTGCTCTTTCGGAAAAATGGCCTGATTTAATTTATCAGAAGTGTCGTGTTCCTCTACAGAAACCCGGTCTATATCAGTTAACTGGTCCTCATAGTTCTGTAACACATGCGTACCAGATGACTCTGGTTCCTCGTCTTGTCTGACTGCTCTGTCTAAATTTGAAAATTTGTGATTGGTACCCATTATCCTTGATGAATGTACCCTAACAGTTTGATTACCATGTTGCAAAATAAATGTTTTGCCATCTATGCCTATGATCTTCCCTAGGCCTTTCCATTCATTAGAATTGTCTCTCTTATAGTATACCATTTCTCCTTGTTGAAAAACGGCATCTGATGGCCGTACATTATGTCTTAAAGCTCTGTGAATTCTTTCAGAGACTTCTGCTTCCAAAAAAGCTTTTCTACTGCTATGTAACGCGTTTAAATGTTCAGCAAAACCTGAGCTAATTGTAGTCCCTTCCCAAGCTGAAGGCTGGTCATCCAAAATGGAGGGAATTTTAGGATTTCTACCAAACACTAATTGATAAGGACTATAGCCCCCAACCATCTGCAATGAATTCTTTGCATGTACCGCCCATGCTAAAGCTGAATTTAGCGTGCAGTTTGGTCGATCTCCCAAACTTTTCCGAAGTATGTCATCGATAACAGCATGATTTCTTTCGCAGTCACCATTACTAAACGGGCTTTCAGCAGCCGTGTTCATAACTCTGATATTCATGTTTTCACACATATCCCTAAACTCATCATTAGCAAATTCTCCCCCATTGTACACAAAGAATTTTGCTGGTGGACCCATTCCTGTTCCGATCCATTTTTCCACAATTTTGTCCAAAATTACTCTCTTTTCTTTACTTCGTACAATCGCTGATTGACTAAATCTGGTAGCTAAATCTACAAAATACAAAATAAATATATTATTTGCTTTATCCCAGATCTTACGGTCCATGGCCACAATGTCATTAAAATCCCTGGCCAAAGGTAGGGTTACTATCGGTCGTGCTGGTGTCCTTCTGTACTTCCTGCAAACTTCACAGCGATCACTAACCTGTTCTATCAGCTTAGAATAGTCGTCATCCCTTACCCCTGCATCCTTTAATACATTTTTCAGCCTCTGAGGAGACGGATGTGCAAATTGCCTATGCAGTTTTACTACAATAAGCTTTTTACCAGCTAAAGTCGCATTATCAACTGTCACTAATACATCCTTAACCACTCTATTTGAAACATTATTTGTCAATAATGGAATACAGTAATGTCCTGACTGTGTAAATTGTAAGTCCACCATCTTTCCAAAAACTGTTGCCTTATCCTGTTCCATATCCAGCTTCATGTGTGCTTTCTTCATCGACGGTCTGCTCAGAAGCAAAGGTATCTCACTTGATACAACATCCGTGCTAATAAAATGATTCACTCCAGCAATATTGCAAGGGATCACCACTCTTTTCAGCGACTTCAGAGTATTATCATCCCCAAACCTGAAACTTATGGAACTTTTAAATTCCTTAACCTTGTTATGATTTTCAGCATCCAATGAGTCCAGATAACATTTTAACCAGTCAATCCCACACACAGTAGATATGCAGCCACTGTCCAATGCAGCACAGTTAAAAGATTCTGCAACCAACACCCTCATTACCGGCATAAAACAGCTTGTTAATAGGACAATGCCTTCTTTCTGGTCACTATCTTTTTCCTCTTCTGACTCTACCGTGTCATGTGTCGCTTCAAATACTCTATCATAACGAGTTGGACAGTTGAAAGCATAATGGTATTGAGAGTCACATCGAAAACATCGATTTATCATGCCCTGTGCATTTCTGGGGTTCATCCTCCTATTGTAGGTTCTAACTGGGTTTCTTCATAATTTCCTTGTCTCGGTCTTCTTTTATAGTCTTGAGGCCTGTTCGTAGCCATACGATTTCACCATCCTGTTAGTAGTGTATCTTCCATATTCTGCCTTATAGCAGGCTGACCTATTTGGGTCATCAGAGCCATTGGAATCGAATGTTTCCCCAAAAAAAAATTTTAAGCTGTTGTCATCTGTTCGAATAAGGTATCGTTATCCGTAAACTGAACTCCTGTCAAAACCAGGAGCCTATCCATGTTGTTCACTCTAGCACAGTAAAGTAATTTAAAGACCAACACAGACTGTGGAAATTCCAGCCTGTGTTTCTGCAGCCTTTTATATAGTCTGCCAAATTCCATTATATAGTCTTCCATAGATAAATTCTCCATTTTCCGGAACTTATCAAAATCTGACCATGCTTCATACGCACTTAACAAGTCATCTTTCTTATAATTCTTGTCTATATAAAGTAATAAAGTCGCCAGACCTTCATCTGAGTCTAACTCTTCCAACTCCAGCTCAGAAAGCACTTTGTTTCGGATTTTACTGCCATATGGTAAAGAAAGAGCCAATGCCATACCTTGTTTTCTCTTTCCTAAAGCAGTCACCTTAGTCCACATAACTACTGCACTTCTCCATTGGTTGTATGATTCCCTTTCAGAAAATAGGGGAGGATAATCATAACCAGCCATCTTTGTCCTGGGTTCAGCCATGTTTCCCTTTTTTTTTCACTCCTTGGTTTGATCTGGAAAAATTGTATCTTTCAAGCCTTCACATTTACACAGCAACCATCCTCTGCTACCACTGTTAAATGTGTTAGATGCTGTGGTATGAAGAGGCAAGAGTTCAGCTCCTTTTTCACCAACACACCTTTAATGGTCCAAACTCACTCTGCACAGAACTCTACAGATCATCACAAGCTCCAGAGTCCACCTGAAGCCCCTTTACATATCAGTGTCAATCATTGAACACTTAACATAAATGCGACAACTAATTGGAATGTCTCTTAACCCATTACTTAACAGTAGCTTCACAGAATCACAGAATAATAGGGTGCAAAAGAGGTCCTTTGGCCCATTGAGTCTGCACTGACGCATGAAAGACACCTCACTTGCGATCTGACCCACTATGGTCATGTCATCAGCAGACTTGTAGATGGTGTTGGAGCCAAATTTTGCCACACAGTTGTGTGTGCATACGGAGTATAATAGGGGGCTCAGTACGCAGCCTTGCGGGGTCCCAGTATTGAGGATTATCATGGAGGAGGTGTTGTTGGTTATTCCTACTGATTGTGGTCTATGGCTCAGGAAGTTGAGGATCCAGTTGCAGACTGAGGAGCCAAGACCTAGGGGCGCGATTCTCCCAAAACGGGAGAAATCGTAAGGCTGGCGTCAAACCCGAGCGGGTTTGACGCCAGCGCGCCCCTTCCCGACCGGGAACCGATTCTGGTCCCCGGTCGGGGCTAGCAGCCCGACGCCGTAAGCTCCGGCATCACGGGCTTAACGAATTTCGTTAAGCCCGCTTGCCGGAGTTAGCACCGGCTGATGCGTCATATGACGTCAGCCGCGCATGCGCGGATTGGAAGACTCCAACCCGCGCATGCGCGGATGACATCATCGCGTATTTGCGCGAAACCCGTGCATGCGCGGGCCGGGATGCCCCTCAGCCGCCCCGCGAATGGATACTGCGGGGCGGCGGAAGGAGAAATAGTGCGCGGGCGTCGGGCCCGCTGCCCGCGATCGATGCCCACCGATCGCGGGCCCATGGCACCCTTGGCACGGCCGTGGTACTGCCGTGCCAATCGGTGCCATGGTTATAAAAAGCGAGTTGTTCCCGCCGTTTTTACGAACGGCCAGACCAGGTCTGTTTGCCGTTCGTAAAAACAGCGTAAAGGGCTGGGACTTCGGCCCATCTATCAGCTGTGAATCGCTGCCGGCCGTAAAAAAACGGCGGCAGCGATTCGTGTCGGGAGTTGGGCGGGGGGGGGGGGGGAGAATAGCAGGAGGGCGGGAAAAATGTCGGGAAGGCCCTCCCGCTATTCTCTGACCCGTCGTGGGGGGCGGAGAATCGCGCCCTAGGTTTTGGAATTTTGATATGAGATTGGCTGGGATTATGGTGTTGAAGGTGGAGCTGCAGTCAATGAATAAGAGTCTGACATAGGAGACCTTGTTGTCGAGATGTTCCAGGGATGAATGTAGAGTCAGGGAGATGGCATCTGCTGTGGACCAGTGGTGGCAGTATGCGGATTGCAGTGGATCTAGGCATTCTGGGAGTATGGAGTTGATGTGTCTCATGACCAACCTCTCGAAGCACTTCATAATGATAGATGTCAAGGCCACCAGACGTTAGTCGTTGAGGCATGTTGCCTGGTTCTTCTTTGGCACCAGTATGGTGGTGGTCTTCTTAAAGCAGATGGGAACCTCGGAACAGATTAAGGGAAGGTTGAAGATGTCCATGAACACACCCGCCAGTTGGTCCGTGCAGGATCTGAATGCATGACCAGGGACTCCATCAAGACCCATTGCTTTCCGAGGTTTCACTTTTAAGAATGCCGATCTGACTTTGGAAGCTGTGATGATAGGTATGGGCGTGTCTAGGCTCAAAACTAGCATAGGATGCATTGCATTCCTCGGGACGGAGTGTGCTGCTGCCAGAGTTTCTACTCAGTTTTTCTTTGTAGCCCATTATGTTGTTTAAGCCTTGCCACAACCAACAGGAGTTTGTGTTGTTAGTCTTTGACTCTAACTTAGTCTGATATTGTCTCTTGGCATCCCTGATGGCAGTGCGGTGGTAATACCTAGATTTCCAGTCTAGATCAGGGTCGCCTGTCTTGAATGCCTCAGACCTGCCCTTCAGTAGGGAGTGTATCTCCCGGTTAAATCACGATTTCCGGTTGAAGGTACTACCTTCTTTGGCATGCAATCTTCTACACACTTGCTGATGAAGTATGTGGCAGTGATGGCATACTTGTTTAGGCTGAGTTCCTGAATATGGACCAGTCCACTGACTCCAAGCAGTCACGTAGGAGCACTCCTGTTGCTTCGCACCAGCATTGCATGACCTTCTTAACCGGATTCTCCTGCTTAAGTTTCCGCTTGTAAGCCGGGAGAATGAGTACTGTCTTATGGTCCGATTTTTCTGAAGTGTGATTAGGGGATGGATCGGTAAGCACCCTCGATTTTTGAGTAGCAGTGGTTAATGATTTTGTTCTGTTTCATTATAATTTATAGCTGTGTACAAATTATTCAAGCGTCATCTTCATTTCCGCCTGGGGTGGGATGTAGACCGTTGTGATAATGGCAGAAGTGAACTCCCGTGGAAGGGAGTATGGGCGGCACTTCACAGTCAGATATTCCAGGTCTGAGAGCAGTCGTTCGCCAGGGTCACCAAATCCGAGCACCAGGAGGACTTGATGAGGAGGCAAACCCCTCCGCCCTTCACCTTGCCCGATGACGCGTGCGGTCCATCCAGTGAATTGAGAATCCCTCGGTCAGGTTGTATGGCACAGTCTGGTGAGACATGCCTCCGTGAAACAGAGCACACAGCAGTCTCTTACTTCCCTCTGAGAAGTAAGTCTGGCGTTGAGCTCATCCAGCTTGTTTTCGATCACTTGGACGATGACCAGGAGTATGCTGGGGGGGAGGAGACTTGAAACTACATTGTTGTAGTCTCGTCTGCCGACCGCTGGATTTCCCTCACTTCCTTGGTCGGCGGCTGCTCCTGGAAGGTCGTGAGATCCGATGCGAGAAGTCTGAACTTGTGGAATAATAATAATAATCTTTATTGTCACAAGTAGGCTTACATTAGCCAAAATTCCACCAGCGCATCTCCTGTCCCACCAGGGGCGACAACACTCTTGACCACTGCTACTCAAAAATCAAGGGCGCCTACCGTTCCATCCCCTGACCGCACTTTGGGAAATCAGACCATAAGACTGTGTTCCTTCTCCCAGCTTACAAGCAGAAACTCAAGCAGGAGAATCCAGCTAAGAAGGTTGTGCAGTGCTGGTCCGAGGAGACAGAAGAGCTCTTACGTGACTGCTTAGAGACAGTGGATTGGTCCATATTTAAGAACTCAGCGACTAACTTAAATAAGTATGTCACCACCGTCACAGACTTCATCAGCAAATGTGTGGACGACTGCGTGCCAAAGAAAGCAGTACATACGTTCCCCAACCGGAAACCATGGCTCAACCGCAAGATTGACTCCCTACTGAAGGACAGATCTGAGGCGTTCAAGGCAGACGACCCTGTCCTATACAAGAAATCCAGGTACGACTTCCGCAAAGCCATCCGAGATGCCAAGAAAGAATATCAAACTAAGCTAGAGTCACAGACAGACTCTCGGCGGTTGTGGCAAGGACTAAACAACATAACGGGCTACAAAGCGAAGCCGAGCAGTATCTCTGGCAGCAGCGCATCCCCTCCCCGATGAACTTAATGCATTCTATGCTCGGTTTGAGCAGGTGGTCGGCGCAACATCGAGGGCCGAAGGGCCCGTACTGCGCTGTAGTGTTCTATGTTCTATGTTCTATGTAACCAACAATCCGCTGTCGAGTGCCCCAGCAGCCCATAATTCACCCATACCCACCATCACAGTTTCCAAAGTCAGATCGGCCTTCCTGAAAGTGAACCCACTCAGAGCTTGCGCATACCAGCTGGCAGAGGTATTCACAGACATCTTTAACCTATCCCTACTCCACTCCGAGGTCCCCACCTGCTTAAAGAAGACCACCATCATACCGGTACCAAAGAAGAACCAGGCAACATGCCTCAATGACTACTGCCCGGTGGCCCTGACGTCAGTTGTAATGAAGTGCTTCGAGAGACTGATCATGAAGCGCATCACCTCCATACTCCCAGAACGTCTTGACCCACTTCAATTCGCATACCGTCGCAACCGGTCCACATCAGACGCCATCTCCCTAGCCCTACACTCATCCCTAGAGCATCTCGAAAACAAGGACTCCTACATCAGACTCCTATTTATTGACTACAGCTCCGCCTTCAACACCATAATCCCAGCCAAGCTCATATCAAAGCTCCAAAACCTAGGACTTGGCTCTCCACTCTGCAACTGGATCCTTGACTTTCTGACCAACTGTCCACAATCAGTAAGAATGAACACCAACACCTCCTCCAAAATAGTCCTCAATACCGGTGCCCCGCAAGGCTGCGTACTTAGCCCCCTACTCTACTCCCTGTACACACACGACTGCGTGGCAAAACTTGGTTCCAACTCCATCTACAAGTTTGCTGACAATACGACCATAGTGGGCCGGATCTCGAATAACGACGAGTCCGAATACAGGAGGGAGATAGAGAACCTAGTGGAGTGGTGTAACGACAACAATCTCTCCCTCAATGCCAGCAAAACTAAAGAGCTGGTCATCGACTTCAGGAAGCAAAGTACTGTACACACCCCTGTCAGCATCAACGGGGCCGAGGTGGAGATGGTTAGCAGTTTCAAATTCCTAGGGGTGCACATAAAAATCTGTCCTGGTCCACTCACGTCGACGCTATCACCAAGAAAGCACAACAGCGCCTATACTTCCTCAGGAAACTAAGGAAATTCGGCGTGTCCACATTAACCCTTACCAACTTTTACAGATGCATTATAGAAAGCACCCTATCGGGCTGCATCACAGCCTGGTATGGCAACTGCTCGGCCCAGGACCGCAAGGAACTTCAGAGAGTTGTGATTACCGCCCAGTCCATCACACAAACCTGCCTCCCATCCATGGACTCCATCTACACCTCCCGCTGCCGGGGGAAAGCGGGCAGCATAATCAAGGATCCCTCCCACCCGGCTTACTCACTTTTCCAACTTCTTCCATCGGGCAGGAGATTCAGAAGTCTGAGAACACGCACGAACAGACTCAAAAACAGCTTCTTCCCCACTGTCACCAGACTCCTAAATGACCCTCTTATTGACTAACCTCATTAACACTACACCCTGTATGCTTCAACCGATGCCAATGCTTATGTAGTTACATTGTATATCTTGTGTTGCCCTATAATGTATTCTCAAGTATTTTCTTGTCTTTTCTTGAATTTTGTTTAATTCCCTTTTCTTCCATGTACTGAATGATCTGTTGAGCTGCTTGCAGAAAAATACTTTTCACTGTACCTCGGTACACGTGACAATAAACAAATCCAATCCAATCCATTAACACTGCAATGAAGTTACTGTGAAAAGCGCCTAGTCGTCACATTCCGGTGCCGGTTCAGGTACACTGAGGGAGAATTCAGAAAGTCCAAATTACCTAATAGCACATTTTTCGGGAATTGTGGGAGGAAACCGGAGGGCCTGGAGGAAACCCACGCAGACATGGGGAGAACGTGCAGACTCCACACAGTCTGTGTCCCAAGCCGGGAATCGAACCTAGGACCCTGGTGCTGTGAACCCATAGTGCTAACCACTATGCTGCCACTATGCGGTAATTGGTTGCAACTGGCCGGGTCTCGGGCCTCCACATGGATTCACCTCCTTTCCTCCATCTGTCAGTAAGTCAGGGAACTGGGTGGGCCTCTCCGGGTCGGGTCGGACCGAGTCTCATGTTCGGGGCCCAGGCTGGGTGTTTCAGGAAACAGCCCTGGGGGCCGGGGACGCTTCCCAGGCCAGGTTGGGTGCTCCAGGAGCCGGGTTGATTCCTACACGAGGTCATGGTCGTACAGTAATAAGAGATGGAGAAAGAGGATCTGTGGGAGAGAGTTTACGGAGAGTCGCTCTGCTCCGGCGCCATCTTGAGTTTTAGCTTTGCCCATAGCCTTGAATGTTATGATGTCCCAAGTTCTCATCCAGATACTTTTTAAAGGATGTGAGGCCTCTACCACCATCTGGGTAAAAACGTTTTTCCTCAAAACCCCCTAAACCTCCTGCCCCTCACATGAACTTGTGTTTCCTCGTAACTGACCCTTCAGCAAAGGGGAACAGCTGATCCCTATTCACCCTGTCCAAGCCCTTAATAATCTTCTACACCTTGATCAGGTTGCCCCTCAGTCTTCACTGGTCCAATGAAAGCAACCCAAGCCTATCCAACCTTTCTTCATAACTTGAATGTTCCATCCCTGCAACATCCTGGTGAATTGCCTCTGCACCCCTTCCAGTGCGATCACATCCTTCCTATAATATGGAGACTAGAATTGCACACAGTACTCCAGCTGTGGCCTCACCAAAGTTCTATACAACTCCAACATGACCTCCCTGCATTTGTAATCTATGCCTCGATTGAAAAAGACATGTGTTCCAAGTGTCTTTTTCACCACCCTACTAACCTGCCCTTCTGCCTTCAGAGATCTATGGACAAACACTCAAGGTTCCTTTGTTTCTCAAAACTTCCCAGTGTCATGCCATTAATTGAATACTTCCTTGTCAAATTACTCCTTCCAAAGTGTATCACCTTACGCCTTTTCAGGGTTAAATTCCATCGGCCACTTTTCTGCCCATTTGACCATCTCTTCTATATCTTTCTGTAACCCAAGAGACTCAACCTCACTGTTAACCACCCGGCCAATCTTTGTATCATCCACAACTTACTGATCCTACCCCCCTCACAGTCATCTATGTTGTTTATATAAATGACAAACAATAGGGAACCCAGCACAGATCCCTGTGGTACGCCACTGGACACTGGCTTCCAGTCACTAAAGCAGCGTCTGTCCATAAGACATAGGAGCAGAATTAGGCCATTCAGCCCATTGAGTCTGCTCTACCATTCAATCATTGCTGATATGTTTCTCATCCCTATTCTCCTGCACTCTCCCCATAACCCCTGTTCCCCTTATTAATCAACAACCTATCTATCTCTGTCTTAAAGGCACTCAGTGACTTGACCTCCACAGCTTTCTGTGGCACCCTCATCACCGTCTGTCTCCGATAGTTAAAATGATTTTGGAATCCCTGTTACCCTGTATCCCATTTGGCATTTGCCTTCTTTATAGGTCTCCCATGTGGGACCTTGTCAAAGGCTTTGCTGAAATCCCTGCTCACAGGATCAAAACATTCAATCAAATTTGTTAGGCATGACCTCACTCTTACCAAGCCATGCTGACTATTCCTGATCAAACCTTGCCTCTTCACCCATGATTACAGAGAGTCCGAGGGAAGTACTGCAGTTAGCACGTGAAATAACAACAGGAGGGCATGTGGGAATTAGAAAAACTGATTGGGCATTAAATGACTCAAAGAAAGAAATGTTGAAGACATTACTCACATATCAAATGGCAATGGTAGTAAATCCATTTCAGCTGATTCTGATGAAATTATCTTTCCTAGAATGATTCCTCACAAAGATTTGTCAAAGATAAAATCTAGTAGAAAACCAGATTCTGAGAACTCCAAGACTGAAGGTGATCCTAGAAAAAAGGAGCCCGAATCTAATAGTAATAACAGCGATGGAGGGTCAGATGAGAGTTCTGAATCCAATTTGGGTTCTGATTGTGAAGAAATATAAAGAATTGCTCCCGAATAGACCTGTCACTAACTGATCTTGAACAAATGGCAAGTAATTCTTCCATAGTGAGGAAAGAAGACAACAAGTAGGAAGAAGAAAGTGAATTGGACTTTATTAAAAATAATTTGTTACAGCCTCTTGCAGGAAACCCAGACCATTCACTGCAGGTGCAAATATTTCCCAGGGCATGCCTGTTTTGAAGGAAAATATACATAATAGCATGGCATCAGTTATTCAGGATGAGGACAGTAATGACAGAAAAGTCTGAAGTAACACCAAACAAACAGCTGATTAATCCACATCCTGGGCAGCACAGTGGTTAGCACTGCTGACTACAGCGCTGAGGACCCGGGTTTAATCCTGGCCCCGGGTCACTAGCTGTGTGGTGTTTGCACATTCTCCCCGTGTCTGCATGGGTTTCACCCGCATAACCAAAAAATGTGCAGGTTAGGTGGATTAGCCACATTAAATTGTTCATTAATTGGGAAAAAAATAATTGGATACTCTAAATTTATTTAAAAAAAGAAAAAACCCACATCCTTTAAAAGGTCCCCAGTGCCTCTTCAAGATAAAGGAAGCAAATAGCAAATGAAATAATCAGTAATAAATTCCATTTGAAAATTAAGAGGAAGGTGGATGGAGAATCATGTTGTGATTCTGCAACCGCATCTCACATCGAACTCCTCCAGTACAGAAGGAGGCCCATTGAATCTGCACAAATCCTCCAAAAGAGCCCCCACCTTAACCCCGTAACCCAACCTAACCTTTTGGGCACGAAGGGGTAATTTAGCATGGCCAATCCACCTAACTTGCACATCTTTGGATCGTGTGAGGAAACCGAAGCACCCAGAGGAAAACAACGCAAACATGGGGAAAAGTGCAACCTCCAAGCAGATAGTCGCCCGAAGCCGGAATCGAACCCAGGACCCTGGTGTTGTGAGGCAGCAGTGCTAACCACTGAGCTACAGTGTCACCTTGTTAACAAAAACCAGAAAGTTAATGGAGCCAGTAACGTGCCATCTCCTGATTATGAAAGTAAAGAACAGTTGAAAAGTGGAAATTGTTTCAGTCTATATTATTAAATGGCGATAAGCGCTGTGATTACAAAGACTACAGTGAGGAGGTACCAGCTGTAAAACAAAGAATGGTGCATGTATAGCCAACTAACTCTGCCAAGATTGAACCCTCAGCTTTATTTTTCACTGAAAGTAACCACGTGAAGGAAAAGAGAAAATATAAAGCTGGAGGAGTTGAAGAGTGTGTGTTGATTAATAATGAACCAAATATTCGCCTCAGCATTGATAATACTACTTGTAGTTTGGCTGCAGAAGATCCTCAAAACTTAGATAAACAATGATTGCACAATCATACCGGGCGGCACAGTAGTACAGTTGCTTCACAGCACCAGGGTCCCAGGTTCGATTCCCGGCTTGGGTCACTGTCTGCACGAGTCTGCACGTTCTCCCAGTGTCTGCGTGGGTTTCCTCCGGGTGCTCCGGTTTCCTCCCAAAAGTCCCAAAGATATGCTTTTTAGGGGAATTGGACATTCTGAATTCTCGCTCTGTGTACCCAAACAGGCATCGTAGGGTGGCGACTAAGGGATTTTCACAGTAACTTCATTGCAGTGTTAATGTAAGCCTACTTGTGACAATAATAAAGATTATTAGATTATTATTATGACTGGCTACATTAAGTCTTATTATTATTATGATTATTATTAAGACTGGCGAGAGACAGAGACAGAAATGCAGAAGAAACTCATTCAGGGGTCCTCTCTAATTTGGACAGTCAGAAACCTGACCAAATAAGCACGTTGTCTATGATTTTGAAGAAGAGAGTGAAAATAAGACACTGTTTAAAGATCTCAGAAGGAGTTCTAAAACCAAAGATACAAACCTATCAACAGCAGAAGAAGAGAGAGAAAATAAAATAAAGATACTGAATGAGCATAGACAGAGTTGTGAGGAAACACAAGGGGGCACTCTGTTAACTAATCATGATGTAGACTTCAAAAACTCTGAACCAATAAAGCCACATCCATCGCGACTAAAACCATGGAGACTGACTCAGTTAGAGATTGAAATACGATGCATGTTGGACACGTTGCAGAAACAAGTGAAAATGCTGTGGTCCACAGATGGCCAAGTAGAGTTTGTGAGATTGAAGGCCATGTTGGTGGGAGAACCAGTGCTGTTCACCCCGGACTTATCAGACCATTTGAAGTAGCCACAGATGCCGGTTACCTGGGATAGGGGCAGTGCTATTAGTCCTTCAGCACTTTGATGTATCTGTCTAACATGGCAATAAACAAAGCTTAGTTTTTGCAGACCATAATTCACTTGCGATTATAGAGAAGTTTAAAACCCAGAACACAAGATTATTCCATGGGGGTTCATTATTACAGCAGTTTACTGTTAAAATTGTACATATTTCTGGAAAGGATAATGTGATTGTGGATGCATTGTAACAGGTTTAACTTTAACTGTCACATTATTTTCTTCAGTCTCTCCTTCCTTCCCTATGTACGGTATGCATTGTTTGTACAGTATGCAAGAAACAATACTTTTCACTGTATACTAATACATGTGACAATAATAAATAAATAAAATCAAATAAAAAGGGCTGACAACTACCAATGTAATGACTGGGAAGGGAAGTTATATAATGGGGATGAATTGGATAGACATATGTTTGTGATTTATGTCTTTCATACTCCGAGTACAGACCCAGAGCCCTCAACCGTTCCTCATATGACAAGCTCTTCATTCTAGGGATCGTTCTTGTGAACCTCCTCTGGACCCTTTCCAAGGCCAGCACATCTTTCCTTAGATACGGGGCCCGAAGCTGTTCTTGAGGACTGTGCTGTTAGGGAGGGAGTTCCAGGATGTTGCCCCAGTGACAGTGAAGAAACGGCGATATGTTTCCTAGTCGGGTTGGTGAGTGACTTGGAGGGGAATCTCCAGGTGGTGGAGTTCCCAGGTTATCTGCTGCACCTGTCCTTCTAAATGGTAGTGGTCATGGGTTTGGATAGTGTTGTCTATGCAGTGCATCTTGTAGATGGTACACATGACTGCCACTGTTCATCGGTGGCAGAGGGTTTGAATGTTTGTGGAAGGGGGAGAAATTAAGAGGGCTGTTTTGTCCTGGATGGTGTTGAGCTTCTTGAGTGCTGCTGGGGTGACTGAGGACTGAACAAGGGCAACATGGGGAAGACAGTTCCTTCAGAATCCTTTCTTGAATAATGTGGTTGCAATTACTCGCATCGAATCCACAGGGAACATTCTAGAATCTAAGGAATTCTGGAAGGTCAAAACCAATGCATCCCCCACCGCCATGGCCTCCACTCTCTCCCTAACTGCACAGTCCTCAAGAACAGTTTTGGATGCCGTATCTAAGGAAGGATGGGATGTGCTGGCCTTGGAAAGGGTCCAGAGGAGGTTCACAAGAATGATCCTTGGAATGAAGAGCTTGTCATATGAGGAACGGTTGAGGACTCTGGGTCTGTACTCGGAGTGTGCAAGACATAAATCACAAACATATGTCTATCCAATCAATCCCCATTATATAACTTCCCTTCCCAGTCATTACATTGGTAGTTGTCAGCCCTTTTTATTTGATTTGATTTATTTATTATTGTCACATTTATTGGTATACAGTGAAAAGTATTGTTTCTTGCAGTAGGAAGCGGGGCATAAAATTGCTTGGTAAGGCAGCAATAGGGGATGGGTTCCATGCTGGTTTCATTTGTATTTTACTAGTGGTGGGTAAGTTTCTGATGGCCTACCTAGCCTCGGGCCAATTCGAACTCCCAATCCTTAGGTCTATTGCTTTTTCTTTCCAAAACTATCTATAATTTCCCTTGTAAACCAGGATTTGGCAACAGTTCCCATTCCACTCTTGTGCCAAATAGGAATAAACCATTTTTGGAGATCACCTATTCGTTCCTTGAATGCCTGCCATTGCGTGTCCACTGACTTTCCTTTCAGTAATGTTTCCCGTTCCATCATAGCCAACTCATGTGTCATACCATCATTGTTACCCTTATTGAGATTCAGGGCCCCGGTCTCAGAATCAACCAGCTCCCTATCCACCTTGATAAAGAATTCTATCATATTATGGTCACTCATCCCCGAGGGTTCTCTCACAAATAAATTGCCAACTAATCCTTTCTCATTGCACAACACCCAGTCCAAGATGTCCTGTTCCCTTGTTGGTTCCTCAGCATATTAGTCCAGAAAACCATCCCGTACCCAGCCAGAAATTCCTCTTCTATTGTACTGTGACTAATTTGACTCATGCAATCTATGTGCAGATTAAAGTCACCCATGATCACAGATGTTACTTTATCACATGTATCTCTGATTTCCTGTCTAATGCTATTCCCAACATTACCACTAGAGTTTGGTAGTCTGTATACCACCCCACTAATGTATTTTGCCCCTTGGTGTTTCTTAACCTGACGTTACAGATTCCACATCACCTGTGCCAATATTGCTACTCAATATTGTATCAATATCTTCTTTAATCAACAATGCAACTCCACCTTTCCTTTTTGTCTGTCCTTCCTAAAAACTGAATACCCCTCAATGTTTAGTTCCCACCCTTGGTCACCATGGAGCCATGTCTCCGTAATCCCAACTATATCATATCCCTTTACATCAATCTGCGCAAATAAGTCATCCATTTTATTATGAATGCTCTGAGCATTCAGGTACAAAACTTCAAGGCTAGTCCTTTTAGTGTTCTTTGTCCTGTTCCTACTATTTGATGCCCACCCCTCCAGAGTGATTTTTCCTGCAAAATGTAGCTTCTCTATTAGGAATGTACCTCAGCCCAGTCATCATATTTCAGAGCTCTGATTTATTTTCTGCCATTGAAAAGTTCTGCCACAATATTCCCTCAGGACTAAGAAAAGAGAATACAATTCTAATTTAAAGACAGGTTATGGTAACCAATTTCTATCCAGGTAACTCTGGCCCATCCAATCTGGAACCTGATACATGACACTCTACCTCTGCCAACAATAAGACTGATTACTGCAAAACAAAAGCTGGCTTATTTTTAACCATTTGAACAAGATCATATTGGCTGAGTCATCAGATTCTCCTCAGCCTTTTTGATATTGTAACAGTACAGAAATGTCAGCTGCATGCAATGTAGGCTAACATGATGGATACCAGTATCACCGTACAGCACATAAAAGACACAGACAGCATTTTTTGAACACTTTTATATGCATTCCATAAAATGTGCAAGGAATAATAAAAATTCAGTGTCTCTTAGAACATTTTAAAACCAGATGACACAGATCCCAAAGTGGCATGTTTATAAATCATACTTTCATATCTGACTAAATGAACCATCTATATTCCTGTCCAGCACTGATTTCCCCAGAAGAAGCTGCCATTGGCTTGGCTGAAAAAGAAGATGAAGACAAAGTAGAAAGAGCAGATGAAGAGTAGGGAGTTGATAACATTGGCACTGTTAATCCAGCACCTCAAGGACAGAGCACAGCCAAGTAAAGAGAACAGCTGAAGTTTCGCGAGGAAAGCTGGAGGCCCCTGTTTCCCTGAATGTTGTGGAGTTTTGACTTCACAGTGTGCGGCTGTTTTTTAAACAAGGTCCCTATCCGAATGTCAGCCTGAAGAAGAGGTTTGGCTTTGAACCTTGCAGAGAAAACTCTGGAGCAGACTCCAGATATAGGTAAAGAGCCTGCAGCTGCCAGTAGGAGATTAGAAGGGGTTGGGAGGGAGGGGGTGTGGTGGGAGGTGGGGGGGGGGGGGGGGGGGGGGTGGGGGGCTGGTGGGAGCAGGGATGCTGTTCTGATCCCCAACACTGGGGGGCATGAGGTGGGGGGTGTTGTGTGGGGAGGTGGAAATCTGATCTCGAAAACCAGAGGTGGGGGGGGGTTAATCTTTCATCTCAGGTGGGATGAGATGGTCTGACAGAAGGGGTCTGGCTCCTGTAAGGCACCTTACTTTGGGATGCTGTTTAAGAACTCCTACTCCTCAAGGCTCACAGGCATGCTGTAAAGGCTCTGCCCAACGTTATTCTCGCCTCTCTTGAACTGTCAGGTTTTCCAGCCTGGGAGACCTTAACAAGTCTTGGTTGATAATGTAAAGCAAGTTAAATGTGAGGCTTCAAGCCTCATTGTAATGTTTAAATTGGCAACCTGCCCCTTGAGATTGATTGGTTTCCCGTCCCCTGTCCCGGTTACATTGAACCTGAAAGTGAGAGAATTGAAGATGTGTTGGGTTTGGGTTTGAGATTGTAAAAGTTATAACATCTTGCCAGACCCCCAATTCATCCATTTTTGGGAGTTAAAAATAAAATAAGGATGGGAACTATCCTTGTTGTCTATAACCTAAGCTCTGTCATTCCCTTCCTAAGCCTGTTGGCCTGTCTATTTCCCTTTCCTTCAAGATGCTCATACCTCTTTGATTAAACTTTTGACTGAATGCCCTAACAGCACCTTATTTGACTCTGTTACAGTGTAAAATTTTACTGTATAGCACAGAGGGGCTACACTGGAACTGAAATGGATTCCACTTCCTCCAAGTCCTAGTGGAATCTAGATCATTGGTTGTGCTGCAGAGTTAATCATATGTGCTTTGCTTCTAACCTTCATCACAATCAGTCCCAGAGTATGTTTTTCCTCGGTTCTGCATCACCATGCGATAGGCTGCTTTTTAAGCTGCTTACTGCTGAGAGAATTCATTCCTTTTTCTCTTTAATACGCTCACAGAAGCTTTTCAGCTGCTGTCAATATCTAGAGTTAATGGCTCTGAAACTCCATAAGAATTCTACAGGTTGCCCATCATTGCTTCAGCGTAACCAGTGGAACCCCAACAAAGTATTGGCCATCTGGTTGCTTTGGGTCTCTGTTATTTCTGTGTGATTTGGGGCTACCTTGTAACTGATGGTGGGCCAGGGCAGGAAGTCCCAAAGCTCCCAGCCTGGGTAGGGACCTAGCATGTCAGCAACAATCAGTAAACCGAGTAAAAGACATCTGTTTTTTCAACAGTTGTAACAGATGTTGAATTATATTTTCTTCACATTTCTCTATTCTCACTTCTCTCTTTTGTTATCTAAAGTGGGGTGGTGAATTTATATTTCGAGGGGCAACGACAAAGTGATGGGATGCAATTTGACTCTGTACATATTAAACACCTCACCTCAGTGTGACAATATTACAGAAATCCCTGAACCCAGTTCCTTTGATTCTCAGGGCACATTCCTGATATTGATCAGAGTGGAATGCAGCAGAAGGGGAAAAGAAATTAGTCAGGGCCCAGACAGTCCACTGTCTGTCCAGAGGAGTAGACATCGCCAGATTCCATAGGGGTCAATGGAAATATCATTTAGCACACGATGACAGTGGTGTAACATCGCTGAAACTCTTGGATGTTAACAGCTTGATTTATCCTGTGATCAGTCGCAATCTAATTAATAAATTGGATCATAACTGATCGCAGAATATGTTGTGCATGCTGCAGTCAACTATCTCAGCCCCTAACAACCATTCAGGATATGCCAAAGATTCTGGGGACATTCATTGCACCACAAGAGATAGTGTGCTGATCCAGGAACAAGGCCAGTAACCACCAGTGAATTGCAGGCAGCACGCAACATTGTGCAGCTTGCTTATCTGAATGATTGCTGCCCTTCTGAAGGGCATCTAGGGATGGGCAATAAATGCTGGCCTAACATGCAACGCCCACACCTCGTAAATGAATAATAAAAAAAATTTGTGTTGGCTTCCTCACTGTGTGCAGTTCCCACCTCTAACCCATCTTCTAAGATGAAAGCAATAGCAGTGCCTGAGCTGGTAGCTAACCTGTGACAATAAAGATTATTCTTATTATATTGTGTATGAAATCAAGTGGCAGTGCTGTGCATTGCTATCAGTCTCTTCTTTGTGTTTCTCCACTCTCTGGCCAGGGTGCTCGTCATGAGCATCTAAAATGAAAAGCTACAAGGTTAGGACTGAAGGGGAGTAGGGGAATGTAAGCAGTGCATCCCTCCAGTATCTGCATCTTGTAAATCAGAAGAGTGTAGGATGAGGGGGAAGTGAGATGTAAGAGGAAGAATTTGGTATGAGGATGTTTTGATAGTTTCAACCCTGTCACCAGCCACTGCCTCAGAAGTGGGAATCCCACAAAGGGCCAGCACCATCTCTTCCATTGGGTTAGGACATGTAGATATATTTGTCCATCTCCGGTTAGCTCCTGCTGCTTCCAGTTGTGTGCCACCTTGTCCTGCAAGGGAGAGGAAAGTATGTCAGTAAATGTCGGGCAATGCGTCTGGGTGATGTGATTGTCATGGTTGAATAGCTGTGTTTGCAAAGCTGTGAATGTAATTGTGTGGTATGCAGCATTGCAGAGTGTGTGAGGGTGCAATGGTGTGTATGAACATTATGTATGAGGCCTCATTGATAGATTATTGAGTGATGGGGATGTTGTGAGTTGAACAGTGTCTGAGGCTAGTCGTGTATTTGTTAGGATATAGCATTTGACATTGATCATCATGTGTGGTCATTGATCACCTTGCTGCACTGCATCCACATCCTCAGAACTGCTGGTATTAACCTTTACAGATATCTTCCCCTACTGCCATTTTACTATGTGTCTTCAAGACCTTCTGGCCCCCCCCTGAGTATAGGACATCTTTTCTCCTGTCCACCTCATGCACCAAGGCCTCCCGTGCAGTGTCAAAAAGCTTGGGAGTGCCCTATGTCCCATGTCGTGCCTTCCCTCACTGTTCACAGGTCAAGCTCACTTCCTGCACAAAAACAGAATATACTGGGCAATCCCAGCAGGTCTGACAGCATCTGTGGAGAGAAAAGGGAGCCTTTTCGAGTCTTTGTCAAAGCTTTGACAGTATTTTCTGCTTTTGTTTGAGAATCCAGCATCCACAGTAATTTGTTTTTATCTTCACTTCCTGCACAACTGCCAGTACTGCTCCATTCACCATGCACTTGCTCTTTAAGAGGTGCTGGCCAGCTTTATGCAGCGAAGCTAGCTTTAACTGGTAGTGGCAATTTAGGATTTTGGGCCCCCTGTTGATGTGTGCAGCCAATGAACAGTGATTAGAACTGCTGCACGCAGCAATCATTCAAATAAGCAAGCGGCACAATGTTGGCGTGCTGCCTGTAATTCACTGGGCATGGGTTAATCAAGGCACATTGCAATCCGCATGATGTTTTCGGGGGCTATATTCCCCATGGTTTTTCCACTGACTGATCACCCAAAATGAAATCTTCCCTTTCCACTGATGCCATCTTTTCTGTTATCAGTGTCCCTCCTCCTCCACCTGTTTCAATTGTCCTGTCCTTTCTAAATATTCTACAACATTAAATATTTACTCCCAGTCATGCCCAACTTGAAATGTCTATGACATCATGGTCTTGACAGGATTTGTGCTTCTAACTCTTTTGTTTTTCCTCCTACGTTTGGTGCATTCATGTGCTAAACTCTCATTTAGCGATCTGCTAACTACTCTGCTCATAGGAGTGGTCTTTAGTTGGCATAGGTAAACATAGATTCATTTAAGCATCTTTCTTTTCCAGGAAGGTTTAAAAGTTTCTAAAATGTTTGTTTAATCCTGATTCTGCAGCTGTCTGATTTGTGTGCTGACAATATATGTGTTTTCATCAGTTAGTATTACTCATTAAAAGACTATTTAATGCAAGACTTGGTTTAAAATAGTTCAGCACTCTGATGATGCATTCCACTCATATCTGGCTTTAACAATGAAACAATTAAATGCTGTCTGATCATCTTCAAACTGCATTTTACATTGTTTAACTAAGTTAATTGGCATGAAATATTGTTTCGGAATGGGAATGGAAACTCCTCTGGAAAATAATCTTGCTTTCAAAGTGCTGATGAAATAGTAAAATCGTATTTTAGAATTTTCGACAGCACCTGCAGGCACTGATCCTTTCTTTGTTGATTAATGATTGATGTAGTCAGTAATGAATAATGAGCAATGATTGTTGAATTAGTAGTTAAACCTCTTTATCCTTCAGAAAAATGTATATCATTGATAACATTCCACCAAAACAAACCATTAGTTAAATGTAAGGGAGGTTGCACACTGACACAAAGGTGCTATTTGTTGGACACTGAAGACAGCAAATGCCATAAGAAGATGGTTCAGGAGGCATAGAGGAGGGTCAGTGCAACCTCTACCACCCAATAACTGTCAGACAAGGGTGCTCAAAGTAAATCTGGGTAATTCTGGCAGTTCACATCTTCACCCATTTACTGCTTTCACACTCCAGCTAACCCCATACTCCTTCACTGTCTGTGCCTGAATTTCAGGAAAACTCATTAATCCAGGATGTTATCTGGCAAAGTACTCGAGCACCATATTCACTAACAACCATTCTGCCAGCTTGCATTGCTTGCCACAATACCATGCATGTGCTTGTAAACCAGGGGCTGGTTTAGCTCACAAGGCTAAATCGCTGGCTTTTAAAGCAGACCAAGGTCAGCAGCACGGTTCGATTCCCGTACCAGCCTCCCCGGACAGGTGCCGGAATGTGGCGACTAGGGGCTTTTCACAGTAACTTCATTGAAGCCTACTCGTGACAATAAGCGATTTTCATTTTCATTTTCATTTCATGGGCTAAGAGTCACACCACTCACATACTTTTTACAGACCCGTATTTACATATGTATATACCTCCTATGGCATCCATTTGGCATGCCTTCAGAAGTGAACTGATGCAGGAGCACAAAGCGCTAGTTTCAACTGTAGTCTACTCTGTGAGCAACATACAGCTCTTGTGCTAGGGCACGGTGGCACACTGGTTAGCACTGCTGCCTCACAGTGCCAGGAACCCAGGTTCAATTCCAGCCTTGGATGACTGTCAGTGTGGAGTTTGCGCTTTCTCCCCATACCCTCGTGGGTTTAGAAACATAGAAAATAGGAGCAGGAGGAGGTCATTTGCCATTCATTCTGATCATGGCTAATCATCCAATTCAATAGCTTAACCCTGCTTTCCCCCATATCCTTTGATTCCCTCCACCCTAAGTGCTATCTCAGGGTGGAGATGCATAATAACGGACAAAGAAATGGCTGAACAATTGAATACATACTTTGGTTCTGTTTTCACAATAGAGGACACAAATCAGATACCAGAAATGTTGGAGAATTAAAGGTTTAGTGAGAGGGAAGAACTGAGGGACATCGACATTAGTAGAAAAATGGTGCTGGGTAAATTGATAGGATTGAAGGCAGGTAAATCCCGAGGATCTGAGAATCTGCATCCCAGAGTGCTTAAAGAAGTGACTCTGGAAATAGTGGATGCATTGGTGGTCATCTTCCGGGATTCTATAGACTCTGGTACTGTCCTTGCAGATTGGAGGGTAGCTCACGTTACTCCAATGTTCAAAAAGGGAGGTAGCGAGAAAGCCGGGAATTATAGACCAGTAAGCCTAACATCGGTAGTGGGGAAAATGCTTGAATCTATTATCAAGGTCTTTATAGCGGAAATTTAGAAAGTAGTGGCAGGATCAGTCATAGTCAGCATGGATTTATGAAGGGAAAATCATGCTTGACAAATTTGTTGGAATTCTTTGAAGATGTAACCAGTACAGTTGACAAGGGGGAGCCAGTCAATGTGGTATATTTGGACTTTCAGAAGGCATTTGACAAAGTCCCACATAAGAGATTATTGTGCAAAATTAAACCGCATGGGGATTGGGGAAAATTTATTGAGATGGATAGAAAACTGGTTGGCAGAGAGGAAACAAAGAGTAGGGATTAATGGGTCCTTTTCAAATTGGCAGGCAGTAACTAGTGGGGTGCCAAAGGGATCGGTGCTGGGACCCCAGCTATTCACAATATATATTAATGATTTGGATGAGGGAACAAAATGTAACATCTCAAAGTTTGCAGATGATCCCAGATTAGGTGGGAGGGTGAATTGTGACGAGGATGCAGGGATCCTACAGCATGATCAGGACAGATTGGATGAGTGGGCAAATCAATGGCAGATGTAGTATAATTTGGATAAGTGTGAGGTTATTCACTTTGGAAGCAAAAACAGGAAGGCAGATTACTACCTGATTGTAAATTGGGAGAGGGGAGTGTGCAGTGGGACCTGGGTGTCCTTGTGCACCATTCGCTGAAGGTAAGCATGCAGGTGCAGCAGGCAGTAAAGATGGCAAATGGTATCGAAAGGGAAAATGCTGGAAAATCACAGCAAGTCTGGCAGCATCTGTAGGGAGAGAAAAGAGCTAACGTTTCAAGTCCGATGACTCTTTGGCAAAGCTGATGGAGGCTAATGGTATATTGGCCTTCATTGCGAGTGGTTTCGAGTATAGCAGCAGGGATGTGTTGTTGCAATTGTACAGGGCCTTGGACACAAAGGGGCAATTTAGGGCCACACCTGCAGTATTATGTGCAGCTTTGGTCTCCTTCTCTGAGGAAGGATGTTTTTGCTCTTGAGGGAGTGCAGCGAAGGTTTACCAGACTGATTCCAGGGATGGCGGGACTGTCATATGAGGAGAGATTGACTAGGTTGGGATTGTTCTCACTGGAGTTCAGAAGAATGAGGGGGGATCTCATACAGACTTATAAAATTCTAACAGGAGTAGACAGGGTAGATGCAGGGAAGATGTTACCAATGATGGGTGTGTCCAGAACCAGGGATCACAGTCTGAGGATTCAGGGTAAACCATTTCACTTGGGGAGGGAAGAAAGTTTGGAAATAAGCACAATATTGGTCATTTATAAAAATGAGCATTTGTTTTGTGGGCTTGGTTCTGGCGCACATCCCTTTTGATTCAACATCGCAAAGCTTAAGTGCACAATAATTCCGTCGTGCATCTAGAGATCTATGTATGTTGTATTGGCCAAAAGTCAATTGGTAGCTAGGAGGGTGTCACTGCTTATTCTTTTCAGAGTTGGTCTAATTGAACAAGACATGGAGAATTTTCTTTTAACGTAACTGGTCATTCATCACTCCTGACACACAAAATCAACTGTTTTAGCTACTTTTTTTGGATTTCACAATTCTACCTCCAGATCTAACAAAGGGACATTTTTTTTCCAAAAATCGTTGAATGATTGTCATTATATTTCGTCCAACCTGTGGGCCTGATGTCCCTTGCCAGACCAGGTAAGGGGGGCAGATTTCCCTCTCGAAAGGGCATTAGTGGCCCAGGTGTTTTCTTTTTTGTTTTTTGTTTATTTTATTGACCAAGAGCAACTTGTCAGGATGGCCGAGTGGTCTAAGGCGCCAGACTCAAGGAGTGTGTTTCCTTGCCTTGTTTAAGCCTGGTGATTTTTGTCCCTTTCTAGGGGCGTGGGTTCAAATCCCACTCCTGACATTGTCCTTTTTAGGGGCAGCACTGTAGCATTGTGGTTAGCACAAATGCTTCACAGCTCCAGGGTCCCAAGTTCGATTCCGGCTTGGGTCACTGTCTGTGAGGAGTCTGCACATCCTCCCCGTGTGTGCGTGGGTTTCCTCCAGGTGCTCCGGTTTCCTCCCACAGTCCAAAGATGTGCGTGTTAGGTGGATTGGCCATGATAAATTGCCCTTAGTGTCCAAAATTGCCCTTAGTGTTGGGTGGGGTTACTGGGTTATGGGGATAGGGTGGAGGTGTTGATCTTGGGTAGGGTGCTCTTTCCAAGAGCCGGTGCAGACTCGATGGGCCGAATGGCCTCCTTCTGCACTGTAAATTCTATATGTAATTTCGGGCAGATATAAGGAGACATTTCTTCACACAAAGAGTGGTGAGTCTGTGGAATTCATTGCCACAGGAAGTAGTTGATGCTCAAACTTTGAATATATTCAAGAGGTGGCTGGATATAGCACTTGGGGAGAATGGGATCAAAGGCTATGGAGAGAAAGCAGGATAACGCTATTGAGTTGGATGATCAGCCATGATCGTGGTGACTGGCAGAGCCGGCTCGAAGGGCCAAAAGACCTCCTCCTGCTCCTATCTTCTAATTATCTATGTATATTTAACTACTTCTTGAAAATAAACAATGTTTGGACTCACATTTCCTGAGGTAACGAATTCCACAGTCTCATCACTCTCTGGGTGAAGAGATTTCTCCTCATCTCTGCCCTACATGGTCTACCCTGTATCCTCAGACTGTGACCCCTGTTCTTAACAAACCTACCACCAGGAACATCCTTCCTGCCTCTATCCTATCTAGTCCTGAATGAATTTTATAGGTTTCTATGGGATCCCTCCTCATTCTTCTGAACTCCAGCTAATACAATCCTAACCGATTCAATCTCTCCTCATACATCAGCCCCACCATTTCCTCAGGGTGCTCTGGTTTCCTCCACGATGCAAAGATGTGCGGGTTAGGTGGATTGGCCATGCTAAATTGCCCCTTCGTGTCCAAGATGTGTAGGTTAGGTGGTTACGGGAATAGGGTGGGGCAGTGGGACTAGGTAGGGTGCTCATTCAGAGGGTCCGTGCAGACATGATGGGCTGAATGGTCTCCTTCTGCACAGTAGGGATTCTATGGTTCTATGTACGTCAGACAGAGAGTGATGAGACTGTGGAATTTGTTACCTCAGGAAATGCGAGGCCAAGACATTGTTTATTTTCAAGAAGCTGTTAGATATAGCACTTAGGGTCAAGGGAATCGAAGGATATGGGGGAAAAGCAGGATTAAGCTATTGATGTTACTGATTAATGATACAGACTTCGAGATTATTTGAAAAGAGCACCAATGTGGACTTGACACAGAGTTAATAAAAGCAGAAAGCATTTGATAAACTCAGTGGGTCTGGTAGCATCTGTGGAGAGGAAAACAAAGTTAACGTTTCAAGCCCGATATGACTCGTCTTCGGAACACTGAGTTAATGTTGCCAGGCCCTTCCTTTCAACCTCCCTAAATGCTACATGGGTTGCTGAAACTATTTTCCACTTCAAATGCATTTGCAGCATACTTAATATGAAGGTTGTGCAAAAGGGATTGCAAAACATATATGAACATGTCGGAACACAGATGAAAGTAGAAACTTTTAAATGTTTGCTGCAACAAAAAACAGATGCAGGCAGAAGACGGAACAAATGAGCTTTAAAAGGACAAATTGAATAAGCCTCAGCTGCCCTCGTACCGATGCAACCATTTTGTATGGAAGAGGCTAATGCTGTGGGCAAAGCTTCAACCAAATTTATCAAATGCAATGTGAGGCCTCATTGCCTTCATTTAAATATTAATGTGAGGCTCACATGCCCTGTTCCACAGCCCCCTTCAAATCCCCAAATTGGGCTTCATAAAATCAGCGACACAGTAAATCCAATTTTAAGAACTCTGCTGGCTCTTTTGTGAACTCAATAGTAATACTGGGCAATGATTTCCTCGAGCCAACTGAGTGGGAGGGTTTTTTATAGCTGCATTGCTTTTTTGTTGTTCCTTCAACCTTTTCCACTATATTCCATTTTCTTCTTTACTACCCATTTGAGATTTCTAAAGTCCAAAGAATTTCCAATACTTTGTTGAATCGCTGAGCTGTCATAATTCCTTTCTGTTTATGCCTTTTTGTTGATAGCATTCATTTAGTTTTTTTAAAATTCTTTAAAGTTAATAGGGCTGACGTTTCATCATTCCACCTGGCTGGAAAGATGTAGTCCCCCGAAAATCACAGTTCTGCATTCACTGGCCCGTTCCTACTCCGCTCCCGCCTTCCACCATTTTTCTTGGGATCGACACAAAGGTGGTCCAGGCATTTACCTAAAACATGGAACCTCATGAATTAATTGAAATCAGGATTCTATTATGTCATTCGGACATTGTAGCCAACGTCACCCACTAAAGTAAAAGTATTGTGCGTTCCTGGGCCAATCCAGTGCCATTGGGCTGATTTTCTGTTTTCCTTGTGCTTCTAAATATTCAAGAAGCCTAATGCTCAAGGTAAGTGAAATTCTGGACACTAGTCAGAGTAAGACAAGCTTCGGCAGAAGCAGGAATGACATCAAAACAAGAGAATTTCAAAGAGCTGCAGCACATGTATTTAAGTCGCACATTATTCACGATTTTATCGATTGATAGAACAGACTTAAGGGGCTAAATGGCCCACTCCTGTTCTGATATAAATTGTGACTTTAAAGAGACCTTACAAGATGTGAGCTACGCTCAGGCTTCCATATTCTCTCCATTGGGGCCACAGGCTCAGATTGTATACCTCCAGTGTACCTCTTCCAAAACTACATTTCTTCAGAGCCTCTGTAGCCAACTTGTCCAGCATCGTATGTTCTGACCCTTAATCCACTCTCCCAAATGTTCACTTACAGCTCTTGATTTTCTCTTGTGCCATGGGCACATTCTGGGCTGTCGCAGGTGACAGGCATTTAAGTTCATCTTTATTCCACGCTCACATCAAGCAGATCACTGATGCCTTTGCCAGGAGTAACAATTTTATTCCATTACTCTGAAGGTCAAGAGTCTGTAGGAAAGTGTCATCATGTACCGATCAGTGTTCATCCCATTCAGCCAGCAGTCTTCATGATTTTGAAAGGTTACCATTAATGTTCAGCTGTTGATTCACCCCCACTAACAAATCATAGAAATCTGTGGTCAGTTTCCTGACAGTGGTCATGAGTGATATATACTGCCAATCTATCCTCCAAAACCAATTGCCCCAGCTCACCTAATTAGAGACCATACACTCCGGACAAGGGCTATCATTGTTACTTTCACATGCCCCTGTCTAGGGGCATTCTAGGGCCTGATGCTACTTTGCTGGTGCTTGAGAAGAATGGAGTATGTATCAAATATTCTCCGGGAGGATTTTCCTCCTCAAGTTGTGTTCTATAGGGTCCATGTCTTCAGATGGAACTAAAAACAATTTGAGGGACATGGGGTCAGCATGGCATGGAAGAGATGGGCATTAGCAGATGACTATGCAAAGTATTACAAGCACAGAAATATGCCATACAGCCCAATAGATGTATGCTTGTGGATATGCTCCACACAAGTCTCCTCTCATTCTTCTTTATCTCATTCCATCAATATGTCCTTCTATTGCTATTTCATGTGCTTATCTAGTTTCCACTAGATGCATCTATCCCATTCATCTCAACTACTTTTGTGGCAGTAGGTTCCATTTGCTAACCATTTGCTGCGTAAAGAAATCTCTCCTGAATTACCAATTGGATTTAATAGTGACTCATTTTCATCATCATGGGCCCTCTTCCCGGAGGCAGGTCCTTGGTGCATAGTCTATCTGTCCAAGCCAGTCTCTTCATTTTTCAATAACTTTTCCTTCATGAATATATGGATATTACCTTGGTGATTTTGAGAGATGCATCATTTTGGTTTTGCTTCTGTTCATTTTCATTCCAAAGTTCATGCCTGTTTTGACTAGTCTATCTACTAGTTGCTGTAATCCTTCTTCTGTGCTTGCTTCAAGTGCTTTGTCATCTGCAAATCTAACCAATTTTGGCATTGGCAGATCTCCCCCAATCTTAACACCAGATTCTGTGTCCTCAAATGCTTTTTTAACCCTTGTTTCTGCATATGCATTGAAGAATGGCAATCTTATTGTTATGGCCCCTAGTTCTAGTTTCCAAGATTTTCTCGACTTCAACATTACCAAAGCCTTTCATACTCTTAAAGGACTATGTCAGGTCACCTCTCAGTCTTCTCTTTCCTCACCATTCATTACCATCTAATAGGTATAGGCTCTGAGTTCTGAGGTGATTCTCGGAAAGCTATGTTTTCACCTTATCTGTATTCTTTTAATATAAGGGCAGCACGGTAGCACAAGTGGATAGCACTGTGGCTTCACAGCGCCAGGGTCCCAGGTTCGATTCCCCGCTGGGTCGCTGTCTGTGCGGAGTCTGCACGTTCTCCCTGTATCTGCATGGGTTTCCTCCGGGTGCTCTGGTTTCCAACCACAGTCCAAAGACGTACAGGTTAGTTGGATTGGTCAGGATAAATTGCCTTTAGTGACCAAAAAGAGAGGAGGGGTTATTGGGTTACGGGGATAGGGGGGAAGTGAGGGCTTTAGTGGGTCGGTGCAGACTCGACGGGCCGAATGGCCTCCTTCTGCACTGTATGTTCTATGTTCTAATGGAGACCAGGAGTCTATACAACTGTTAATTTAAACAGCCCTAATTTCTCCTCTTACCACCCATCCATGAACAGACAGGTGCTTTGATTTCCATCCTCTTTTATAGGTGATGGCGTGTTTCCCAACCTCTCAGTTTCAGTGTGATCCAGATTTCTATGAATAGCCCCACAGCCAACTTGAGATGGGATAAACTCAGAGGATTAGTTCATTTTCATACAATCAAGTGCGGGAGAGAGTTGCTACGTAGCCCTCCTCATAGAGTAAAAGAGGAATAGAGAAAGTAAGCTTTACAGGGCAAAGGCCACAAATAAAGGAATTATAATTTCATGATGCCCAGAGTCCAGATTCAAAGTCCATGAGATGTATCGAGGTTTGCAGGCTTAAAACTGATGCTAGATAATTCACTTTTCCAGTGGAATTAACTTTGATGGTGAGGGGCTGTTTAGCACAGGGCTAAATTGCTGGCTTTGAAAGCAAACCAAGCAGACCAGCGGCACGGTTCGATTCCCGTAACAGCCTCCCCGAACAGGCGCCGGAATGTGGCGACTAGGGGCTTTTCACAGTAACTTCATTGAATCCTACTCGTGACAAGCGATTTTCATTTCATTTCATACCTATATTGAGATGAATCAATTTTGCAGGCAATCGTTGAATCATTGAATCCCACGTGGCGAGGCTTGGAGGAAGAGTGTGGTCATGGGCGGAGTGGGTGGCCATCTTGGAAGGGCCCGGTTCAGAGTGGGAATGGGCGAAGTAGAACCAAAGCGGGGTGATGGCAGACGATAGAGGGGAGTGGAGGCACAATCCTCCAGTAAGAATTGTGACATGGCATGTCCGCATGACCGATCAAGAGGTTTGCACACCTGGGGGTTTGAAAGCAGAGGTGATTTTCTTGCAGGCGGCGCATGTCCGGATGAAGTATCATATTCAGCTGAGGAAGGTATGGGTGGGACAAGTACATCACTCGGGGTTTGACTTGAGGTTGAGGCAGGTTGGCCATTTTTTTGAGCAAGAAAACGGGATTTGTGGGGGCCAGGGACGTACGAAACCCCAAAGAGGGAAGGTTTGTGATAGTGAGTGGAGTGTTGGAGGGGACGCTCATAGTGTTAGTCAATGTTTATGCGCCTGACTGGACGATGCGGGGTTTGTAAAGAGGGCACTAGGGGCGATTCCGAACTTTAACTGTGCAATGGAGCCGAAGGTGGACACGTTGAGCTCCAAGTCGATGGGAAGGTTGAGGATGGTGAGAGAGTTGGGAAGGTTTATGGATAGAGTGTGGATGGTAGATCCGTGGAGGTTCAGGAACCCAGGAGAGCGGGAGTACTCCTCCTTCACGCATGTGCACAAGATGTACTCTATAATTGATTTTTTTCGTGGCGAGTCGGGCGGTTCTGATGGGGGTGGAAGGGGCGGAATATGCAGGAATTATTGTTAGGGGAGAGGAAGAGGTTGTAGGGGCAGTTAGTCAGGATGATGATGGGGCGAGGTGGTGGAGTACTGCGGAGGGTATGGGTGGTGCAGTATGAGTATAAGAGAAGGTGAGTCATATGTTGGCCCACCAATTGCAGCAGCGTCTAGGGATATTTTGGAAATAAGGGCGGAGAATTGGAAGTTGGTGTAGGAGCCAGAAAAGATAAATGAAATTGTTATAACCTGCCTGCTTACAATTGGCTGGGGACTAATGACAATCCCACAATCCTGTGGGAGTATGAGCTTCCCCAATGAGGGGGGCGGAGAAATCATTAGCAGACTCCCTGCATAAATAGAGCTGGCCAGTTTGAAACCAGAGAGAGAGAGGAGTGAGCAGCAAGGGAAGTTGTTGCTGCTACTGTTGTGTATATACATGTTATTGTAAATAAATGTTATTTCTTTGTATCCTGAAAACTCGTGCTGGATTCTTCGTGGCCTTCACAAAAGAGATGTCCAGGGGTTACTACAAGAAGTTGTATAAGGCCGTGCCGGGTGGAAAGGTGAAGGATTTGGGGCAGTTTCTGGATGGATTGGAGTTCCCAGAACCGGAGGAGGGGAGAGGCAGGCATTGAAGGAGCTGTTGGGGTTGAGGAAAGTGATGGATAGTATCAGGAGAATGCAATCAGGGGAAGGTCCGGATCTGGACTGCTTTCCGGCAGAGTTTTATTAGCAGTTTGCGATAGAGTTGGCCCCCCACCTGTTGGAGATGTTTAGTGAACCGGTGCAGAAGGGTGAGTTGCCAGCAACATTGTCACAGGCCTCGATTTCGCTGATCCTGAAGAAGAGGAAGGGCCCACTGGAGTGTGGGTCCTACGGGCCCATTACATTGTTGAAAACAGATGTGAAAGCACTGGAGAAGGTGTTGGCTTATTGGTTGGAGGGGTGTGAGCCAGAGGTGGTCTCCAAGGACCAAACAGGCTTTGTGAAGTTTAGGCAGCTCTCCAGCAACATTAGGAGGCTATTGAATGTATTTATGTTCAAAATTCTGGGCATGTTTGGGTTTGGGCCGAAGTTTGTGGCATGTCTTTTGTGTTTTGTATGCGTCCCCGGTGACAAGTGTCAGGTGGATGTACCTTTAAGAAATGGGTGTTTATCAAACAGCTGCAGGGATGTCAATGTGTGGGTGGAGCTTGGCTGTCTGTCTGTCTTTTACTTTCGTTTTGAACTGTAAAAGCTGCTTTGTGGCTCTGTTTTTGGTTTCATTTTCAGAATTGGAGAGCTGTATTCAAAGCAAACAGATGTGTAATGATCTCTCTCTACAAGCTAAAGAATGTTTTCAGCTCACTTGATGATTTCAAAGTAATACCTGTTTCTGTAGAGAATTCTAAACCTGCTGTCTTTGTTTAAAAAAAGGGTTTAACTTATGGACGTTCCTAGGAAAGGTATTAAGGGTTACCTATACAGTATTGTATCTGTGGGGCTACGTGTTGGTGGTTGATAAAATGTTTACTGTGTGTTTATAAAATGTTAACTGGGTTCATAGAATAAACATTGTTTTGTTTTTAAAATGCTTAAGGTGTCTGTTGCATAACACCTGGAGAGTGGACCCTTGTGCTCCCCATAACCAAAATCTATTAAATGTCATGGGTCAGGTGAACACCATGATGCAGTTTGGGGTTCTCTAAAACTTGGTCCATAACACAAGAGTGTGTATGGGTGAGACGGGTTCAGAGTATTTGGGTTAATAAGCAGGGGTGCCCACTATCACCACTGTTATTTGCACTGCCGATTGAGCCCTCGGCACTGGTCCTTTGGACCATGAGACATAGGAGCAGAATTAAGCCACTCAGCCCATCGAATCTGCTCCGTCATTCAATCATGGCTGATATTCTTCTCATCCCCATTCTCCTGCCTTCACCCCATAACCCCTGATCCTCTTTGTGATTGTGAAGGGGGCAAGGAGCATCAGGTGCCATTGTACGCAGAGGATCTGTTGCTGTTTGTGTCGGACCGCTAGAGAGTATGAGCAGACTTATGGGCCTGCTGGAGAGGTTTGGTGCCTTCTCTGAACATAAGAGCAACATAGGGAAGAGCGAGGTGCTCCCAATGAATGTTGCGGGGGCCCAATTAGGGGGACAACTGTTTAAAGTGGCAAGAGAAAAGTTTAGGTATTTGGGTTTTCAGGTGATGCACAAGTGAGCCATGATACACCGATGGAAGTTGACAGCGTTAGTGGAGGAGGTTAAGGGGGATCTCAAGAGGTGGGTTACTTTGCACTTGACATTGGCAGGAAGGATGCAGGTGGTAAAGATGAATGTGCTGCCAAGATTCCGTTTGTCTTTCAGACCCTCCCGAACTTTCAGGCCTTCTTCCGGAGGGTGGAGGCACTGATTTCAGAGTTTATCTGGACAGGGAAGATATCAAGAGTGAAGAGAGCTCTGCTACAGAGGCAGAGACAGAAATGGGGCTCGGTTGGCATTCCCAAATCTGATGTATTATAACTGGGCTGCAAAAGTGGAGAGGGTATGGTGTTGGGGGGGGGGATCAGGTTGGAGGAGGAGTCCTGCAACAGTTCCAGCTTGAGGGTCCTGGTGACGGCCCCGTTACCGTTCGCCCTGGGGACGTATACGGGGAGTGCAGTCGACTATCAGGATATGGAACCAGTTGAGGAGGCATTTTAAATTGGATAAAATGTCGGTGTGGGCACCACTGTGTGGGAACCACAGGTTTCAGCCGGGGGCGGAGGTGGGTGCGGGGAAGGATGTACAGAGAATGGAGGGAAGCGGGGCTGGAGCAGGTTAGGGATATGTTCTCGGAGGGGAATTTGTGGGGCTGGATGAGCTGCAGGGGAGGTTTGAGCTGCCAAGGGTCAGTGAGTTTAGGTATATACAGGTACAGGACTTTGTACAAAAGGAGTGGCCGACGTTTCCCCAGTTACCGGAATACACGCTGTTGGAGCATCTGCTGCTGACTGATAATTTGGGAGGGTAGGATTGGAGACATGTACGGATGGTTGGGGAGCAGGACAAGGCACAGGTGGTGAGGATACAATGTGGTTAGGAGGAGGAGTTGGGAGGGAAATAGGTTGGGACTCTGGTGTAAGGCTATGTGGCGGGTGAACTCAACCTCCTGCGCGAGGATGAGCTTGATTCAGTTTAAGGTGGTGCAGAAGGTACACATGACTCGGGCGAGGGTGAGTGGGTTCTTCCAGGGGTGGTCGAAGGGTGTGAGAAGTGTGGGCGGAGGCCAGCGAATCATTCTCACATATTCTGGGGTTGCAAGAAGCTTGAGAGCTTTTGAGAAATGGTGTTTGGGACGTTATCCAGGATAGTGGGAGCAGAGGTCAGGCTGGGCCCTATGTTGGCGATCATTGGGGTTTCAGAGGAACCGGAGCTGCTGGAGGAGAGGTGGGCCGATGTAGTGTCCTTCCCCTCTCTGATTGCCCGGCAAAGGATCCTGTTGAATTGGAGGTCGGATGCAATGCCGTGGGTGGCGGCCTGGCTGGAGAAGATTAAGTTCATGTTGAGAGGGTCAGAAGAGGGTGTTGAGGTGCGGTGGAGGCCATTCATGACTTTATTTGAGGAGCTGTTCATTGCGGAGGGGTGGACTAAAAGGGGGAAACTGGACAGACAGTTGACTCTGCTTTGATGGACTGTGTATTTTGATAATGTTGTGAATGTTTGGAATAAAATATATATTTTTTTTAAATCATATAATCCCTGCAGTGCAGAAGGAGGTCATTTGGTCCGTTCAGTTTGCACATACCCTCCAAAAGAGTATTCTCCCCAGGTCCACTCCCCACCCACTCCGCCCTATCCCCATAACTTAACCTGCACATTACTGAATGCCAATCCACCTAACCTGCACATCTTTGGACTGTGGGAGCAAACCCACGCAGACATGAGGAGACAGTCATCCAAGACCAGAATGGAACCTGGGTTCCTGGCACCATGAGGCAGCAGTGCTAACCTCTGTGCCACCGTGCCGCCCATATGAAAGAAACTTTCTGGTAGAAACAGTGTAGATGGGACCAGGTATTCAGCTTGGCCACAGTTCCTTTCCTGTGCTGCTTGAAGATGATAAACTGGCTGACTGAGGCTTTTCAGTACCACAAGGCAATGTTACTCGTCCAACCAGCTCGAGGTTCCAGTCACATGACTCCCATATATCTATTTTGGATTTCAAAAAGGATGTGTATCACTTGTTTGATCCCTGATATTATTAATGTTCCAATCATTGAGGCTTCAAAAGGAGATTACTGAGTCCTTTGTCCCAGCAGATGAATTAGTTCTGGTTGGTCTGGCCTGGTTTATGAAATGTAAATGGCCTTTGTATAGTTCCCTTTGAACTTGGTTCCTGCAGCCCACAGTGGTCATTAGTGTCTCTTCAGACATAATGAGGGGCACGCTTCTGAAATACTGCCATATTACCTCCCAGAGCTCAAGGACACAGACAGATATAGCTTCAGCCATTTAAAAGGGTCTCTGCCAGTTTTAAAAATGATAGAAATTGGCCATGAGTATATCAACATGTATTTTTATAAAAATAGAGTCTGAGGTCTTAGCTGCCTGACAGCCTTCGCAGCTTTAGAGAAAAGAAAAATGAATTATATTTCTTTTTTTGTGGTCTCCTGAAGGAAGAATAGGAAATAATGCAGTGTGCATTTATTCTCTCATTCACGCAGGTACACAGTTAGCAGGGACAATGGCAGTTCCCTGCTGTATTTTCCCTTTGAGGCTTAAACCTGAGTTAATACAGTGGCAAGGACATTGAGCTGGATTTCGGTGCGGGGGCGGAGAATCCAATTTCATGCCGAAATCGGGCCCTGCGCTTGTTCGGCAATTCTCTGGGACCCGGAAAGCGGATCAAGGGAGCCTGCGTTTCAGACTGCCTTCGTGGTCCGCGTCTGCCATGGCCTCGGCGCGGCCGCGGACTCAAAACCGGAAGTGCAGGCGCCCGTATCCTCAGCTAAAGCTACGTGAATCACTGTGGGTCCCTGCTAGCACCCTGCAGGTGAGTGAATCGGCTGATCTTTTTTATTTGAAACTCCAGAGTGAAACGCCAGCATTTTTACACCGGCGTGGGGACATAGCCCCAATTTGGGAGAATTCAGAAGTTACAGGAGAGAACATTCTGCTAGTCTCTGCTAGTTTGAACAGAAGTTTCAGACATTTCGGCACCAGAAAGAGAGATGGGATGGGACTCGGTTTGAGTGATTGGGTGGGGGGCAATGAATTAGGCACAGTGAGGACGGCACAGTGGTTAGCACTGCTGCCTCCCAACACTAGGGAACCTGGTTCGATTCCAGCTTGGGTCACTGTCTGTGGTGTTTGCACATTCTCCTGTGTCTGCGTGGGTTTCCTCCGGGTGTTCCAGTTTCCTCCTACAGTCCAGAGATGTGCAGGTTAGGTGGATTGACCTTGCTAAATTGCCCTTAGTGTCCAAAGGTTAGGTGGGGTTACGGGGAGAGGGCCTAGGTAGGGTGCTCTTTCAGAGGGCTGGTGCAGACTCTATAGGCCGAACGGCCTCCTTCTGCACTGTGGGGATTCTATTGATTCTATGAAAAGGCCATTTAGCACACTGGGCTAAATCGCTGGCTTTGAAAGCAGACCAAGCAGGCCAGCAGCACGGTTCGATTCCCGTAACAGCCCCCCGAACAGGCGTCGGAATGTGGTGACTAGGGGCTTTTCACAGTAACTTCATTGAAGTCTACTCGTGACAATAAGCGATTTTCATTTCATTTCATTTCATCTGCCCAGGAGCAGATGGTTATTGGATCTTGTCCCAGTGGAATGGTTTTCAAAGTCCCAAGCAGTTTCAGTTTGACTCCTGGACACAGAAAGATAAGGTCCTGCTTTTTCTCCTACTCCAGAAAGGCTGAGTGCTGTATTCCTGAAGCTACAGAGAACCATTACAGGTTGCAAGGAAAGAACAGGACCCTCTCTCTCCAGAAAGGTTGTGAGTGCTGTATTCCTAAAACTGCAGTGAACCTGGATAAATCTACAGTAAACCTCAAACTGAAAGCAAAGTTTAAACAGGAGTAAGGTGCTGGAAACATCCATCTGAAGCAAAGACTCTTTTTTTTCTCATTTACTTGTGTTTTGTTACCCTTTCCTACACTCTCTTTTTGTCTGTCTTGTGTGTGTGAGGTGGGGGGGGGGGGGGGGGTTAAAACGGGGGGGATTAGGAATTAATAATTAACCAGTTGAATTTGCTGCAGAGTTCTTGTTATAAATAAGCAGTAATTGTGTTTAAACTTACAAACCTGGTGACTGTAATTATTGGGCAGACAAGGGCTTATGTGTTTTTCCCAGAATTATTAGATAATTCACTTTGTTGTGACTCCAGGTCAAGTGGGGCTGGAATTGATCGCACACTAGCCCAGGGTGCTGGAAACAGTATCACAAGATCCAATGTCCCACCAGCAAGTTCATTTCTCTTCACTTTACCGAGCAATTTTCACTGTATCTCCCACGCTACAGCTTTCAGTTGCTCTTTGCAAAGAGCCACTAAAGTTTCACCATTCAAATTCCCTTGTTTAACCCACATCTCGGCATCAAATGTTGCCATTTCCTAAGTGTTAGGGAAAGGAATTTGCTGTGGCAAATTACTTTTGTTTTAAAAATCATTCCAGCCAACAGGTTTTTCCCTTTCCCAATCCCTCCGTTTTTATGTAATTCAATTTTCTATTAATTACCCCACAGCAAACTCAAGATAGGAAGAACTCAGTTCGTTAGATTATTTGCACACAATCAAAATGCCGGAATGGGGGTCACGATGTAGCTCCCAGTGCTCTCACATAGTAAAAGGGGGATAGAGAAAGAAAGATAACAGGGCAAAGACCACAAAGAAACATAAATGTTTCATGTGTGTCCAGAATCCCAAAACAAGATCCAATGAGAAGTTCCTTCCTGGAGGCAGGCAGGCTCAAAATTGATGCTGGATGATTCACATTTCCAGTCGAGTTGATATATGATAAGATACACACGCCGGGATGAATCAGTCTTGTCAGAAATTGTACAGAAGTTCCAACAGAAACAATATAAATGGGGCAGGTATTCAGCTTGGGAGAATCCCAGGCGGGATTCTGTGATCCTGAGGCTAAGTGTTGACGCCATTGGAAACGCCGTCGCTTTTCTCGGCGGCGTCAAGATGGCCTCAGGATCAGCAATTCTGGCCCTTATTAAGGGCCAGCACGGCACTGGAGCGGACCATACCGCTCCAACTGCTGATCCTGGCATGAACTGGGCGCCACGGGGTCCACACATTGCACCGGCGCCAATGTGCACACGCGCAATGACTCCCTTCAACGCGTCTGCCCCAACTCAACATGGCGCAGGGCTAGAGGGGCCGACGTGAAAGAAAGGAGGCCTCCAGCTAGAGAGGCCAGCCCGCCGATCGGTTGTCCCTGATCACGGGCGAGGCCACATCGGAGCCTCCCCCCCCCCCCCGGGGTCAGACCCCCTCCCCACACACAGGCCACCCCCGGACCCTTCAATGCGAGGTCCTGTTGACTGAGAGCAGGTGTGAACGGGACTTGGGTTTTTTACAACGGCCGCTCGGTCCATCCCGGGCCGAGAATCGGATGGGGGGGGGGTGCCGCGTAGAGCGGCCCCCGACTGGCGCCAAGCCAACCAAGCAGCGCCAATGGCGCTGATTCTCCACTCTGCAGAGAATCGGGTCCCAGCATCGGGACGGCCCGGCCCCAGGCTGAGAGAATCCCGCCCCCCTTTTCTGTATTGTTTTTAGATGGTAAAATAGTAGACTAAGGTTTTTCAGTGCCACAGACAATATTACTTGCTCAACCAACTGTGGGCTCAGGTTACATGGCTCCTATCCCTCCATTAAGGCTTTGGAAAAGTATGTGTATCCCTTTGTCTCGGTCCCTGAGATAGTTAATGTTCCAACCGTTAAGTCTTGAAAGGGAGATTACAAGGTCTCTTGTCCTGGCAGATGGTTGGCACCAGTTGGCCAGGCCTGGCTTATGAAATGCAGATGGCTTTTGTTTGGTTCCCTTTGAATTTGGTCTCTGCAGCCCACAGGGTTCATTAGCATCTCTTCAGAGATAACGAGGTGTACATTTTGAGCGATACTGCCATATTAGTTCCAATTATTCGAGGGCCGAATAAAGACTTGGCTTCAGCCATTTGAAAAGGGTCTTTGTTCAATTTTTTTTTTAAATTAGCAATTAACCATGAGGATATCTATATATATTTTTATAAAAATATAGAGGATGAAATTTTCCACCCGCGAGATATTCTGCTCCAACTGAAGTCAATAGACTTTTGAATGGCTTGCCACAATTTCCAGCCCCATCCCCTCCATGATGGGACTATAAAATTCAGCCCAGATTGTGAGGTCTTATCCTTCTGACACACGTTTAACATAACTTTTCTGTTTTTTGATTCTAGAAATTACTCACAGGGCTTGAGGTTTCCTTTCTTGGCCTTACTAATCTGTGTTGCTACTTTTTAAATGATTTATATATATCTGTATCAGCAGATCTCTCCGCTTCTCTATCCCATTTTAGACACTTATTTTCTAAGGTCTATGCTCGAAAGGAAAATGTACCACAGTACACATATCTATATTGAAGTTAATTTGCCAATTGCATACCCCTTCTGCAATCTTATTAATGTCTTCCTGCATATTGCCACAACTGCACTGTGTTAACTGAGTGTCACCACTTCTGGTCCTCTCCGAGTATTAGTGAACCAGCCTCTCCTGCAGAAATAGAGGAAGTTAGCTAGTGTCCAGCTGTTGTAAAGAGTTGCGCAAATGCAACCAGTATATACAGCACGAGCTGAGATAGGAAGCAGCAATTTGTCATCAGGATAAAGGGGTGTTTCTGAGCAAGAAAATGATGACAAAGTGAAAGCATTGAGCAGAGAATGTGAAACATTTCACAATTGCTACCAGGTAAAAACAGAAAATTGTTTGTACCTGTTGTGAGTGATTGGAGTGAGGAACGTTGCTACAGTGCCGCCTGGTGAATGGAGGAGCGACACATGAAGCAGAGGAGAAGATGTTTGAAATACTGAGGGAAGGGTGAAAGTTTTGAAGCTGGGTCTGATACAGGGATTAGGACGACAACCTGCTCATCTTGATGTCCTGGACACTGAACAATTGTCCTGGGGGTTGAGAGTGTGGCCATTGGTCTTGTCTGCCATCTTCCTTCAGGCCAGCGTTACAATTCCCCTCGAGGCTGCTGATGTTTAAAAAGAAAACCTAGTCAATAGCTGAAAAGGATGACACAACAAGATTTCACCTTTTAAGATTTTTACTGCAACCTTTAATTAATAATTTTTTTTGTAGGAAACCAGTATTTTAAACTGTAGAAAAGAACATTCCACTTTTATACTTACAACATATCGCACTCCCCGTGGAGTTACAGTCCTTATTGAAAGCAATCCACAGTCGTTCCCAGCTTCCAATGGGTTTAGGTTTAAAACATTTCACTGGGTGGTATCTTTGAGTGACCGTCTCCAGATGGTTTGCTGAACTTTTACTAAATCCACTACCAGCTTTAAAGGCCACTCTGATAATTCTTCTTCTCTCCTGGCCATGCCAGACAAATCTTCCAAATTCCTTCGATGGCTGCAAATATTCCTCACATGTCCAGCTTTAGTAGGTCGCAAAGTACCTGCAGCCTCTTCGCTCTGCTGACCACACAAACCACTATTCCTTTCCTCTCTCCCTTTTATCTTCTGTTTAAAAGCTTGGGGCCAGTTAAGTTTCTTTTCTGTTAGCCACAGTGCCCTGTGTTTTTCGTTCTCAGGTGTGTGAACTTCGCACCTTGTTCAACAGGTCATTTCTTTTAAGACCTCAGTATGAAAGCCATTAGGTCAAGGGGGCAAGTCAGTTTTCCCAAAAGCTTTTATGTGACTGTGATTGTTTTAAGTTTCTCTCTTCCTTTTACCCCTTGATTTTCAAATATTCTTTGGAAGTATTCTGTGTCTTATACAGTGAAGACAGACACAAAATGCTTGTTCAAAACTTGCCATTTCATTCTATCCCATTATTAATTGCCCATTTGTTCTCGCGAAGGCAGCAAAGCTCTCTTTAGTTACTCTTTTCCTTTTTAAATACCAGTCGAAAATATTATTATGTTTTATATTTCTAGATAGTTTCAATTCATACTCTAATTTCTCTCCTACATTTTTTCGTCATTCTTTTCTGATTTCTAAAATCTGTCCAATCTTCACAGTATTTTACACTTTTTCTTTTAATCAAAAATATCCTTAAACGTCCTTAGTTAGCCAGTTATGGTGCATCACTTTCATAGTCTTTCGTTTTCAGGTAAATATATTTTTGCTGAAAGTTATGGGGCAGGATTCTCCGGTCCGCCAGCCATATTTTCCGATGCAGCGTGCCCCCACCAGCAGTGAGATTCTCCATTCCCGCATCCGGTCAATGGGGTTTCCCATTGTGGTCACCTCACGCTTTCGGGAAACTCATAGGCGTTGGTGCACTGCCAGCGGACCGGACAAACCCGCCGATGGAGAACTCCGCTGATGGAATATCTCCTAAACGTTGCCACTGGTTCTCTACTGTCCTAAGTTTCAACATATTTACCTAGTTCACTTTAGCCAACTCTGTCCTCATATCCTTATAATTGCCTTTATTTAAATTTAAGGCACAAGTCTTAGACCCACACTTCTCACCCATAAGTACAATGTGAAATTCCATCACGTTATGATCACTGTTGCCTAACGTACTGTCATTTGAGAGTACCTTTAAGAAATGGGTGTTTATTACTGCAGTGATGCCAGACACTGGGTGGACCTGGGCTGACTGTCAGCTTTTTACTTTCGCTTTCGGCTTTTTGCTGCAGGCTGGGTTTGGTTTCACTTTAGTTTCGGAGAAGCTGCAATCACAGCAGGATGTGTGTGAACCTTTGCAAGCTCATGAATGTCCATTTGCTGATTTCAACGTGGTAACTGTTCTCAGTAGTGAAGTTAAACCTGATGTGCTCCTGTTAAAGGTTTTGTTTTTTAAGTCTTATGGATGTTAAAAGGAAAGCTTAAAGGATTGCTTAGTGTTGTAGTTTTTGGGGGTTGTATTTGAATTAATGGTTGGTCAGATGTTCACTGTATGTTCTAAAAACGTTAACTTGAGTTCATAGAATAAATATTGTTTTGCTTTAAAAAATACTTTTCCATTTCTGCTGTACCACACTTGTAGAGTGGGCCGTGTGCTCCCCATACCACAATCTATTAAAAGTCGTGGGACAGGTGAACTCCATGATACACTTTGGGGTTCTCTGAGCCCTGGCCCATAACAGCACAAACAATGAACATACAAATTGGGAAGAGGTCACTTGGTCCCTCAAGTGTGCCCTGCCATTCAATAATATCATGGCTGATTGTAACCACAACTCCATGTCCCACATACCCCCAATAACCTTTCACCCCCTTATAATCAAGTAGCTCTCCACCTCTGCCTTAAAAATATTCAAAATTTCTGCTTCCATCCCTTTTGAGGAAAAGAGTTCCAAAGACATTTAGAAACCAAAAACATTCTCATCTCTGTCTTAAATGGGCAATCCATTATTTTTTAACAGTGAACCCTAGTTCTAGATTCTCCCACTAGAGGAAACATCCTTTCCACATCCATCCTGTCAAGACCCCTCAGGATCCCGTATGTTTCAACCAAATTGCCTCTTACTCTTCTGAACTCCATCAATACGAGCCTAGCCTGTCCAACCTTTCCTCATGAGACAACCCACCCATTCTAGTTATTAGTCTCGTACACCTTCGCTGGACTGTTTCCAATGCATTCACATCCTTCCTTAAGTAAGGAGATGAATATTCTACAGAGTATTACAGATGTAATCTCAACAATGCGGTGTATAACTGAAGTAACCTCTCTACTTTTGTATACAATTCCCCTCGTAATAATCAATAACATTCGATTAGCTTCAAGGAGACGCTCCTTTACTATGAGATCATTAATTAATCCTATTTTATTGCACATTTACAGGTCTAAAATAATCTACTTTGTGATTGACACTGGAACATGCTCCTCCAAGATACTGCCTGGAACAAACTCTTTGAACTCGTCTTCCAGGCTACCTTTGCCAATCTAATTCACCCAGTTTATATGAAGTTGAAAACCATCCATGATTATTGTAGTATTCTTCTTACAAGCCCCCGTTATTTCTCCCTGCATACTCTATCCTCGAGTGTGGCTACTGTTAGTGATCTGAAAACTACTCCCACAAGTCAGTTCTTACCTTTGTATTTCTTATCCCTACCCAATCTATTCCACATCTTTATTTTCTGAACTAAGTACATTTCTTTCGACTACTGTACTAAGCCCATGTTTAATTAACAGAAATACTCCACCATATCTTTCTAGTTTTGTGTCGCTCTAACCACATCTATGAAATGGTTATACGGTCATATGTATTTATCTCTATTTGCGCTTTCAGATGTCCTGAATTCTGGCACTAGGCAAGCAATACAATATCCTGGGCATATACTCCTGGCTGCAGAAAACTGTGTCTGTACCTGGTGGATCACTTTCCTGAGTTGTACGTAAGGACATACAGTGTCACTGAGGAAGCTGTAGACACCATAAAAGCCTACCTATCATGGCAGAGCTTGATATTGAACCCACAGCAAAGTTATTGACTCATTTGTCATGAGGCAAAGCTCCAGGTGCTGATATTATACTGCCTGAACTCATCAAGCACAGGAAACCAGCACTCCTGCAGCATCTGCACAAACATTTCTGTCTCTGTTGCAATGCCACAGGATATGCATAATGCAAAGATTGTGACCCTGAATAAGAACAAAGGAAACCATAGCAATTGCAACAACTATTGAGTCATCTCCTACTGATATCATTGGAAATATACTGGTCACGGTGCTCTTGTCAAACTACAGATTCTGGCTGAATGTATCTACCCTGAATCCCAGTGTGGTGTGGTTTCAGAACTGGAAGATCTACAATTGAAATTATCTTCTCAGCCCGGCAACTGCAGGAGAAATGCTGAGAACAAAGGAGACCATTTAATAATACCTTCATTGATCTCTTCAAGGCCATTGACCATGTGAGCAGAGGAGGTCTATTTAAGCTGTTGGAGAAATTTGGCTGCCTGCCAAAGCTGCTCAATGTGACAACATAAGGGAAGTTATGGCAACATCAGAACACTTTGAGATCCAAAGTGGGAGTCAAACAGGGTTGTCTTCTGGCACTGATACTCTTTCACATACTCTTCTCTTTGCTGCTGCCATGTCCCTTTAGGTCCATACTTAATTGTCTATTTACGTATCAGATCTGACCAAAATCAGTTCACCCTTGCCCACCTGAGATCCAAGACAAAGGTTCTCCAAGTCCTTATCAAAGACTTGCTCTACGCTGTTGATGCTGCAAAAGCATTCCATACAGAGGAACACCTGCAGTGGCAAATGGGCAGACTCTCTCACGCCTGTAAAGAATTTGGTTTGATCAGTAGCATTAGAAAGACAAATATCATGGTCCAGGATGTTTCCACATTGCCATCTCTCAGCATTGACCATATGATGCTGGAGGTTGTTGATAGTTTCATGTATCTTGGTTCCATAATTACCAATAATCTGTTACTTGATGCTGAAATTGACGTAGGCACTGCAAAAGCTGCAGCTGTTATATCCATGCTGAGTAAGAACATATGGAACAACAGCAATCTCGCTGAGAATACCAAACTGTGAGTCTACGAAGTCTCAATCCTCAACACACTCCTCTAAATGGTGAGATCTGAACAACATACACTCGGCAGGAGAAACAGCTGAACAGTTTTCACTTTCACTGTATCAGATGTATCCCTGGCATCTCCTGCCAACACAAGGTCACCAACTGGAGCATGCTGATTCCATCAAAAAATACTCACTGCTAACCCAATGACATTTGGGCTCAGCCAAGTTCATCGAATGGAAGACAGCCGTATATGTATGAACTGGCCACTGGATCATGACTATGTGGGCGCCCATACCTCCTCGACAAGGACACCTGTAAGTGCGATACCAGGATGTGGAACATTTACACTAACAGCTGGGACTGTGACGTCTGGAAGCTGACTGTTTGGAAGGGCATTGGAAGAGCAGAGCAAAAATGAAAAGCTCAGTTGTCTAAGTAGAGAGCCCAGAGAAAACAGACCGGCACCTCCTGCACCATCTCTGTTCACTGTCTTCCTCTGCAGCAAATGTTGCAGAGACTGCCAAGGAACAGTGGTGCTCCTGAGCCACACTAAAAGATGTTTAACACAGTCAGACCATCCATCATTGTAGGAGACGGAAGGCTGCCACCACCCTGTTTGTCAGCCTTAATCTTGTTTTTCTTGCTTTGCTTTTGGATGGCAACAGTTCACTATTCTGCCATTCACACTTCCTCTGGACCTGTTTGTGTTTCTTAACTTGTCCCATTATCATTCCCTTTGGCTCCGTCCCACTAACCTTTTGCCATTTACTATCTTCTGTCTTCCACAAACCTTCCATTTTGTTCTTTTCCAAATTTCCATTTCACCTACGTAAAAGCTATTACAATCACTTGGCTGTGCAGTGCTTGAACATTGCTGAAATGTTGTCAAAGCTTTTCATCTTGCACTTATCAGGACAAATGCAAGAAAAACACATTTTCAAACAACTACAACAATTTGTAATACAGGAGAAAGGGGAGCTGTTTTGTTGTAAACCTGACTCTGTTTGGTTGAGATCATGTCAGGGATGAAGCAACAGGGAACCTTCAACTTCCCATGCTTCCAGGTAATTCAAAAATACGCAAGGCTGGAAGATATCCATTGGGCAGGATTCTCCGGTCACTGCCGGCGAAACCACGTTCAGCGATCATAGGGCGGGATTCTCCAAGCCCCCGTCGGGTCGAGAATCCCCGGGGGGGGGGCGCGTGAATCCCGCCCTGCCACTCCAATGTCGGCTGCCATATTCTCCGGCGCCGGTTTTCGGGCGGGGGCGGGGTTTATGCCGCGCAGGTCGTGGGCCGTTGGCAGCGGCCCCCCCGGCAATTCTCCGGGCCCCAATGGGCCAAGCGGCCATCATTTCCTGGCCAGTCCCGCCGGCGTGAAATGGACATGGTCCATCACGGCGGGGTCTGGCTTGTCGGCCGTCTAGCAGGGTCCTCAGATGAGACGCAGGGGGATCCGGCTCCGGGGGGGGCCTCCACGGTGGCCTGGCCCACGATCGGGGCCCACTGACATTACGGTGCCGCGGAGCCACTCTTTCCCACCGCGCTGGCCTCTGTAGGGCTCCACCATGGCCGGCGCAGAGAAAAACCCCCTGTGCATGCGCAGGAACACGCCGGCCGGTCTATGCATGCGCGGAAGCATGTCGGCAGTTCTGCGCATGCGCTAACTCGCGTCAGCCCTTCGGCACCGGCCTAGCCCCCGGGAGTGCAGAAGATTCCGCAACTTCTGGGCAGCCCGACGCCGGAGTAGTTCGCGCGGCTCTTGGCGCCGGCGTCGGGCCATCCGGCCAGTGGCAGGAGAATCCCACCCATAGAGTCATAGATGTTTACAGCTCTTCAGCCCAGCTTGTCCATGCCACCCAGTTTCTATCACGAAGCTAGTCCCACTTGCCCGCATTTGGCCCATATCCCTCTATACACACCCTGCCCATGTAACTGTCTAATTGCTTTTTAAAGAAAACTATTGTACCCGCCTCTACCAACTGCCTCTGGCAGCTCGTTCCAGATGCTCAACACCCTCTGGTGAAGAAATTTTCCCTCTGGTCTCTTTTATATCTCTCCCCTCTCACCTTCAACCTCTGCCCTCTAGTTCTAGGCTCCTCTACCTTTGGGAAAAGATGTTGACTATCTACCTTATCGATGCTCCTCATTATTTTATAGACCTCTACAAGATCACCATTCAGCCTCCTAAGCTCCAGGGAAAAAAGTCCCAGCCTTTCCAGCCTCTCCTTATATCTCAGACCATCAAGTCCTGGTAGCATCCTCGTAAATTTCTTCTACACTCTTTCTAGTTTAACAATATTCTTCCTATAATAGGATGACCAGAATTGAACACATTTGTGGTAGTCACCACTGTTGTATTGTGTATATATCGCATATGAGGTGTATTACGGTAAGGCTCCTGTACTACAGGTACGGGGGTAGATCGCTGCCTGCTGGCTCCACTCAGTAGGCGGAGTATAAATGTGTGGGCTCTCCGAGCTGCAGCCATTTCGGCAGCAGCTGTGGGAGGCTACACATCTCTGCATAATAAAGCCTCAATTACTCTCTACTTGTCTCATCGTAATTGATAGTGCATCAACATTATTCTATGTGTGGCCTTACCAATGCCTTGTACAACTTCAAGATCGGCCGGAGAATCCCCGTTTACGACAAAATCGCTTTTGCGATACTCCACCCCCTCCAAAGCGTGCCATAGCAATAGTCTCAGGATGTGAAGCGGGTAAGTGTTTTCTCCCATTTGAAGGGCTTGAGAGCCAATGTGGTGCTGCTGCAAGAGACCCATTTGAGGGTGAAGGACCAGGTTAGGCTTCGGAAGGGTTGGGTGAGTCAGGAGTTCCACTCGGGCTTTGATAGCAGCTCACGGTACTAGTGAGTAAGAGAGTTCAATTTCAGATGGAGAAGGTGGTGGCTGATCAGGGGGGCAGATACATTATAGAAATGGGTGCTTTGGAGGGGAGTCGGTGTATTGGTTAACGTGTATGCCGTGCGCGGCTGTTTAGCACAGAACTAAATCGCTGGCTTTGAAAGCAGACCAAGCAGGCCAGCAGCACAGTTCGATTCCCGTAACAGCCTCCCCGAACAGGCGCCGGAATGTGGCGACTAGGGGCTTTTCACAGTAACTTCATTTGAAGCCTACTCATGACAATAAGCGATTTTCATTTTTTCATTTTCATTGGGATGATGCAGGGTTTATGAAGAGGATGTTGGTTCCATACCAGTCCGGACACTCATCCATTGATTTTAGGTGGGGATTTAAATACAGCGCTGCACCCGAAGATAAATACCGGTTTAAGCCGTGCTCATTGACCCTTTCTGGGGGGTATGGTGGTGTTGGCAGCTTTTATGAAGGGGATAGGGGGAGCGGACCTGTGGCAGTTCTTACATTCAGGAAGTAGAGAGTATTCCTTTTTTTCTCCAGTGCATAATGTGTATTCAAGGATTGACTTGTTTATTATGGGGAGGTTGTTGTTGTCGGGGGTGAGGAAAGCGGAATACTCAGCGATCATTTCGGAACATGCTGCACATTTGATGGATATGGTCCTTGAGAAGAGGCCTGCACACAGGCCGGTGTGGAGGTTGGATGTGGAGGCTGCTTGCGGATTCGTTTCTTTGTGCGGGGATGGTAAATGTTCAGTAATAATGGGGAAGTCTCGCCATCAGTAGTTTGGGAGGCGTTAAAGGCGGTGGTAAGGGGCGAGATCATCCCGTGTAAGGCGCAGGTGGATAGGGAAGCAAGAGAGGAACAGCAGCAGCAAATAGATTAAATCTTGGAAGTTTATGGGAACTATGCGAAGATCCCACTCCGGAGCTTTTGGTCAGTAGAAAGGAACTGCAGGTGGGTTTGACCTTTAGAGTAAAAGGGAAAGCTGTACGTCAGTTAAGGCGGGCAAAGTGGGTAGAAAATGAATATGTGGAGAAGGCCAGTCGTTTGTTGGCGGGACAGATCCGCCAGCAGGCGGCCCCGCAAGAGATTGTTCAGGTCGGGGATGGGGCGAGTGGGTTGGTGGTGACGCCGGAGAAGGTGAACAGGGCATTTGAGGAGTTTTATAAAAGGTTGCATAGGTCAGAGTCCCCGGAGGAGGGGCTGGATATGAGGGTCTTCTTGGAGGGGCTGGAGTGCCCTAAAGTAGGAGAGGGCAGGGTTAGAGAGCCAGTGCGGATTGAGGAGGTTCAGGCGGCGATAGGGAAGATGCAAACTGGTAAAGCACCGGGGCTGGATGGGTTCCCAGTGGAATTCTACAAGAAATTTTTGGATAGGTTGGTCCCACTGTTGGTTTGAGGATGTCCTGGCTATGGGGGTGGTCCCACTGTTGGTTTGAGGATGCCCTGGCTATGGGGGTGGTCCCACTGTTGGTTTGAGGATGCCCTGGCTATGGGGGTGGTCCCACTGTTGGTTTGAGGATGTGCTGGCTATGGGGGTGGTCCCACTGTTGGTTTGAGGATGCGCTGGCTATGGGGGTGGTCCCACTGTTGGTTTGAGGATGCCCTGGCTATGGGGGTGGTCCCACTGTTGGTTTGAGGATGTGCTGGCTATGGGGGTGGTCCCACTGTTGGTTTGAGGATGCCCTGGCTATGGGGTGGTCCCACTGTTGGTTTGAGGATGCGCTGGCTATGGGGGTGGTCCCACTGTTGGTTTGAGGATGCCCTGGCTATGGGGGTGGTCCCACTGTTGGTTTGAGGATGCCCTGGCTATGGGGGTGGTCCCACTGTTGGTTTGAGGATGCACTGGCTATGGGGTGGTCCCACTGTTGGTTTGAGGATGCCCTGGCTATGGGGGTGGTCCCACTGTTGGTTTGAGGATGTGCTGGCTATGGGGGTGGTCCCACTGTTGGTTTGAGGATGTGCTGGCTATGGGGGTGGTCCCACTGTTGGTTTGAGGATGCGCTGGCTATGGGGGTGGTCCCACTGTTGGTTTGAGGATGCCCTGGCTATGGGGTTGGTCCCACTGTTGGTTTGAGGATGTGCTGGCTATGGGGGTGGTCCCACTGTTGGTTTGAGGATGTGCTGGCTATGGGGGTGGTCCCACTGTTGGTTTGAGGATGCCCTGGCTATGGGGGTGGTCCCACTGTTGGTTTGAGGATGCCCTGGCTATGGGGGTGGTCCCACTGTTGGTTTGAGGATGCCCTGGCTATGGGGGTGGTCCCACTGTTGGTTTGAGGATGCCCTGGCTATGGGGGTGGTCCCACTGTTGGTTTGAGGATGCGCTGGCTATGGGGTGGTCCCACTGTTGGTTTGAGGATGTGCTGGCTATGGGGGTGGTCCCACTGTTGGTTTGAGGATGCCCTGGCTATGGTGGTGGTCCCACTGTTGGTTTGAGGATGTGCTGTCTATGGGGGTGGTCCCACTGTTGGTTTGAGGATGTGCTGGCTATGGGGTTGGTCCCACTGTTGGTTTGAGGATGCGCTGGCTATGGGGGTGGTCCCACTGTTGGTTTGAGGATGCGCTGGCTATGGGGGTGGTCCCACTGTTGGTTTGAGGATGTGCTGGCTATGGGGCTGGTCCCACTGTTGGTTTGAGGGTGTGCTGTCTATGGGGGTGGTCCCACTGTTGGTTTGAGGATGTGCTGTCTATGGGGGTGGTCCCACTGTTGGTTTGAGGATGCGCTGGCTATGGGGGTGGTCCCACTGTTGGTTTGAGGATGCGCTGGCTATGGTGGTGGTCCCACTGTTGGTTTGAGGATGCCCTGGCTATGGGGGTGGTCCCACTGTTGGTTTGAGGATGCCCTGGCTATGGGGGTGGTCCCACTGTTGGTTTGAGGATGCCCTGGCTATGGGGTGGTCACACTGTTGGTTTGAGGATGTGCTGGCTATGGGGTTGGTCCCACTGTTGGTTTGAGGATGTGCTGGCTATGGGGTTGGTCCCACTGTTGGTTTGAGGATGTGCTGGCTATGGGGGTGGCCCCACTGTTGGTTTGAGGATGCCCTGGCTATGGGGGTGGTCCCACTGTTGGTTTGAGGATGCCCTGGCTATGGGGGTGGTCCCACTGTTGGTTTGAGGATGTGCTGGCTATGGGGGTGGTCCCACTGTTGGTTTGAGGATGCCCTGGCTATGGGGGTGGTCCCACTGTTGGTTTGAGGATGCCCTGGCTATGGGGGTGGTCCCACTGTTGGTTTGAGGATGTGCTGGCTATGGTGGTGGTCCCACTGTTGGTTTGAGGATGCCCTGGCTATGGGGGTGGTCCCACTGTTGGTTTGAGGATGTGCTGGCTATGGGGGTGGTCCCACTGTTGGTTTGAGGATGTCCTGGCTATGGTGGTGGTCCCACTGTTGGTTTGAGGATGCCCTGGCTATGGGGGTGGTCCCACTGTTGGTTTGAGGATGCGCTGGCTATGGGGTTGGTCCCACTGTTGGTTTGAGGATGCCCTGGCTATGGGGGTGGTCCCACTGTTGGTTTGAGGATCTGCTGTCTATGGGGGTGGTCCCACTGTTGGTTTGAGGATGCCCTGTCTATGGGGGTGGTCCCACTGTTGGTTTGAGGATGTGCTGGCTATGGGGGTGGTCCCACTGTTGGTTTGAGGATGCCCTGGCTATGGGGGTGGTCCCACTGTTGGTTTGAGGATGCGCTGGCTATGGGGGTGGTCCCACTGTTGGTTTGAGGATGTGCTGTCTATGGGGGTGGTCCCACTGTTGGTTTGAGGATGCCCTGGCTATGGGGGTGGTCCCACTGTTGGTTTGAGGATGCCCTGGCTATGGGGGTGGTCCCACTGTTGGTTTGAGGATGCCCTGGCTATGGGGTGGTCCCACTGTTGGTTTGAGGATGCGCTGGCTATGGGGTGGTCCCACTGTTGGTTTGAGGATGTCCTGGCTATGGGGGTGGTCCCACTGTTGGTTTGAGGATGCCCTGGCTATGGGGGTGGTCCCACTGTTGGTTTGAGGATGCCCTGGCTATGGGGGTGGTCCCACTGTTGGTTTGAGGATGTGCTGGCTATGGGGGTGGTCCCACTGTTGGTTTGAGGATGTGCTGGCTATGGGGTGGTCCCACTGTTGGTTTGAGGATGCCCTGGCTATGGGGGTGGTCCCACTGTTGGTTTGAGGATGCCCTGGCTATGGGGGTGGTCCCACTGTTGGTTTGAGGATGTGCTGGCTATGGGGTGGTCCCACTGTTGGTTTGAGGATGCGCTGGCTATGGGGGTGGTCCCACTGTTGGTTTGAGGATGCCCTGGCTATGGGGGTGGTCCCACTGTTGGTTTGAGGATGTGCTGGCTATGGGGTGGTCCCACTGTTGGTTTGAGGATGCGCTGGCTATGGGGGTGGTCCCACTGTTGGTTTGAGGATGTGCTGGCTATGGGCGTGGTCCCACTGTTGGTTTGAGGATGTGCTGGCTATGGGGTGGTCCCACTGTTGGTTTGAGGATGCCCTGGCTATGGGGGTGGTCCCACTGTTGGTTTGAGGATGCCCTTTCTATGGGGGTGGTCCCACTGTTGGTTTGAGGATGCCCTGGCTATGGGGGTGGTCCCACTGTTGGTTTGAGGATGCCCTTTCTATGGGGGTGGTCCCACTGTTGGTTTGAGGATGCGCTGGCTATGGGGGTGGTCCCACTGTTGGTTTGAGGATGCGCTGGCTATGGGGGTGGTCCCACTGTTGGTTTGAGGATGCCCTGGCTATGGGGCTGGTCCCACTGTTGGTTTGAGGATGCCCTGGCTATGGGGGTGGTCCCACTGTTGGTTTGAGGATGTGCTGGCTATGGGGCTGGTCCCACTGTTGGTTTGAGGATGTGCTGGCTATGGGGGTGGTCCCACTGTTGGTTTGAGGATGCCCTGGCTATGGGGGTGGTCCCACTGTTGGTTTGAGGATGCCCTGGCTATGGGGGTGGTCCCACTGTTGGTTTGAGGATGCCCTGGCTATGGGGGTGGTCCCACTGTTGGTTTGAGGATGCCCTGGCTATGGGGGTGGTCCCACTGTTGGTTTGAGGGTGTGCTGGCTATGGGGGTGGTCCCACTGTTGGTTTGAGGATGCCCTGGCTATGGGGGTGGTCCCACTGTTGGTTTGAGGATGTGCTGGCTATGGGGTGGTCCCACTGTTGGTTTGAGGATGCCCTGGCTATGGGGGTGGTCCCACTGTTGGTTTGAGGATGCCCTGGCTATGGGGGTGGTCCCACTGTTGGTTTGAGGATGCGCTGGCTATGGGGGTGGTCCCACTGTTGGTTTGAGGATGCCCTGGCTATGGGGGTGGTCCCACTGTTGGTTTGAGGATGCCCTGGCTATGGGGTGGTCCCACTGTTGGTTTGAGGATGCCCTGGCTATGGGGGTGGTCCCACTGTTGGTTTGAGGATGCCCTGGCTATGGGGGTGGTCCCACTGTTGGTTTGAGGATGCGCTGGCTATGGGGTGGTCCCACTGTTGGTTTGAGGATGTGCTGGCTATGGGGGTGGTCCCACTGTTGGTTTGAGGATGCCCTGGCTATGGTGGTGGTCCCACTGTTGGTTTGAGGATGTGCTGTCTATGGGGGTGGTCCCACTGTTGGTTTGAGGATGTGCTGGCTATGGGGTTGGTCCCACTGTTGGTTTGAGGATGCGCTGGCTATGGGGGTGGTCCCACTGTTGGTTTGAGGATGCGCTGGCTATGGGGGTGGTCCCACTGTTGGTTTGAGGATGTGCTGGCTATGGGGCTGGTCCCACTGTTGGTTTGAGGGTGTGCTGTCTATGGGGGTGGTCCCACTGTTGGTTTGAGGATGTGCTGTCTATGGGGGTGGTCCCACTGTTGGTTTGAGGATGCGCTGGCTATGGGGGTGGTCCCACTGTTGGTTTGAGGATGCGCTGGCTATGGTGGTGGTCCCACTGTTGGTTTGAGGATGCCCTGGCTATGGGGGTGGTCCCACTGTTGGTTTGAGGATGCCCTGGCTATGGGGGTGGTTCCACTGTTGGTTTGAGGATGCCCTGGCTATGGGGTGGTCACACTGTTGGTTTGAGGATGTGCTGGCTATGGGGTTGGTCCCACTGTTGGTTTGAGGATGTGCTGGCTATGGGGTTGGTCCCACTGTTGGTTTGAGGATGTGCTGGCTATGGGGGTGGCCCCACTGTTGGTTTGAGGATGCCCTGGCTATGGGGGTGGTCCCACTGTTGGTTTGAGGATGCCCTGGCTATGGGGGTGGTCCCACTGTTGGTTTGAGGATGTGCTGGCTATGGGGGTGGTCCCACTGTTGGTTTGAGGATGCCCTGGCTATGGGGGTGGTCCCACTGTTGGTTTGAGGATGCCCTGGCTATGGGGGTGGTCCCACTGTTGGTTTGAGGATGTGCTGGCTATGGTGGTGGTCCCACTGTTGGTTTGAGGATGCCCTGGCTATGGGGGTGGTCCCACTGTTGGTTTGAGGATGTGCTGGCTATGGGGGTGGTCCCACTGTTGGTTTGAGGATGTCCTGGCTATGGTGGTGGTCCCACTGTTGGTTTGAGGATGCCCTGGCTATGGGGGTGGTCCCACTGTTGGTTTGAGGATGCGCTGGCTATGGGGTTGGTCCCACTGTTGGTTTGAGGATGCCCTGGCTATGGGGGTGGTCCCACTGTTGGTTTGAGGATGTGCTGTCTATGGGGGTGGTCCCACTGTTGGTTTGAGGATGCCCTGTCTATGGGGGTGGTCCCACTGTTGGTTTGAGGATGTGCTGGCTATGGGGGTGGTCCCACTGTTGGTTTGAGGATGCCCTGGCTATGGGGGTGGTCCCACTGTTGGTTTGAGGATGCGCTGGCTATGGGGGTGGTCCCACTGTTGGTTTGAGGATGTGCTGTCTATGGGGGTGGTCCCACTGTTGGTTTGAGGATGCCCTGGCTATGGGGGTGGTCCCACTGTTGGTTTGAGGATGCCCTGGCTATGGGGGTGGTCCCACTGTTGGTTTGAGGATGCCCTGGCTATGGGGTGGTCCCACTGTTGGTTTGAGGATGCGCTGGCTATGGGGTGGTCCCACTGTTGGTTTGAGGATGCGCTGGCTATGGGGGTGGTCCCACTGTTGGTTTGAGGATGCCCTGGCTATGGGGGTGGTCCCACTGTTGGTTTGAGGATGCCCTGGCTATGGGGGTGGTCCCACTGTTGGTTTGAGGATGTGCTGGCTATGGGGGTGGTCCCACTGTTGGTTTGAGGATGTGCTGGCTATGGGGTGGTCCCACTGTTGGTTTGAGGATGCCCTGGCTATGGGGGTGGTCCCACTGTTGGTTTGAGGATGCCCTGGCTATGGGGGTGGTCCCACTGTTGGTTTGAGGATGTGCTGGCTATGGGGTGGTCCCACTGTTGGTTTGAGGATGCGCTGGCTATGGGGGTGGTCCCACTGTTGGTTTGAGGATGCCCTGGCTATGGGGGTGGTCCCACTGTTGGTTTGAGGATGCGCTGGCTATGGGGGTGGTCCCACTGTTGGTTTGAGGATGCCCTGGCTATGGGGTGGTCCCACTGTTGGTTTGAGGATGCGCTGGCTATGGGGGTGGTCCCACTGTTGGTTTGAGGATGTGCTGGCTATGGGGGTGGTCCCACTGTTGGTTTGAGGATGTGCTGGCTATGGGGTGGTCCCACTGTTGGTTTGAGGATGCCCTGGCTATGGGGGTGGTCCCACTGTTGGTTTGAGGATGCCCTTTCTATGGGGGTGGTCCCACTGTTGGTTTGAGGATGCCCTGGCTATGGGGGTGGTCCCACTGTTGGTTTGAGGATGCCCTTTCTATGGGGGTGGTCCCACTGTTGGTTTGAGGATGCGCTGGCTATGGGGGTGGTCCCACTGTTGGTTTGAGGATGCGCTGGCTATGGGGGTGGTCCCACTGTTGGTTTGAGGATGCCCTGGCTATGGGGCTGGTCCCACTGTTGGTTTGAGGATGCCCTGGCTATGGGGGTGGTCCCACTGTTGGTTTGAGGATGTGCTGGCTATGGGGCTGGTCCCACTGTTGGTTTGAGGATGTGCTGGCTATGGGGGTGGTCCCACTGTTGGTTTGAGGATGCCCTGGCTATGGGGGTGGTCCCACTGTTGGTTTGAGGATGCCCTGGCTATGGGGGTGGTCCCACTGTTGGTTTGAGGATGCCCTGGCTATGGGGGTGGTCCCACTGTTGGTTTGAGGATGCCCTGGCTATGGGGGTGGTCCCACTGTTGGTTTGAGGGTGTGCTGGCTATGGGGGTGGTCCCACTGTTGGTTTGAGGATGCCCTGGCTATGGGGGTGGTCCCACTGTTGGTTTGAGGATGTGCTGGCTATGGGGGTGGTCCCACTGTTGGTTTGAGGATGCCCTGGCTATGGGGGTGGTCCCACTGTTGGTTTGAGGATGCGCTGGCTATGGGGTGGTCCCACTGTTGGTTTGAGGATGTGCTGGCTATGGGGGTGGTCCCACTGTTGGTTTGAGGATGCCCTGGCTATGGGGTGGTCCCACTGTTGGTTTGAGGATGTGCTGGCTATGGGACTGGTCCCACTGTTGGTTTGAGGATGTGCTGGCTATGGGGCTGGTCCCACTGTTGGTTTGAGGATGTGCTGGCTATGGGGGTGGTCCCACTGTTGGTTTGAGGATGTGCTGGCTATGGGGCTGGTCCCACTGTTGGTTTGAGGATGTGCTGGCTATGGGGGTGGTCCCACTGTTGGTTTGAGGATGCCCTGGCTATGGGGTGGTCCCACTGTTGGTTTGAGGATGCCCTGGCTATGGGGGTGGTCCCACTGTTGGTTTGAGGATGCGCTGGCTATGGTGGTGGTCCCACTGTTGGTTTGAGGATGCCCTGGCTATGGGGTGGTCCCACTGTTGGTTTGAGGATGCCCTGGCTATGGGGGTGGTCCCACTGTTGGTTTGAGGATGCGCTGGCTATGGGGGTGGTCCCACTGTTGGTTTGAGGATGCCCTGGCTATGGGGTGGTCCCACTGTTGGTTTGAGGATGCCCTGGCTATGGGGGTGGTCCCACTGTTGGTTTGAGGATGCGCTGGCTATGGTGGTGGTCCCACTGTTGGTTTGAGGATGCCCTGGCTATGGGGGTGGTCCCACTGTTGGTTTGAGGATGCGCTGGCTATGGGGTGGTCCCACTGTTGGTTTGAGGATGCCCTGGCTATGGGGGTGGTCCCACTGTTGGTTTGAGGATGTGCTGGCTATGGGGGTGGTCCCACTGTTGGTTTGAGGATGTGCTGGCTATGGGGGTTGTCCCACTGTTGGTTTGAGGATGCCCTGGCTATGGGGGTGGTCCCACTGTTGGTTTGAGAATGTGCTGGCTATGGGGGTGGTCCCACTGTTGGTTTGAGGATGTGCTGGCTATGGGGGTGGTCCCACTGTTGGTTTGAGGATGCCCTGGCTATGGGGGTGGTCCCACTGTTGGTTTGAGGATGTGCTGGCTATGGGGGTGGTCCCACTGTTGGTTTGAGGATGCCCTGGCTATGGGGGTGGTCCCACTGTTGGTTTGAGGATGCGCTGGCTATGGGGGTGGTCCCACTGTTGGTTTGAGGATGCGCTGGCTATGGGGGTGGTCCCACTGTTGGTTTGAGGATGCCCTGGCTATGGGGGTGGTCCCACTGTTGGTTTGAGGATGTGCTGTCTATGGGGGTGGTCCCACTGTTGGTTTGAGGATGTGCTGGCTATGGGGGTGGTCCCACTGTTGGTTTGAGGATGCGCTGGCTATGGGGGTGGTCCCACTGTTGGTTTGAGGATGTGCTGTCTATGGGGGTGCTCCCAGAGACAATGCGACGGGCATCTATTTTGCTGCTGATCTATTTTGCTGCTGTTAACAAAGGATAAGGACCAGATGGAGGGTGAGTCATTTCGGCCAATATCCCTGCTAAATTTGGATGCTAAGATTCTTGCCGAGGTGTTGCCGCTTAAATTGGAAGAGTGCCTTCCACAGGTGATTGGGGAGGATCAGACAGGGTTTGTAAAGGGTAGGCAGTAATCTTTGAATGTGCAGCGTTTGTTAAATGTGGTGATCATCCCATCAGAAGGGGGGGAGCCGGAAATGGCGCTGAGTGCAGAGAAGGCGTTTGATTAAGTCAAGTGGAGTTAATTGTTTGCAGTGTTGGACTGTTTCGGGATTGGGCCGACGTTTGTGGCAAATTATTATATAAGGAACTGAAGACAAGTGTTTATATGAATGAGGTGAACTCTGGATATTTTCAGCTACAGGGGGGAATGAGGCAGGGGTGTGCCTCGTCTCACCCCCTCTTTTTGGCAATGGTGTCGCATTTGCCCCAGCGAAATACTCAGGTAGACCGGTGGTGGTGGCCAAGCTGAAGATATGAAGGTAACTTCAGCAGCACTTTAAATTGGGGGAGGGGTCAAACTTGATGCCGGTCCATGAGAATCATGGGTTTGAGCCGGCGAGGCGAGATGCTAGATTTCAGGGGTGGGAGGGGCGGGGATGGGAGTGTGTGTGGGGGGGGGGGGGGGGGGGGTTGCGGGGTGAAGGACGTATGTTTGGAGGGGCAGTTTGCAAGTTTGGAGGAGTTGATGGAGAAGGTTGGGATTCCACGAGGGTGGGCGTTTAGGTATATACAGGTGTGAAATTTTGCAAAAAGGATTTTCCCAATGTTGCCGGTGACGCCTACCTCGTCATTGTTGGAGGGGGTGTTGTTGGTGATGGGGTTGAAGGGGAGGGTCATCTCAGTGATTTATGAGAGGAATTTGGAAGAGGATATGGCATCGCTGGAGGGGGCCAAGTGGGAGGAGGAGCTGGGGGTGGTGCTTGAGGAGGGGTTGTTGTGGGAGCTGTTGCAGAGGATGAATGCCTCAACCTCATGTGCGAGGCTGTGATTAATACAGTTAAAGGTGATGCACAAAGCACAACTGACGAGATCGAGGATGAGCCGGTTGAAGGGCTGGAGGACATTTGTGAGCAATGTGAGAGTGCTCTGCAAAATCATGTACATATATTCTACTCCTGCCCGAAGCTGGAGAAATTTTGGAGGTGGTCTTTCAGCACCATGTCGGCGATCCTGCACGTGGATTTTGAGCCCAGTCCCCTGTTTGGGGTGTGGGACTTGCCGGAGCTGCAGACGGGGGCGGGGGCAGTTGTATTAGCCTTCATCTCGCCGATTGCTCGCAGGTGGGTCCTATTGGAGTGGATGTCCCTGCCTTGTGCCTCACTGTGGCTTAGGGACCTGATGGAGTTCCTGTATTTGGAGAAGGTTAAGTTTACTTGGGGGGGGGGGGGGGGGGGGGGTGGCCGGCCAAATGGAGGGGTTCCACAAGAGATGGGCTGTGTTTATTCTATAAGTGCTAAGGGGAGGGGGATAAGGGGGGGTGGGATTTAGGGGTGGGGGGAGGTTTCTTTGAGTTATTTGGATGTTTATTGATGGATGGGGGGCGGTTTCAGTTGTGCTTGATTTTTGCATTGTTTTGTCTTATGTATAAAATATTAAAATCGAATAAAAATATATATTTTTTTAAAAACTATACCTCCTGCTTTGGTTGACGTGCAAATATTGACACCTCTCACCTTTATTCCTGTATCCAAAACATTTGGGGGAAGGTGGTGGTGTCGTGGTAACATCATTGGGCGAGTAATTCAGAGATCTAGCTTAATTTTCTGGGGCCAGTGGTTGAAATCCTATCACGGCAGCTGATGGAATTTAAATTCAATCAATAATCCGGAATATAAAGTTAGCTTAAGTATTGGTTACCATGGTAACTCTCATCAATTGTTGTTAAAAATTTCAACTGGTTCATTAATGCTCTTTAACTGATCTGGCCTACATGTGACTACAAACCCCCTGCAATGTGGTTGACTCTTATCCATGATAGAATAAAGAAATTTAGTTTGTTGCTGGGGAAGGGTTTGGGGGGGAGGTTGTTGGGGGGCTTTTGGTTTAGGAGGAGCTTGGGGGATGGAGGGGATGGTTTTGGGGGAAACTGGCGCAGACAAAGAGAAAAAGTGCAAACTCCACACAGTCACCCAAGGCCAGAATTGAACCCGGATCCCTGCCATTGTGAGACAGCAGTGCTAACCACTGTGCTACCTTGCCACCCCTGCCTAATGATCTCAGTAGGTTTAATTTATTGGTGGTTGAAACTTTGAGTCCAGAAATAGATTTTGCCATTGAACAAAAAATGCTCATGAAGATTTTCAACAGTCACAGACAACCCAGCATTCCACACATTTACTCCAATTTTTCCGCTAGGTATTCCAAAGTCTTTGCCTCCACCGGTGTCCCCAAAGACAATGGCAAGTGTTGATCAGTAGTGCCAGCTAGTGCTGGCACTACTTGGTGCCAGCACTAGCTCATTGGTCACCAAAAGGTTGTGGCCATGAAATGCCACTCTCGGACTGAGAATAGGCAGTGGCGGAGAGGGCATGATGTTTTGCACCTTAGATTGCACTTCAGTATTGCATACCAGCCGGCCAGCAAGTGACATTGGCAGAGACCATGGAAATATTTACTGTCACCACCTGTCCTCTCAGCCAGGAGCCAGTTCATATAGAACATGTAAGGGAAATGACATAAAGCTTATGTTAAAACAGTTACATTTTATAATGCAAAATCTTTATGATTGGATAATAAACCCTATAGAACAAGACTTAAATTATGTCAAATTTAGATTAAACTTTATAGGACCCTGGAGAACAATTTCAAAATCTGTGGAGAAGATGCACACTAATTCATATATCAGTTGATTGACGATGATCTGCAGAGGAAGTCTGTTAAAAATAGTATGGTAATTAATTGATTAAATCATGTTTTAGTATTGCTCTCTGTTCCCATTTCACCTTTAACCACTATCAGAATATTGAATTTACATGTTAATCCCACCACTGGGGAAATACTCTGGCTATCCATTATAAAAATCTAAAGAAATATTAAATATCGTTCCCATGAACATGCTCTCTAATTGTCGTTTGCAGGCGAGTTGTTTAAGTGTGTGGGCCCACTCATGATACCTTAAAGAGGCTGACTTGCACTTGGCCTGCATGGGGATTTTTCCATGTTCATGCAACTTGGAGAGGACGTTTTGCTTCCCACTATTTCATAGATCATCACATAGGTCTTCCTCACTCTCTACAGATCTAAACTGGAGCAACGTATAAATATGATTCACAGAGAATTAAGCAAATTAGCACATGCCATTTTTAGTCCAGTCAGAAAATATAACTTTGTATCAATACTTTGTGTTGAACACTCTAAATATGCCTTTCAGAAAAAAAATATATAAAAAATATTAGACTGATTTAAAACACTTTAAACCCAATTTGCCAATCTAATAGCAGGTGGGAAAAGTCTTCCAAATCCATAAAATACATTTAAATCTACATCTTTAAAATCTCATTTTAATTCGGCTGATTGGTTATAGAATTAGTAGACCATTTGCTTCTCGGGGGTTTCATTAAGTTTTAAAGCAGCTGAAGCCTTATAAGTGACAGGAACAATATCAGGAAACACCAAACTGACATTACACAAACAATTTATTTTTCAGAAATCTAGGGACTGATTTTATTCAATTTTTTTGCTTGTGATTGTTTGACAATTTGTGTAAATAGGGTAGGAGACACTTTATTACTGAGTATTTGTAAAATGCTATGCTTCCTGACTGGGAAAGTTATTGTTTGAAGTTCTGAGGCTATATATTCCAGAATGTCTTCTGGAAGCCTAGTGGAAGATAAATAAAAAAAATAGGATGGCTCCCTTGCCTTTCATAAGTGCTGCACAACAATTGGCAGCTGACAACAAGAGTAAAAGAAAATATTGAACAATCAAAAAAAAGCATAAAGCTGGAAATTAGTGTGGGCGGTGTTTTTGATGTGCTCATATCAAAGTCCTTTCTCCAGTATTTTAATAATGACATTAACCCATTCAAAATATATGTGTAATTGCTGTCGTTAAATAGTGGAAAGAGGCATTTGCTACAAGTGCACTTACAGGATAACTCCGTGATCCAGTGCTCCCAGCAGGAAACGTTGCTTGAAGTGAGCACATTTTGGGAAATCTCAGGCATGCAGCTTGTGATTTTCCATTCATTAATTTTAATTTTAGTCTTAATGGATGAAAAATCATGAGCCGTGCATTGTAATTTCTCGAGATGTACTCCCTGCGAGTGCTTCTTCCCACTGGAAGCACTGGATCGCAGAATCACCCCTTAACGACCTCAATAATAATGTGAACCAGTCATTTCCAATTCATGATTTTTTTGTTTTTGATTTTTGTTGCTTATTGACAATTCATATAATGTTAAAACCAACAAATTATTGTTGATGATATCAGCAGGTGATTGCTCACCTTATTTGTATGTCATTCTCTGTCTGCCATTTTTCCTTAAATGGGTTAATGTTGCTGCTAAAATAGCAGATAAAGGCAAATAATTTGGTCACATTAGGAAAGCAGACATTTTGTAAAAGCTAATCTCAATGGATATTTTGAAATCAGCTCATTTCCATAGATGATTTACACTCCCTTAACAGATTGGCCCACCTATATGGAGAGTACTGCACGCAAGGGCAAGATAACTTAAAGGGGCTTCTGTTCAGATTGAAAAGAAAGCAGTATCTGTTGGAAAAATTCACTTAAAGAAGTAAGTCATGGATCATAGCTTAAATGCAGATCTCACCGCATTTTCTGAAGACTGTGCTGGAGATACTTCTCGAACAAATGTAGCAAAATAGGGAAATGTGTCTTCTGATTACCTCACTGCATGCGAGAGAGTAAATTCCATCTCCCCAAAGTCCAAACCTGTTTGGAACAAATAGTTTCCCTCTTTGTGAGGTTGTCAAGGGAAAACTACTTGCATTCACCAATCTTAAATACACGGTGTAATGATGCATTTTCACAGCCTTCATTTGTGAAAACAAAAGGGATTCATTAATAAGAGCAATCTCACGGCTGCACCTAACTCCTTACATGACTCCAGCCTCAGAGAGGACCCACTCTGAGTCCCAACTGGCCCCCCAAATCAGGTAACACGTACTCTGTTGTGTTTCCCTTAAACAGACAATCACCACAAATCACCACATATGAGCATACTGCAGCTAGTCGCGAAGAGTTTACTCTGAACCTGGCATAGCTTAAAAGCTGTAAAGAGCAAAACTTCAGCAAGGAAAGCGGGGCTTAAAGAGCAGGATTTCGCAAAGAGAGGGGGAATATAGAGCAAAACTTCAGAGAAGAGAGAGGGGAATGAAGAGCAAGACTTCAATGAAGAGAGCGCTGGATAACAAGCGAGAATCCAGTGAGGAGCAAGAGGAATGAAGCACGCAACTTCAGTGAGGAAAGCAGGGAAGAAAAGAGTGAGGCGTCAATGAGAATAACGGGTGCCACTAACTCTATGAATCCCAAGAGGAAAAGTCCTGTGGGAAGGAGAATGGAAGACATTAGGTGTATGTGTGCTTGTACGTCCTAGGCCCACACAGTGGAGCCTGGCCTCCAGTCATTTTGGACCCCCTTGTCACTGGACCAAGGCCATGGGCTCTAACAATCCTGTGTGGTAGCTGGTGTGCAATAGCCACTCCATGTTTAAAAAAAACATACACACAGGCATCATACACGTCTTAAAGTGAACTTTTGGACCTGGAATGTCAGGACCCTCATGGACAATACCAACAGCGACAATCAGAACAATGTACCGCTATCATTGCCCGGTAGCTCAGACATTTCAACGTTGACATCGCTGCCCTAAGCAAGACCCAGCAGGCAGGGGAAGGCCAGGTCAAGAAACAAGGTGGCAGTTACACTTTCTTCTGGAAAGGTAATACAGAAGACCGCTGTCTTCATGGGATTGGCCTTGCCATTAAAAATGAACTAGTTGGCCATCTCAGAGACTCCCCTTGCGGGTTAAATGAATGCCTCATGGCCCTTCGGCTCACCCTAGCCCAGAACCAGTGTTCTGCAGTCCTCAGCCCCTACATCCTAACACTGAAAGCTATAGATCAGGGAAATCCAACACCAACGGTACCCTCCTTCTGAGAAACTGCCGAGAACATGGACTTGTCATAACCAACACCTGTCAGAGAGAAAGGTACAGGACCTCATGGCAGCACTCTTACTCCAAGCACTGGCAGCTGTTCAACTACTTCATTATCGAGCAAGGAACTGCAAGGATGTGCGTATCACCCATGCCATGTCAGAAGCCGATGACTGCTGGGCGGGCCAATCTAATCTGTTCTTTAATTAACATCAATGTACCCCCAAATCAGCGATGTTCAATGCCACAGGAAAATTAATGATGAGGTACTCAAAGATCCTGATAAGAGAATTCTACTCCGCCAGCGCCTCAATGCCAAGGTGACTCCTCCCAGTGACACACAGATGAGGAGTAATCAGCTCCTGCAAAGAGACACTTGGTCATTCAACAAGGGAATATCAAGATTGGTTCGATGAGATCAGGATATCCAGGAGCTGAAAAGTCACGAATGCAAGCTTTTCTGAATCTAAAATAGCAACTCAACTCAAAAGCAAGAAAGCAGCTCTGCAGAAGGCTGAAGGCTGAGGTCCAGCATAAAAACCGACAACATAAAGAACAGATGGTGGGTGGAGAAAGAGCAGGAGGCAGCAGTTAGCTCACAACCATGACACGTGCTGTTTCTTCAGCGCAGTTAAGACCACCTACAGCCCAAGCAGCTAAAGGCCCACCTCGCTGCAGATAAAGAACAGAGAGGTGCTCATCAAAAACAGAGGGGCAGTGAGCACCTGCTGAAAGGAGAATTCGGAGACCTCCAAAACAGGGATTCTGTTGTAAGGGTCCTTTCTGTTTGTTCTTGTTTATTCCCTATTTATTCTCTTATTTCTCCTTTCTTTTATTTTTGCCATTACATTTTTGATCCGTGGATGATTTATGAACTAGTGTCTTTCAGGCAGCCTGTATCTTTAATTTAAGCAGAAAGAAGGAGATGCTTGTGTCTTTAATTCAAACAGAAAATTCCAGAAGGCTGTGTTGTTTTCGACTGGTGATTGCAGACTGGCCAGCACAGTGATGACTCGCTTTGATTGATTTGACTGGTGGCCAATGAATGGGCCCACAAGTCTGTGCTCTGCCCGCTAACAGGTGATGATTGGATATTACCCCACTGGAATGTTTTCAAAGTCCTGAGGTTCCAGTTTGGTTTCACTTTTGATTCTGCAGCCTGGATAGAGGGACCTAACTAACTCTGTCCAAAAAGATGTTACTAATCCTCTTCAGAAGGCTAATGTGTGGACTCTCTCTCCAGCAAGACTGGGTGTTGTTCTCTTGAGCCTTCAGAAGTCTGAAGCCAAACCACAAGCAGAAAGCAGAAAGGTTTAATGTGAAATAAAGAGTCTCTACAGAAGGATGTAGGCCTGAAGGCAAGCCTCCAGCTAAAGGCCCAGGCTGGATTCTCCGATTTTCAGGCTATGTCCAGAGGATCCGTGGCATTTTACATCCAAAATATTAGCGGCGCCCCAGCAACGATCCTCCAACAGGTGAGGGACGAGCAGCCGCACCACGTAAAATGCCAAACCTCCATGACAAAAATGACTGGAGAATTGCCCGTGGGTGCACATGCACTAGACGACGACCTGCAGCGGTCATGCCACACAACATGACACTTGCCGTGCGCGGACCTGACCTGCCTGATAGCGTGCCGCTGTGCACACCCCCTCACCACCCCACTCCAGTCCCACCAGCTCTCGCCAAAGAACCCCCCGGCCAGAAGCACGGTGCCCGCCCGACTGGACACGTACACAGCCGCCACGCCGGGTTCCCGCACATCCCCCATGCCGTCGTGAACTCACCGTATCGGGGGTGGATTACGGGGGAGGGCCTTCAGGTGATATTCAGGCATGTGGCGTGCTCCTCGATGATGCTGTTTTGGAGGGGGCGGAGCGTGTGAAAACAGGCACCTCCCCCGATTCCATCGTAAAAAGGGATTCTTATCCCCATCGCTGATGATAAAATCAGCGTCAGGGATCGGAGAATCCCACCCTACGTGTCTCTCCAGAAAGAATGCTCCCTGTAAATACTACATTTTCTAACCACCGTGGACCCTGAACGAAAGGCTCTGTGAAGCCACAGTGCTAACCACTGTGCTACCATGCTGCCCTAAGTTGGAAGGTGGATTCCAAAGGCTGGTATGCGACTGAGTCCTCACAAATGCCTCTTCCTCAGAAGTTCTCCAAGAGCTTGGCTCAACGTGCCTCCTCTTATTGCGGACACGTGTGCATGCGGTGACCACTCTTCCTGAACCACCACTGAAGTGTACCTACCTGAATTGGTAGGGGGTCTTGGTCCCTTCCTGGAGGCACCTGTAAGTGGGAAAGGTGAGTGCAAGTGACAGCATTAGCAGCCTCCAAACTTGTGGCACATTCGACCCTAAGGTTTGCATTGAATGGATGAATCCTTAGTCTGAGTATTGCCAAGGCGAAGCTCTCCATCGTCAATGGCCCTGTCCACTCCTTTCAGCCCAGGTCCTCTCCTCAAATTCAATCAGAACCCCGCCAGAAAAGTTTGACCCGCCTCCAGTCTTCTCCCGTTCAGCACGATTGTGACAGAGACCCTGTTCAAAGAGAATGGCCGGGATTCTCCAACCCCGCGCCAGGTCGGAGACTCGCTGGGGGTGGGGGGGGGAGGCGGGAGAATCGCGCCACGCCGCCCCAACGCCAGCTCGCCGATTCTCGGGCACCCGCGGGATCGCCGCTGCGCCGGTTCGGGGCGTTAAAAGCACCTCTCCCCCCCCCCCACCGCGCTTCTCCGGGCGTCAACGGGCCGAGTGTCCGCCGCGTTCGGCTGAGTCCCACCGGTGTGGGTTAGGGTTACGTATGGTCCCACACACCGGGACCTCAGAGTTCTGTCTGTGGGGGCCGTCCTGGTGGGGGAGACGGGTGGATCCGACCCCAGGGGGTGCCTCCATGGTGGCCTGGCCCGCAACCGGGGCCTACCGATCAGTGGGCGGGCTAGATCCATGTTCCTCCGTGCCAGGCCGCTGTAGGGCTCCGCCATATTGCCCGGGGGCCAGCGCAGAAACGGGAACCCACGTGCTTGCGTGAACTCGGGCCGGACGTGGCACACATGTGGGAACTCGCGTCGGCCGTGGCGCACCAGCTTTCATGCGGCGGAGCTGCGGACACCACTCCGGCGCCTTACTAGCCCCCCAGGAAGGGGTGGATAGCTGCCAGTTGGGGCCCGTTGACACCAGAGTGGCCCGCGCCACTTTTCACGCCGGGGTTAGAACTTGGCCGCAGGATTGGAGAATCCCAGCCAATATGTTTGAGAGGAGTTACATTTTGCATCGGTTTGAGCATTGGAATTTTGTTCACATTCCTCCCCTTGTAAGGTCACCCACTTCTGTGTGACAGATCATAACTGCTGCAAATTAGGGGAAGGCTTACAGGCATGTGATTTACAGAAGGTGCTGGTTCCCTATTTAACTCTGCTGGTTTCGCCTTGAACCAAAGATTGGGAGGCACAGTCTCTGAGTTCAACACACAGTGAGAGAGCGTCAAGTGGTTCAAAGCTGGGCATTGCTCATTCGGGAAAGGTGGGTCAATGGGATATGTACCAGATTGATCTCAGTCAAGGGAGAACCAGTAAACATCGTGAAAATCAGGACAAGTAAGTTTGCTATGATGTCAGGCAAAATCAAGAGTTGAAAGTTGAGAAATTCTTTGGCGCTTTTTTTGTGTGGAGCATTTTGATGAATTCCCCACACAGCCTAGTTTAAAGGGCGGAGCATCAGAAATGTATACACCATCAGTAACAGCACCACTCTTCCCTGTTGCTGCAGCGACACTGGAACATGATGTGGTGAGTAGAGGAACTATTCAGAGAAGCAGAAAGGTCAAGGGAATATTGAAAAATGTCTACAGAATTCCCAAGTTTAAATTAGAAGGCAGCTGACCAATTCTCTGAGTTTAAACTATTTAAACATGCACAGAGTTATTGCTTTTAAAACAACACCATCAATGAGTTACTCAAAGACGGACATAAGTATAAAGTGGTTAATGCAAAATAATAAAGTTTACAGGTCATGGGCAGGATTCTACATCGGCTGACACCAGGATTGGGAAACGTGATTGGACAGAGAATCGATTCTGACACTGAAATCGCGGCGGGAGCTGATTTCATCCCAAATCGCAATTGTCTGTCCCCTCGACAGCGGTGTCAATGTGTTCCAGAACGCACGTAAAGTAAACGGTGTTGGCATATCATTAACATCCAGTATTTTCTAGGGCCTCCTCGATTCTCCGCCTCCGATAGGCCGAATTTCCGACGACGAGGTTCACTTTGCTTTTAAAAATCGTGAAAGTGGCTGATGAGGGAGAGAGAGGGGTACGGAAAGTGTCCAACATCGCCATAGTCTGCTAACATTCCGCTGGCTGGGGGAGCAATGGGGAGTGGCCAGGAGGTGGACTGTGGGGTTTGGGGTGGATGGGCATGGAACACCATTGCCGCAGCCTGCAAAGCAGCCATGCAGCTGTGCACACCACTGACTGCACACTGTGAACTTAGGACCACGGGTTGTATGGGTGCCCCCCCAGGACACCATCCTAGGTGCCCCTGGCCCCAGCCAACCAATCAGCCGTATGAGTGTTCTCCAGTGCAACCAGTGCCATCTTGTTGGCTGGGATGGTGTGTGTGGGGTGTGCAATGTGTATTTGTGGCTGCAGTTTGTCAGTCTCCTGAGTGTCAATTGCGAACCTGGCGAATCCGGCACATTTTTGTTTGGAATCTATTGTGTTCCACTTGGCGCCGGTACGACCCCTTAACAGTCATTGAATCGGTCTAGGTGCGGCGAATGTTTTGCTGTCATGGAACTCCGAGAATCCTTCTCTGGCGTCAACACTTAGCCTCAGGAACGGAGAACCCCGCCGCTTATCTGCAACCCCAAATGTCGACTCAGGGACTAGAATACCAAAGGGAAGACACATGGAAGATGTGAACTTCTGCATGTCCCAAAGAGCTGGCCAGCATGTCAAGAATTCTGCAAGGTATGTAGCAAAAATGGTCATTGGCAGTGGCAATGCAAAAGAGCAAAGGCCAAGGGAGCAACGAGAAGTCATGCCAAGGTTCAAGGGAAAATATGATGTGATTTGCGAGTGAAGGACAGATGCACAACATCGCCTAATTTCCCTAACACACCTGAGGCTGGAATTTGATGGTAGTAACTTTCCATCACATTTTATCCATATGAGAAAGTTTCGAGACAAACTCAGCACTGGAGAAACACAGGGCAAATAGCAACAAAAGCATCAAACGAGCATGACTTTAGGTGGTTTGTAACTGAATCTGTTCAACACATCATATAGGTTTTTTAAAAGGCGCTTCGGTCCATTTGGTCTCAGTCTTTCTGAGTGCCAACACTAAATTCTTCCTGTACCAAATTTTTAATCAACGTCTGCATAAACTGGTAGCCAGAGCCTCATTCAAAGGCCTAAATTTGTCCTGGCGCCTTGGGGACAAGGTTGGATATTTAAGGGGTTCATGCAAGAACTTCTTCCCTCTCGGCTGCATTAATAATTTTGTCAGTTCTCCAATGGTAATTTTAAATCCTCCATTCCTTAATCTCACTAACAGCTGAACTGTCATGGAGCCAAATACACATTTTTGACCATCGTCACAACTATAGGATTCTGCGAGAGTTTCTTGTGATCAGGTTTCACTTTGTAATGGAGGAGAATCACATTTGGAATGTTAGGAATCCTTAGAGCAGTGCTTATCGATGGTTAATAATCCCAAAGTGCTTTTCATCACACCACTACTCTTAAAGCTTACAGCCGGTAAAAATTAAACAAGAAAACAAATAGATCAAAACAAATAACCTAAAAACTGTCAAATAAAATTGCACCTTTCCCTGATATAAAGAAAATATGTGGCTTGAATGTACTTTTGGCCAATGTCATTATGCCACCAATGTTTGACCTACATTGCTAAGATTTTTAATGTAGTTTTGAAGTTTAGAAGTCTTTCCCATCAGAACTTCCTCAGAATTGATTAGCGACAACTAGGCAAGATGGTATCTTGGTGATGTTACCAGCATATCAAAGATGTATTTCAAGCACCAAATCATTGTTTAATCTTGTGAAGGAAGTCTAATTACAATATTGATTAATCAAACAATGATTGATTATATGTTTTGATCAATAGATTACAGAAATGCCATAACTGTTGCAATCATTACTATAGCTACTTAGCAGAACAGGCATCATGTGGAGCATCAAAAACCTAATGAGCCTATTCCTTAAATCTAGAAAATTGATAAACAAGGGATGTTTCCCCAAGCTTAAAGAAAATAATTTAGTGACAGCATTAATGAAGCAATAGCTGGATACGACTTAAATAAGTTCCTAATAGGCATTCTCTGGTTCTGGATTTGACTTCAGGTACAGCTAAGGGAATTGATTCTTTGGCTATTTTAAGATATTAAACTGAATGAAGCAGACAATAAAACATCTCCAGATCGGCCAGATTATATCCAACATACTGACACTATATTTAGGAACACAGAAAAGTTAATAGGATCTGTGGCAATCCAGGGGATGAAATTTCAGAACTAAATTAACACTCTCGCTCAGATTTTCACCCCCAGGATGGTATGCAGAGATGGGGGATTTACTCCCTCAGCAAACCTGACCTGTAAAAACGGTTGCCCAAACTTCTGATTTTTGACTTAGGTGGGGGTTGGCGTGCTACAGTAGAAACTGGGGCGGGTGATCAGAGGTGGGCCTGGTAAGGGTTGGGCATCTCAGTTGCAGATAAAAAGCAGGGCTTCAGAAAGGCCCATTTGAAAGAGTTCAGTAGAGGGTCACATGGACTTGAAACGTTAACGCTGTTTCTCGCTTCACAGATACTGCAGACCTGCTGAGTTTATCCAGCATTTTCTGTTTGTATCTCAGATTTCCAGCATCTGCAGTATTTTGCTTTTATTTGGTGCAAACGGTTAGTGCATGTTAGCAAAGAAAAGTCAATGAGCACATCTAATCTGAATGATTCACAACCTTTTTTGCTTTATGTTTTTATTCATATAGTGTCACACAGAGATATTGGGGGAGGGATGGCTCTAACTTCGCCACACTTTTCTAACCAGGGCCAAACTTTGTGAAGAGGACCAGAAGATGAGACGAGTCCTGTACCCAGCTGGCCACTGCAATGCGCCTGCAGCAACAAAGATGTCCTGGACTGAAATGATGACAGTGGTGAAGGCAACAGGAGACCATCAGCATTCATGGATTCAGTGCAGGAAAAGGTTCAATGACTCGCTACATTCCGGCAAGGTGAGCAGCTTGGCTCATCCACACAGAGCTCCAAGGGAAGGGTCATATCTGTTTGCTGCAGCTAAGGTGTGAAACATGGCATGCACCTCTACTTCGGCACTGAGGCCTGTATGTGTACACAGCTCATTTAGATGTGCACAGAACATATGTGAATGAGTACTGGGAGCTCTTATAATGCGAATGGGGGAATTCATCACCTCCATGAGTTCCACATTGACGTATCAACCATGGAGGATAGCACAGGGGTTGGCGGGGGGGGGAGAGACGGGGAAGGATTAGGGAAAGGGGGGCTGGGGGATGCATGGTGGAGGACACGCTGAACTAGACGGCAGCAATCTGCAAATAAAGTAGTGTAAGATAAAAGCCTTTTTGCGTTACACTGTACAATAAATAAACACGAACGTCAATGTACATAATGTTGAAAATGCGAATAAAAAAATATTTTTAAAAAATGAGTCCCATATTGTCAATCACAGTGGGTATGTCCACAACAGATTGGTCAATTTCATGAGAGACACATGTAGCGACAGCCGGAATGGATGCAAGAACAGCGTCTCATCCAGGAAAGGGTGCAAATCTCTCTCAGCAGCCTGAATCAGTCTGCTCAGTGTATGAGTGCTGGCATCCATGGAATGTGTAAGGAGCTGTGTAGCCTTAACACGAAGGTTGCATCATTGGCACAGCGACTGCTGAACTGGATGAGTGCTGTCCACCAACAGCCAGCTCCATCAACACCACATTGAGGGGAGTGAAGGTACATAGAGCTCCTCAGCACGCTCATCTTCCTCCAGCTCTGAGGCCCCTCTACCAGAGCCTTTGTCTGCTGCACATGCAGAGATACAGAGGCCCCAGTCTGAAGGAGGTCCCCAATGGGTGCCTGCACGACAAGGCCAGACACCACACTCTTCATTGCTGTTTAGACAGAGACATAAGCAGCCTCCCTCCACTGCCTCTGGTGCAACACTAGGGGGGAGTTCCTAGGAGTATGCAAGAGAGAATGGCACCATCTCCCCTATAGTACTAATAGCTTCACCTTGATTCTACTTCTCACATTGGAAATAGCACATCTGAACACTTCTTTAATATATTTACTTACACTTGTACATGACTCAGTGTGTGTCTGGACACTAGAGAGCTCAAAAAGAATGGTAGCATTCGGAAACTGGTTTCTACCAATAATAATGAGGATGGTTTGTGGAGGGCCATCTCAACATGGTAACAATAAAGTCAAGGTTGTCAACTTGGTGATACTTTGGAGAGCTCCTTCTTTCTCTGCTGTATCGCATAAGATTCCAGTGTTCAAAAACTCAGGCACTGAAATGCTCCTTGTATCTTTCAATATCCATCCAAGCTTGACTTCAAGGGATATTCAATGAACAAACAGATGCTGAGCAGCAGGTGCATCTGAAGTATGAGTGCTGGGTGCTAGGCAATCATCCACACTGCAGTGTTACACATTGGCCTAGGTATGGGCATCGCAGCTTGAGAGGCCATGTATTATACAGGGAATATTGGTTGTCTGCTGTCCTCAGTTCTTTGGCTGCATTTGCATTTCAGTGTCACAAGAAGTGCTTTCTGCAGTAAGCAGGGGTACATGAATGCCACGAATGTTACGTGTGGCATCCACATTCGAAACTGGACTATTGGCCTGAATGGATGATGCGCAAGTTCTGGTGTTTCACAGTTATGGGCTCCACAAGCGCAAGGTGCCTTTCTGTGCATACACAAAGCATACAATCCTATCAGCATGTATAGGGTTTGATATTCTGACATTGTGTCACTCTCAGCATTGTGGCTATGATTCGAGTATGCGCAGTTTGGCAGCATGGGTCCCTCTATTAAAGTTATCTGCGTTCATGTGAAGGGGCCAGTTTCTGAATTATTTATTATAATGTTTGTTTGCAATATGATGAATCCCATGGTTATGATGGTGAGGATTTCAACCATATGAATGAGTCCAACTCATTGATGTTGATTCCCTCGCTTATGAGGACAACAACCCCTGGAGCAATTGTGGAGTCAGTATACAAGGTTCTTTATGTGGAAGTATGTCATCAGGGACTGGCTGATGCCAATTGTGATATTGAAGGACCTTATGAGAATCTATTTTGCACTAAGGCCCGTCTGGCAATGATCCTCTCCTGCACAGAGCCAGCCCTGGCTACGTGGTCATGCCTCCCAGCTGCTCCGCCATTGCTGGCCTCCTCAGCTTCATCTGTTTCAGAATCTTCCAAATGCACAGATGCTTCCTTCTCCTCTCCCTTATCCTCCTCCTCTTCGTTCTCCTCCTCTTACTCACCTTCATCTCCTCAGAGGTTGGAGCTCTGCCCTTGACCTCATCGTCATTGATTTGTAATCCCCTGCACTGTGCAGTGTTGTGCAGCATGTAGCACACCACAATTTTTCTGATAGCCTTGCTGGGGCACATTGCAGAGCTCCAACTGAACGATCAAGGCATCTGGAGTAAAGTTTTAAAATGTCAATGGCCTGCTTGATGGTGCTTGTGGTGAAGACACAGCTGCTAGTATAATTGCCTCTGCCTCTGTTTGTGGGCTCCTAAAAGGGGTCATTATCCAAATTGTTAAGGGGCAGCTCTTGTCTCCTAGAACCACCCACAGATCTGTGTTGGTGCTGCAATAGCTGAGGGTGTTGAGAACTCTTTGGTATGAGGGAGTAATGGAAGCTACCAGAGAACCTCATGCGCATGAAAGAAAATCTTGCGATAGTCACAAACCATCAGAACATCGATTGAGTGGAAGGACTTCCAATTGACAATTACGTTCTCATGTTGATTTGGAGCCAATATGTCAACTTGTGCGTAATCAATCACACCCTGCACCTGAGGGGGCCGGATCATTGGGAAAAGGCCATGGCTCTCTGCATCTGAGATGCCAAATGTAAGGAAAATGTGCTCCCTTACACGAACAAACAGGACATTAGTTCTAACCGTAAAGTAGCTGTGTGCTACTGACTGGGATATATCGTACAGGTCTCCTGATGGTCACTGGGAAGATCCTGAGGCATTAGAAGTTGAGAAGGTAGTTTCCTTCACAGCCACTCGCAGGGGTTTCCACCATCTTAACTCATTGATGGAGTTGGAAGGGCAAAATGTAGGCTGGGTTCATCCCAAAATGCCTCTGCGAGTCAAGATCTTAGAGCACTGCGTAGTCCCACCAAGGCATGTCGTGGAAATCTTACCAATTTCTAATTAAAGTAGGCTGTTTTTGGATTCCTTAGCTTGACTCTGTTAATGATATTTCTGAAGTGGGACCTCCCTCTGGAAAGGGAATACGTGCACTCAGCCTGAGAAGATTTAGCAGTAGCTTAGTTTGGAGACACTTGAAAATGATGATGGACACCATCATATATTTTATCCAGCTGACTAAAAATATGAAGCCATCCATTTACACTAGATAGGGAGCAAAGGAACGATTGCCTTTGTGTGTGTTTTTCAATAAGGAAAGGACAAGGTTTAACTTTGAAAAATAAAAAAAAAGTCAGGAAAGGTAAGGCGCTGGATTCTACGCTCCCCGACGCCGGAATCACATTCGGTGATGGGGTGGAGAATCCGTTTTGGAACCAATATCGACAGCGGTGCCGGTTTTTGTATTCTCTGCCCCCTGAAAAGTGGCGTACTAGGCCTCAGGCCATTGCCTGAAGTCCGGCCCGTGATGCTCCATCCCCGACCGGCTGAGTTCCTGACGGTGTGGGATTCTCATGGTCTCACCCATCGTGAACTTAGCGTGGAGGCTGCGGACAGCAGTCTGGGGCTGCCATAGTCGGGGGAGGGCCGATCCACGGGCGGGGGGGGCTTCATTTGGGGCTGGGGGAACTGTGGGCAGGTGGTCTGGACCGTACAAGCGGCCGTAGGGGGGCACTACTTTTGCGGTCCAGGTCTGCGGGCTGAGTCCGCTGCTGGCCGCCGTTCTGCGCATGCGCGGCCTCAGAACCAGAAGTGCTCGGGGTCATACAGGCAGCTAGAGCTGCGAGCTCTACACTGCCTCCCTAATAGCCCGCAGCAAAACGGAGAATCGGTGTCCCTTTACGCCAGTTTTCCAAGCTTAAAGACCACCATTTTCATGCCGGTGTGGGGACTTGATCTCCAAAACGGAGAATCCAGACAAGATCTTCAATGCAGCTGCAGTAATTGTCTGCACCAGCATTTAAGCTTCATTCTGGTATGAAATCATTGTGACAAAATCAGTCAAGCGTAATCTGTCAGTATAATACCTCATGCACTGGCTCTCAGTGAAACCTGAAGTAGGATTGGCAGATTAATATCTCGCAGCACGTTTACTCAACTGAAATTGAAACTAATTTACAACATTGTACTCATGAGATGTACTGGGCTGCATTAATCCCAGCTCATTGTGGAGGCTAGTCATAGCCAATCTCATTTTTGATACTAGGTGTACATTGCCTTTTCACATGGACCTCGTACAAAAGATGATTTTGTAGCTCAAATGCATCCTTCCCATGATTAACCTTTAAAACACAGCTTAAGATCCATTAACTGATAAATATTTTGAAAGTAGAAAGAACAACGGCGGAATTCTCCATTCCTGAGACACTGGGCTGGATTCTGCGATTGCCGATACTGAAATCGCATTCGGCGATTGGGTGGAGAATCTATTTTACGCTGAAATCGGGGGCAGCGGCCTCAGGACATCACGTGAGGCCCTCCCCTGATGCTCCGCCTCTGATGGACCGACTTCGCGACAGTGTAGGTCTCGTGTCCTCTCAATTTTTGGGGACTTTGCCTGGCGGCCGCAGACTGTGTCCAGGTCCGTTACAGTCGGGGTGGGGGAAGCCGTTCTCCTGGCATGCGGGGCTTCGGCGGGGGCAAGGGGGGTGGTCTGGGGGAGGCAAGGGGGTTACACTATCTGGCAGGCCAGGTCCGCGCGTGGTCGACGCCATGTTGTACGGCGCAGGTCACTGCAGTGCGCATGCACGGCCACGGACCTGGCCATTTTCCATCCGTATCTGCAGGTAAGTGACTTTACATGGTGCGGCTGCAAGCCCCACCCCCCTCCGCCCCGCCGGGCATAGCATCGGTGCGGGGGCAGCGGCGACTTTTTGGTCGTAAGACCAGATGCCTCCTCCGGACATAGCCTCAAAATCAATGTATCCAGCCTAAGTGTTGACCCCAGCGCATTTTTCGTGGAGTTCCATGACAGCAAAACTGGTGCCGCAGCTGGACTGATTCAGTGTTTGTTAAGGGGCTAGCACTGGCACCACAGGGAACACAATTGATTCCAATGTGAAACCGTGCCGGATCCAAAATTGACACTCAAGAGGCTGACAAGCTGCAGCCGCATATACACACTGCACTCATGACAGTGAGTGGAATACCATGCCTGGCAAATGTCTCCTTGCAGGCTGTCCTGGATGTGAGGTCTGACAGCCTCACAACTTCAACGTAACTTGAGAAGTAATCTATGATGAGCACATAGTCACGCCCATTGGTGTGAAAAAGGTCGATTTCCACCTTAGACCACGGCGAGGTTACGATCTCGTGTTGCTGGAGTGTTTCCTTCGTCTGAGCAGACTGGATGCGCTGGCAGGTCGCACCATTTAGGACCATGTTGGATATGTCCTGGTTGATTCCAGGCCAATAGACAGCCTGCCGGGCCCTGCGCCTGCACTTTTTGACACCGAGGTGTCCCTCGTGGATTTGTTTGAACACTAAGCTCTTGTAATGAGCTATTTTGTCCATGTTTGGATCAAGGCTATAATGAGGTCAAGAGCTAGGTGGCCCGAGTGGTACCCAAACTGAGCATCACTGAGCAGTTTATTGCTGTACGTGCCGCTTGACGACGACACCTTCCATCACCTTGCTCATGATTGTAAGTACACTGATGGGGCGGTAATTGGCCAGGTATTCGCCCTGGCTTTCGTGGGAAAACCTGACTGCCACTTTCACATCTCATCTGGGATCCTGCACAAAAGGCATCTTATTCCCTTACTGGTGAGGACTCAGCACACACAGCAGGCATGTAGCCTTCTGAACTGCCCTTTTATCCACAGTGCACATGTTCAATCCATCTGTTTTTATGCAGGACAAGAAACCTACAACAGGAGGGAAAGATACAAGACAGGTTACAGGACCCCACAGCTCAGGATCTCACTCAATCCCAGAGCAGGCTGCAGTGCTGGCAGAGGACACAGACCATACATGCGCCAAAGTCAATATTGGCCTCCCCCAACAAACAAATGAGAAAGCATCCATTATAGAGAGACACGACTGAGAGTGATGTATAATGTTTGAGCAAATCTAATTCTCTCATATTTTCATTTGTCCATTCCAGGTGCCAGCAGGAAGAGGGGGAGGACATTGTCCTCCACAATACAAAGCCCCAGCCCCCGCAGTGAAGCAAGAAGAAGGTCCCTGCCAATCTGTCACCTCACTCACCTGCACCCTCCACCAGCACAGACACACACCTCGGTGGGACTCCGAGATCGAGAGTGGGCCCGGGTTCACAATGTGGTGAACTGACTAACATATCTCCACAGTAGGACCAGTGGTATCTGAGGTCTCCAGGACTCAGAGGATTGCTGGAGACCAGACCCCTTCAGATTCTGAGTTTGATGACGAGCCTCTAAAATCGACCTGAGGGTAAGTGTTAGAGATGCAAAGAGAGTCACGGGAATAGCAAGCATAGTTGGCAGAGGCTGTTGACAGACTGGGATGAGCGATGGAGGAGTATGTCCACATTCTCTCTGATGTCATGGCTCTGGTATGTGAGTGCACCAAAGTCTCCATAGGAAGGGTGGTGGCTGCCTTGGACACCCAAATCCAGTGGTTTCTGCTGGATTTGCGCTATTTTCTTTGTTTCTATGTTTGTATGCCCAAAGCTTCACAGAAAAATAACAGGAATTTAAAGAAAATCAAGAACCCCAGAATTAAGGGGGAATTAAACTGTTACCCACAATGCAAAAGGCCCGAGGTTAAAGAATATCATCAGGTCCCAGCTGGAAGGGGGGAACCCCGTCCCAAGGAAGGGTGTGTTGGGTGAGTTGTTAGGACACATCCCAAAGAGTGGGGGGCACGCCCTGGAAGGGAGGGCCAGCCCACCTCCCCCCAGCACCAGGGAACCCACCGTGACAACCAGCACCACTCAGGAGAAAGGGGTTGTTCTACCTGAGAGAAAAAACACAGACACTCTGATCCAAATTTAAAGAAAAAAGTAAGAAACAAAAGCCGAAAACTCGACTGGGGAGGACCTTCGTCGGCCACAGTGAGAACAAACTAACCTTACCAACTCCAAACCTCTGCCCCTCAACCCACTCTGGCTACACTCATCTTCCTTCAAAGTGACACAAGGGGGGAGACAATAAAAAGCACCCCCACCACAAGGAGAAACTCAGCACCCATGGACCAGTTGAACCAGGAACATTACTCATCACATGGACATCTCAGCACCCTACACCAGCATCCCCCATGACGTCAGCATTACTGCAACAGCTCAATTGCTCAGTACGCAACACCGACACCTGCCAATCTCCAGACGCAATTCTGCAACTCATCTGCTTCATTCTGGATCACAACGTCTTCACCTTCGACAACAAGTTCTTCATCCAGACACATGGAACAGCCATGGGGACCAAATTCGCACCTCAATATGCCAAAACCTTCATGCACAAGTTAGAACAAGACCTCCTCACCGCACAGGACACTCAACCGACGTTATACACCAGATACATTGATGACATTTTTTTCCTTTGGACCCACGGCGAAAAATCACTGAAACGACTACACGATGACATCAATAGGTTCCATCCCACCATCAGACTCACCATGGACTACTCTCCAAAATCGGTTGCATTCTTGGACACACTCATCTACATTAAGGACGGTCACCTCAGCACTTTGCTTTACCTCAAGCCCTCGGATAACCTCACGATACTCCACTTCTCCAGCTTCCACCCTAAACACATTAAAGAAGCCATCCCCTATGGACAAGCCCTCCATATACACAGGATCTGCTCAGACGAGGAGGAGCATAACAGACATCTACAAAGGCTGAAAGATGCCCTCGTACAAACGGGATATGGCGCTCGACTCATTGATCAACAGTTCCAACGCGCCACAGCAAAAAACCGCACCGACCTCCTCAGAAGACAAACATAGAACACAACCGACAGAGTACCCTTCGTCGTCCAGTACTTCCCTGGGGCGGAGAAACTACGATATCTTCTTCACAGCCTTCAACACGTCATCGATGAAGATGAACATCTTGTCAAGGTCATCCCCCACCCCCACTACTTGCCTTCAAACAACCGCACAACCTCAAACAAACCATTGTTTGCAGCAAACAATCCAGCCTTCAGAACAGCGACCACGACATCACACAACCCTGCCATGGCAATCTCTGCAAGACGTGCCAGATCATCGACATGGGTCCCACCATTAAACATGAGAACACCACCCACCAGGTACGCGGTACATACTCATTCAACTCGGCCAACGTTGTCTACCTCACACACTGCAGGAAAGGATGTCCCAAAGCTTGATACATTGGCGAGACCATGCAGACACTGTGACAACGGATGAACGGACATCGCGCTACAATCGTCAGGCAGGAATGTTCCCTTCCAGTCAGGGAACAATTCAGCCTCTGATCTTTGGGTAAGCATTCTCCAAGGCGGCCTTCAGAACACGCAACAACGCAGAATCGCAGAGCAGAAACTTATCACCAAGTTCCGCACACATGAGTACGGCCTCAACCGGGACTTTGGATTCATGTCGCATTACATTCATCCCCCACCATCTGGCCTGGGCTTGCGAAATCCTACCAACTATCCTGGCTAGAGACAATTCACACCTCTTTAACCTGGGGTTACCCCTCTCTCTGGCTCTGTAAAGACTTAATTACCTGCAAATGCTCGCATTCTAAGCATTGTCTGGCATCTTTGGCTTTGTCTATATAAATGTTTCTGGAACCTACCTCTCCGTTCACCTGAGGAAGGAGCAGTGGTCCGAAAGCTAGTGATTTGAAACAAACCTGGTGTTGTAAGACTTCTTACTGTGCTCACCACAAGGATTGTCAGACAATATTAGGCCTGAATACATTTAAGATAAAGACTGTGCACAAATCCCATATTCAACATTCGGCTTAACATGATACAAACTATTAAATCAGGATATTCAACGGTACAGATCATCACATCGACATTATTGACCTCCCTGTAAACGGAAACAATTGATAACATCAAACAAGCAACAATATAATCAACAGGGAGTCAAGTCCAGGATAACACCAAGATGCAGAAATGCAAGGCGGCCCTCAGGTTAAAGATTTCTTCACGGGCACTCGAAGAAAGCCAAAATCAAGGTTGAGGATCAATGAGCACATTTCAGGATCTCTCAAGGATTCCAACGATTGAAACACAAGGCACCATTACTTCCACCATGCCGACTCACCAGAACCCAGGCGGTCAACAACATAGGCACCAGCCGAGAGGATAACTTGACCAGCTGGGCCACCCCCAATACCCTGCAACTGACATCTGGAACAGGACAACACAGGACCAGTGTCGGAAGGCCACACCAACTCCAGGCCTCAAAGACAAGATTAGATGCGCTCCATAGAATTTCTCCAAAGCCAGGATCTCCTTGTGCACCTCCATTGCCTCCAGAAAAACATCCCCCATCTCTTGGATTTGGGCCTTGATAGACTATACCACAGCCAAGATCTTCAGCCAGAACCACATCTTTGTTGGCAGCCATCATTTGTTGATGCACATCACACTGTCAGGGCGGGAATCCACTCAAAAGCAGCTACACCACTAAAAGGAAGGCTTCACCCCAACTCCTTCCTGCCACCATCAACAGGCGAGGATTTAAATATTCTATCTCGACTCAATGAAGCAAACACCGACTAACAATTCTCAGAACATATTTTTGGATTATTCTTCTGCCGTCACCTTTTCCAGGTAAAGGAAATCCTGGAGGACCAGAGATGGGTATCCTCATGTTCTTACATGAATGCGTATCCAGATATTACTCTTTAACCTGGGTGATGAGAGCTATGTGCAAGAAGCCTGGCACAGACACTTTTCCACTTGCACCCACAGCATTCCAAACTCTAGGGGGAGGACATTGCCTTGGCAGCTTCGAAAGTCCTTGCCAGCCTTGGCCATTCACTCAGGAGCATAGAAGTTTGGAGTCGCAAGTTGGCAACCCTCCACCAGCTGTACCTCTTGTAGGCAACCATCCACCCACACCACCTCCTTCATTCCTGACTCTGACTGCAGCTGATGGCAAATGCCTCAGAATGAACACAGCTCCATATCTTGTTGGGATCTCAATGTTATCAGATCCATGATTCTGGGTCAAACCTGGTGCCATGTGGGCCTTACCATAGACTGAGGATCACCACTCACCATTGCCCCTTTGGTCGACCAACTGTGCTGACCTTGAGTTCACCCACCCGAAAATACCTTCCGCCCACTTTAATATATTGCAGTTTTATATCGACGGAGTTGCCTTGCTGCTGCAGACACAGTGCATGTCTCCATCAAAGCACACTCCATCATCTTTTACCCTCCCCTGTCACTCACCAATGTCCACGTATCACTGCTGACCTACCAATAATTACCTTTACTGTCCCCTCTGTCACCCTTGAACCTCCCCCTGTCACCCTGGGCATTGTCACCTTGACATGCCTTTCCTCCCCTTGGCACCCACTCTTATGACCATGCCCACCCTGACCCTTTCCACTCCTATTGTCCAGGCCACCTTTCTTGACCCCTCAATGATCTATCCGATGACCCCCTACATGTGCCACACACACACACCCTGAACCTTACACCCTACCACATCCTACATTTCTCTCTGACTGCCACTGTACCCTCTTACCATCAGTACCCTGAGTTCTCGCCCCAAGGCCTACCAGAATCCACAGACCCCCACCTTCTAACGCACTCTATCCCCATTCCCCAGACACTCTATCCCCCTTCCAGCCTTCCCCCCTCCTTCCAGACAACCACCTCTCCACCCCCTTCCCAGATATCCATCCTTCCACACCCTTCTCCTGCCTACCATCTCCTGCTTTGGTGCAGCTTAGGCTCCCAGCACCCACGAATATCTGCAAGAATGGTAAAGGCAACATCGACTGCCCGGTAAGTCTCGGAAGAAGCCTCACTCGCCAGGTGCACACCACTTATGTACTGCCATAAAACAGAACGTCCTAAATTCCTGTCAGCAGGGCTAGATTTGAAGCGAGAACAAGAGAACGGCATGTTGACCTTTCAATGAGAATTCATGGGATACAAATGGGGTTCCTGACATAGATGCATGGGACACTTGACCCACTTTTAAGCTGCCAGTGAAAGTAGGGGGAACAAGTTTCCAAACAAATTAGGGAACTGATTTTTGTCTCCCACCAAATCTTGCTCCACCACCCACCACAACTAACGATGCAGAAACTAATCAAGATTCATTATCCAGCTTCTTTGAAACACATAACTACGACCATCTCGAAGACCAAGGGCAGCAGACACATGGGAGCTCCACCACCTGGAAATCCCCCTCCAAGTCAGTCAGCACCCTGACTTGGAAATATATCACCATTTCTACACTGTCACTGGGTCAAAATCCTGGAACTCCTTCTCTAACAGCACTGTGGGTCTACTTACCCCATCTGGACTGCAACTGTTCATGAAGGCATCTCACCACCACTTCTGAAATATAATTAGGGACAGGCAATGAATGCTGACCTGGCCAGCGACAGCCACATCCTGTGAATGAATGTAAAAACAATTCCTACTGATGGTGGGAGCTAAACATTTGCCCTTTATTTTGGGACATATTAAAAATGAATACTATTAAAACTTTTGTGGAAGCATACACATAATTGTTCTCTTTGCTATGATTGTAGCATACAGTACTCTAAACAATGACAATGACAATACACTTCATGGAGCATAAAGTTGTTATGCTGGGAAAAGTGATGTGAAGCACTCTGTTAGGTAGATTTGTGAAACAGAACAATGTGATGATTTGTACCTCCACTGCCAATCTTTTCAATAGATTTTGGTATCAACATGATGGCATGTCTATGCAGATACAAAGGCAAAATTAATTTAAAAGTACAAAACATAGGAAACACAAAGAAATCTATCAAAATAATAATTTTGTACTTACGTGCAGTGAATTAAAAATTAAGAATAAATGAGTAGTTATTCTGAGCAGTCTATGTAAACATAATGTCAGCAGCAGAAGTGGCTCTTTTCTAGGAAACGTTAAAAGAAAATCCAAGCAAATCTGTCAATTTTTGTGAGTCTTTTGTTCTTTCTGGAAGTTGCATTACTTAAAAATAGTATTTTTTTCCTCGATCTTATTTTCTGAAAACTCCGGTTTCCTCCCACAGTCCAAAGATGTGCGGGTTAGGTGGATTGGCCATGCTAAATTGCCCGTAGTGTAAGGTTAATGGGGGATTGTTGGGTTACGGGTATACGGGTTACGTGGGTTTAAGTAGGGTGATCATTGCTCGGCACAACATCGAGGGCCGAAGGGCCTGTCTGTGCTGTACTGTTCTAAAAAAAATTCTAGAAACAGACTCCAACGAATGAAGACTTCTGAAGGTCGATTTTTTTCGTACCTGTGGAGGTATGGGGTAGGATTTTCTGCTGAGGCTATACTGGCTCCCCACCATTTTGTGAATTTTCCTCCAAACGCCTGGGGAACATAGAATACCATGAGTTCCACCTCGACGGTAACAAAGCATGCAAGATGTGGCCTTGAGACAGAGCATCCATCTGATCCAGCTACTTCCAGATGTTGTGTCACTGAGTCATTATTCCTGACAATCCTAGCAAGCAACAGGATTTGCAAGATCTTGCTGGGCTCTGTTCACATCTTCCATAGGATGCTTATCAATTACTCCAGGCAGAGACACTCATATGCTCAAGGCATCATTCCAGTGATGCTGTCAGCTGTTTTCCAATCCAGGAAATTCCAATTGTGACCCAGAGTACTTCAAAGTCTCACATCGTTGACCGTCGCCTTTCCCAACTTTTTGATCCCAACAAAATTGTCAAATAATTTGCCAGGACAGTGGCCAAATGGTTTATCTTTACGGAAGAGTGAAGAATGGTTCCTGTCAGCAGTAGAGTGAGCATCAACTACTGGGAAGGCATTGCCAACGGTAGTCAAAATCAAGACAGGCCTCAATCGCTGTGCCTCAGGTTCCTTTCAGGCTTCTACTGGGAGCATTTATAATTGATGCATCCATCAATTCACGTGAATCAAGGAATTGAAGTAAACTGTGGCTTTAATCGACTAGAACAGTGCCTGCCTGCGACTGCTGTGCTACTGAGAGCCGCCTACAGGGCTACTGCTCTTTATACCTCCCCTCAAGGGGTGGAGCCAGGGGCGGAGCCCACAAAGGCACCAACATGATACATTACACGTAATACCTTACAATAGTCCATAGGTGGAGCCCTCATGGGCTACAGCGTGATACAGTTACATACATGGTGAATGGTTAATGCAATACGTTCACCACAATAATATAATGTGATAACCATAAAGAGCACCACAGACTCCCTCGCTGACTGATTCACCTGACTCACGCCTCAGCAGCTCACCGCTAACTAGAGGGAGCTGCTTTTAAACGCTCCCTCACCCCTCATTCCCAGTCAACACACAAGCATGGCAGTGCACAGACCTGCTCCTCGCTTTGGGGTGCTTACAAGGCATCTCGATGCTGTGGATGAGAAGCCGGGCACCCTGTTCCCCCAAGGGGGTCGGAGGACCAGCAACAGAGTCAGCAATGCAACCTGGGGGGCAGTGGCAGCGGCTGTCAGTGCGGGCAGCATGACCAGGAGGACCACCGTCCAATGTCTGAAAAAGACCAGCAACCGCCAATGAGCTGCAAGGATACCAGCTCTCTCCTGGCATCACTTCTACCTGCCACCCCTCAAAGAGCCCCACCCAATCAACCGGCTGACACCTCGCACCCTCCCCACATCCAATCTTCCACAGAACCCCTTGGCACCCACTAGCACAACCGCTTCATTTCCAGGTGCGGTGCCCACACATGCCACCTGCTATAGACCCCCCATATCCATTAAGTATGTGGCTCACAATGCCCTCTCTTTGTCCCCAAGGAGAAGATAGCCCATAATAAACAGGATAGGGTCATGACGGGGGGAGGAATCCCGGAGATTCAAGTCCTCACCCGGGACCCGAGATCGCAGGGTTGCCCAAGGCGAGAACAATCACCAACAATGAAGTTGGTTTGTGCCACAGAGGTGAGGATCCACTGCCCCTTCACCCAGATGATCCGTCTCAAGTGAGTTGTTCATGTCAGGAAAAATGATCCTTCCCTCTCACTGACCACATGTCCATTGTCTCGCAGGATCACCATCTGATGAGGCCAGGCCATCTGGAATCGTACCCCCGCCACTAAAGAGAACACCTCGAAGGAGAGCCAGAGGAGACCACCACTGAGATGTTACAGCTATCACTCACACCTTCCAACAGCACAGAGACACACATCTCTGCACTGTAAATTCTATGATCTGTGATCTCAGTGAGCGACATTAGTGGACAGGGCACAATCTGGAAAGTACCACAGAGTTGCTGATGCACACCAAGTGGAGGCAAGAACATGCAAGGGAGACAGCAGTCGGAGGTCTGCTGGATCCTAGGAGACATCTGGGTCCCAGCCAGATGCCGAGCCTCTGGACAAGGTTCTCGCAGAGCTGATGCAGGTGATAGGACACCACCGTGAGATTCAGGAGGCAGTGCCAGCGACATTCCAGGGACTGCAAGTCTGATTGGAGGAGTCACAAAAGCTGCAGGCACAGGAGTTGGTCCCGACAATGCGTGGCACTGAGGCCAACACTGCTAGGTTGGTGACTGCAGTGGAAAATCTGGAGCATGACATCTGCATGTTGTGTGCTGGTCTGTTATGACCAGGGCTGATGGCCTCAACATCATGTCCCAGTCGCTGAGAAACGAGTCCCAGACATAGGTGGACATTGCCGAGGCACTGCAGAGCATGGCCCAGTCACTGAGAAGCATCGCTGAGGGCATCAACACCATGGTGCAGACAATGGGGAGCCGCCAGGATTGGCAGTGCCAGATGACTCAGGGGCCTCTGGAGCGCACTCCAGCTGCCTCTCCATCCCATGGAATCCCCCAGGGCCTTATAGGCACCATCAGGAAGAAGGACCAACTCAGGGCTTGCCACCAAGGAGACGTTAGCAGTTTCCAGTTCTTCTGAATCCCCCTTCTGAAAACAGCACATCTCAAGGGCAGCGGGCAGAACAGGGTGGCACGGCGCGCAAGTCACACAGTAATATGACTGGACCCACCCCCCACCCGGGCCTCCAGAGGACATCCGCAAAGGCATCAAAGAATACAGGGCATGGAAAACAGCAGGCATCCTGGGGACACACTTAGATATAGCACGAGACCACAGAAGATAAAGAAGAATGAGGAGTACTGGGTGGGCATTGGGGGTGAATGGAAATCTATCACAGTGAGATTTCACATCACCATCTGATGAGGCCGGGTCATCCAGAGTTGTAACCCCAACCCTGCCACCCAAGAGAACACCTCAGAGGAGAGCTCAGAAGAGACTGCCGTGATTTTAGCGTCGGAACCTATTCTCCGCCCAATTGCATTCCGCGATTTCAGCATCAGCCAAACAAGAATCCCGCCCAGCATCTTCAACAGTGCTGCACTCCCTCAGTACTGCCCTGAGTATTGGTACAGCTTACGTCCTCAAGTCTCTGGGATGTAGTTTAAAGCTCTGGCTTTCAGGTTCAGATACCAGTGCTGCCAATGCTACCTCTGATACATCTAACATCTAACTAAATGGCAAACAACAGCTGATGGCATCTGCATGCGCATGTGTATCTCAAAAATTTGACACCACTCTGGAAACGCAGAACAAGTTGGGACTGGATTTTACCCTCCTCTGCTGGTGTTATTTGAAGACAGGGGGAGGTCACATAAAATCCAGTGGGTAGCTTCCCCCCCCCCCCCACCCCCCCCCCCACACCCCCCCCACCCCCCACCCCCCCCACCCCACCCCCCACCCCCCCACCCCCCACACCCACGCCCCATCTACCTATCCATTCCACCTTGCCTGAAATGTTACAGGGAGGTTGAGGCATTCAGCAGCCCAGCCTATGGAAGCTCTTAATTGGTCAATGAATGACATTTATCCATGGTGGCAAAGACCAGTCCCATGCGGGATGCCTGGCAGCTTTCGCTGTAAAGGATGGTATTAGACATGGAGATCGAGCACCTCCTTTGCGGGTTGCCTGTGCCCATCGCAGGATCCTCCCCAAGTCAACCCCCCTTTAACCCTGTCCTGACTTCTTGAACCCGACCCACCATTCCCCACACTGAGACGTTCAAACACAGACTTACCTCGGCTCCATGACATGGAGGGCTGCTTGCAGTCCCAGGCATGGTCACTGCTCTTGACCAATGTTGCTGAGCACTGCAGAGCTATTTCCCAACCTGATTGACTAGCAACTCTCTAAAGTGGGACTCCTTGTGGGCATAAATTAACATGAATTCAATTGTTAGAGGGTGGCCACTGGGATCGTGGGAAGGCTCCCGCCCAAGTTTTAGCTGGGTGCCTGGGTGTGTGCATGGGGACACAGCGCCTTGTAAAATCCAGCCTTTGGAGAAACTGCTGCTGCTCCAGTAACCTTTTATTCAGTAAATAATATTTATCTAAGGAAGTGCAGCTGAATCAGATTTTGTATAAACATCAGCTTATGTGGTTGCTCTGTTAGAACCTGGCTATACTCTCAGCTAAATTATATCGGTTTGATGATGTAAATGATTTTGATATGATTATTTTGTCTCTGTTAAGTCAAAAAGCTTCAAAGCAAGAAAAGGGCTAATATATATATAGCCAACCAAACAGAAATGAAATATTCCAGGTTCAGTGTTCGTAGAAGACAGAAATTGCAGATGGAAGTAGGACTGACTTTTTTGAGGCTTTGATTTCTTCTACCAGTATTTCCAGGCATCATTACTTCTGCTGTGCAGTTCTTCAGGGCAGCTGAGTGTGTACATTGCAAAATTATGCATAACCAGCCCGTAATTCTACATGTGGTACCTTAATAGGCATAATATCTCAGGCTGGTCGTGGAAAATGTTTTGCAAATTTCCCAAGAATGACAATCTGAATGTTTAAAAGTGAAAAGGGTTTCTTATCTTTGTTGAAAATTATTTACCAGAAAAGCCAATTTTTCTCCATTATATTGGGACAGCTTTATTCTTTGATAGCCTATTTAAACTGTCAGCCAAACTGCAAATCAGAACTGCCACCTGACATAATTGAAGTCTTTGAAGCTAAGACAAGCATTCACAATGGCATAGAGAAAGCCCTTGGAGGAATGTTAACAAAAGCTCTATTAAAACTGCATGACTAATGTTATTTTCTAACCTATGCCTGTCAATCAAAAAAATGTTCAGCTGAGAAATCATTTTAACTGTCATTGACAACTGCAGCCACTTTTTTTTAAGTTTAAAGAGAGGGTTATTTTAAAAACTTCAGATCATGGATGTTATACAGACCTTACCACTCTTCAAGAGTACGTGCATCTCCTAAACTGCAACAGCCAGAACTGATCTGTGGAGAGAGAAGCAGTGTTAATGTTCCAGGTCAATGATATTTTATCAGCAGCATGTGGGGCCATGCCACCGGACATCCCTCTGTGGGGGATCGCCATTGGTGGGACTGCAAGACCCCATCGGTGGGAACAGCTGGAAAATTCAGCCCACTGAGTATAAAGTGGATACCGTGTGAGCCCAGTCGCTACTCCTATATTCCCTTTCACCATCATTTCTCTCATGACCTATTCTAATATTGTTTGCTGTCTCACCAAAAGATCTGGAGCCATGTTGTATGAAAGGAGAGAAGGTTAGAACTCCCCTTGATAGGATGGAAGGAGCCGTAGTGGCCTTACAACACACAGATAGTTAAGGCATTGCCATCTACTAGCGGCATCTAGTCATGTTTATAAAAACATTTAAAATAAAAGAATGGGATCTTGTATGACTGAACATAAACTGTTTATTGGAAACCCATAACTATATCTATATATAGCCAAGGTACAGCATTCATGGGTGCTGACTCCTACCAGACTCTCCTCGACATACAGTCTACTGTCCTGTGGTTCTGTACATATTACCATGAGTAGTACGTTTCAGTCCCACACTAACCCTTTATCTGTCCAATCACCCTTATCCTACACCTTGTCCCTAAGTCCTTACCTAAATACATTTACAAAGCACTCTTTAGTTTACTTGATGCCCCTTTTCCCTGCCTCCAGTCTGACTTTATAAATCCAAATGGTCTGGAAACGTGACAATTCTTCCAAATCTCAAACTGTTACATTTTGGGGGGGATGGTAACCTCAGTTGTTTTGGGTTGACTCTGTCTGTTTGGATTTGAAATTGTAGTACTTGGTGTTTTTTTAACTTGATTGCCTCCATTTGATTCACCTTTTGCACTCATTTGATTGTATTTCTCTTTACCAATTTCCTGGGCTGGATTCTCCGCCAGCGGGATGCTCTGCGGGGGCAGAGAATCCAGCCTCCTATCTTCTTAGTTCAGACACCATGGGCGGGATTCTCCGTTTCTGAGACAAAGTTTTTTTTGTTTTTTTCATAAATTTAGAGTACCCAGTTCATTTTTTCCAATTAAGGGGCAATTTAGTGTTGCCAATCCACCTACCTTGCACGTCTTTGGGTTATGGGGGCGAAACCCATGCAAACAAGGGGAGAACGTGCAAACTCCACACGGACAGTGACCCAGAGCCGGGATCGATTGCCGCTAGCGCAGAAGTCGTGGACTTTCACGACAGAAATACTGGTGCCGAACCTCGATCGATTCAGCAACTGTTGAGGGGCCAGCACCAGCGCCACGTAGAACACAATCGATTCCAATGAGAAACGGTGCGGGATTTTCCGGGTCCGTGATTGACACTTGGGAGGCTGACAAGCTGGAGCTGCATATACATACTTCACTCCCCACACACACTCATCTCAGCTAACAAGATGGCACTGTTGTGCTGAAACGCGCCCATACACCTGGGTCATCTGGGACGAGAGGGCACTGAGGGGGTGGCCTGGGGAACACCTATACAGCCCGTGACCCTCAGTTCTCAGAGGGCTGTCAGCGGCGTGCGCAGCTGCATGGCTGCCTTTCTGGCTGGCTGCGGCAATGATGTTCTGCGTCTGTCCACCCCGACCCCACACCCCATCACCTGGCCACAGCCCGCTACTCCCTCCGGCCCTTGTAGAAGCCCCCCCCCCCCAGCCAGCGGCACAACTGTCAGTAAACTATGATGCTGTTGGGGACTTTTCGTACCCCTTTCTCTCCCTCAGCAGCCACAATGCTGGTTTTACGATTTTTAAAAGCACAAGTGAACGCCGCCGTCGGGAACTTAGCCCATCAGAGATGGAGCATCTCTGAGGCCCCGGAGAATACCGGGTCAGGCCCACTAATGATGTGCAAACAGTGTTCACTGTACCTGCGTTCCGGACTGCATTGATGCCCTTGTCGAGGTGACAGAGAATTGCGATTTGGCATCAAATCGCCAGCCTCTGCGATTTTAGCGCCAGACCCTATTCTCTGCCCAATTGCGTTTCACGATTTCATGGTCAGCCCAAAGGAGAATCCCACCCCATGGGTTTGTCCCATTCCTTCCAAAAGAATATTCACTCCACTCATTGCTCGAGAGGTTTCGGATTTTATTTTTCCATGTGTTGCGCCATGTTTGTCGTTTCAAAAATTGAACCTTTAGTTCCACTTGTTGCACAATTTCAATCAAATATTTGTTTACTGTTTTATTTTTCAGATGTTTGTCAAGCTTATTTATCTTTTTCAGTCAGCTCATCAACTACTTGGTGATTTCAGATATCTTTGTTTCAGACTTATCTGCTTTTAAAGCCTAGATTTTCTCTTGCACATTGGGTGTATCTTATCTTTAATGTCCTTTAGATTGGATCGAAGTTCAGGAATTTCAATGCCCTTTTCACAATGAAGTTCCAACATTTCATCAAACTCATTTCCGTACGTGCAATTTGGTTCTCTACACTGAACATTTTTTTCTGTTGCAGAACTTAATTCAAGATAACATGCTTTAATTTTATTTCTGCTACTTGTTTCTGAGATTTCTCATGCTCCTTTGTGGAAACTTTTACCTTCTCTTGCAACCGTTCAAACTTTTCACGAAATTCTCCGTTCTCAATTTTCTGTTCAGCCATGTTATTTTTCAACAACCCAATGATTCTCAATATGTTTGAGGAATCCAGCATGTTTCCTTCTCATTCGATGGGCTTCAGCATCGGATTTACATTTTCTGATGTTATTTCTGTCATTTCTTTACTGTCTGCAGCAGTTTTTTCTGTTGTTTCCTGGCCAGGCCTGTCTCTGGCGATAGAACGTGTTTCAGTTCTGTAATCATGACTTCCTGTGGCGCCCATAAAGTGAGAGGTCGCACATAATGTGCTCCTGCCTGAGGATTTGATTTTTGACCCTTCTTGCCTGTTGAGGTGCAAATGTGATATAGTGAAAGAGTAAAGATTGCTCCTCCGGTGTGGGATATCTAAAGGTTACCAGATGAGGAGTATGTCAAGCAAAGGGGTCTCATTGGACTCAGAAGGCACACACGGCGCAGGTTGGGAAAATATGGCAGATGAGTCTGTGTCGTCATTGCCCGTTCAGTGGTTGACTGAGAAGTAGGTGGGTTTTTTGACAGGGGAGTTTAGAAAGCAGAGACAGGTGGTCACAGAGAATCTGACAGTAGTGACTGACCAATTTGGGCAGCCTGGAAAGGGTGGAACAGCGCATGGAGGCACAGAACTTGTCTATCCAAAAGGTAGAGGAGATGGTCTCGGATCATGATGATCGGGTCGTCTCCTTGGAGGTAGAAGTGATGATGTTGGTGAAGGAGCAAAAAGTAATGACGGGCAAGATCGACAATCTGGAGAATTGCTCCAGGCTACAAATTTTGAGGATCGTCTGGCTGCTCAAAGGCATAGTAGGTGTGAAGGCCACAGAGTATGTGGCAAAGTTGTTTGAGCAGCTAGGGGGAGTAGCTCATTTCAGGCCCTCCCTAATTAGACCGGGCCCACTGGTCACTGGGGAAGAAGCCCAGATAGGCTGCTACAGGCGATCATAGTCCGACACGGTAATTAGACAAAGAAAAGATCCTGAAGTTGGTGAAGGAAACACGATAGTGCAGTTAGAATTTACCAAGACTTGGAAGCAAAAGGGCTGCAGACGGTGAAGGTTTCTTTGGTTTTTTTTATAAATTTAGATTACCCAATAATTTTTTCCAATTAAGGGGCAATTCGCGGCCAATCTACCCACTCTGCACATTTTTGGGTTGTGGGGGCGAAACCCATGCAGACACGGGGAGAATGTGTAAACTCCACACGGATAGTGACCCAGAGTCGGGATCGAACCTGGGACCTCAGCGCCGTGAGGCAGCTGTGCTAACCACTTGGCCACCGTGCTGCCCTTGAATGTTTTTTTGTTGAGCTGCTGGGGGAAGGGAGGGGGTAGTGGCCAACTTGGATGGGCCTGGAATTTGAGCGACCTTGTTGGACTTCCTTTCGAAAAGGAATAGGGTATGGCTGCTTGAGGGGGTGGAGGAGGGGGGGAAAGAGACCTGGAGGGCCACAACCAGACTGGTCACAAGGAATGTAAGGGGTTAAATGGTCCGGTCAAAAGATCTCGGGTGTTTGGCCATTTGAAGAGTTTAAATGCGGAAGTGGTCATCTTACAGGAGACGCACCTGAGAGTTAGGGATTAAAGGAGGTTGAGGAAAGGATGGGTGGGACAGATGTTCCATTCGGATTTCGAAGGGAAGACGAGGGGAACTATAGTACTTAGCAATAAGAGGGTGGCCTTCCCGATGGGTAACAAAGTGGTGGATTAGGGGGAGAGAGATTTGTGATGGTCAGTGGGAGGTTGGAGGAGCTTCTGTGGCTTTGATGAATGTGTACGCGCCGAACTGGGAGGATGCGGATCTTATTCAGAGGGTGTTGACAGGGCAGCACGGTGGCCCAGTGGTTAGCACTGCTGCCTCACGGCGCCGAGATCCCAGGTTCGATCCCGGTCCTGGGTCACTGCCAAGTTTGCACATTCTCCCCGTGTCTGCATAGGTCTCCCCCCACAACCCCAAAAATGTGCAGGGTAGGTGGATTGGCCATGCTAAATTGCCCCTTAATTGGAAAACAAAAATAATTGGATACTTTGGGTGGGATTCTCCGAGCCCCTGTCGGGTCGGAGAAATGCCGGGGGGTGGCGTGAATCCCGCCCCCGCTGGCTGCAGAATTCTCTGGCACCAGAGATTTGGTGAGGGCGGAAATTGCGCCGCGCCGGTCGGCGACTGCTGGCAGCGGCCCCTCTGGCGATGGGCCGAGAGGCTGCCCATTCTCGGCCAGTCCCTCCGGCGTATGTTACACCAGGTATTTGCCAGCGGGACCTGGATGTGCGGGTGGCCTCTGGGGTCCTCGGGAGGGTGCGGGGGGATCTGGCCCCGAGAGGTGCCCCCACAGTGGCCTGACCCGCAATCAGGGCCCACCAATCTGCGGCGAGCCTGTGCCGTGGGGGCACTCTATTCTTCCGCACCAACGGATGTAGCAGTCTGCCATGGCTGGTGCGGAGACGAAGCCCTCTGCGCATGTTGACGCCAGCACATGCTGGCGCTCCCGCGCATGCGCCAACTTGTGCCGGCCGGCGGAGGCCCTTTGGTGCCGGTTGGCGTGGCGCCAAGCCCTTTCCCCGCCGGACGGCGCAGACCACTCTGGGGCCGGCCTAGCCCCTGAAGGTGCGGCGATTCCGCACCTTTGGGGTGGCCCGACGCCGGAGTGGTTCACGCCACTCCTTCCCCCCAGAGTTGCCCGCCCCGTCAATTGCGGCAGAATCCCGCCCTCTAAATTTATTCTTAAAATGAGGGTGTTGGCAGCTATCCCTGACCTGGACTCACATCGGTTGATCATGGTAGGGGGAACTTGAACTGTGTGCTTGATGCCAGACTAGATAGGTTGTGCCCCAAATTCCTTAAGATATCGGGTTGCGGGGGGGCTGGAATGAGCTAATAAGGCTTATCGAACAGATGGGGGAGTGGACCCATGGAGATGTAGACATTCGAGGGAAGAGTTTTCCTCCTTTTCACATGTGCATTGGGTCTATTCCCACATTGACTTTTTTTGTAGTGGATAAGGCGCTGCTCCTGTGGATAGTAGGTGCGGAATATTCGGTGATTGTTAAATCCAACCACGCTCCATAATAGAATAGGTAATAATCTCCATGGATGCAAGGAAGGCGTTCAGCCAAATGGAGTGCGATTAACTTTTTGAGATAAAGGTACATCTCATGGATTAGGTTCTTGGATAGCGCCCACAGGGCGAGTGTTCATACCAACTCATTGAGCTTGGGATACTTTCAGCTGTATGGGAACAAGGCAGGGATGTCTAACTTCCCCGATACTTTCTGCATTGACAATTGAGCCGTTGGCTATTGCAAAAAAGGGGCATTTTTGGGGAGATTGAACAAACTAATTTCAACCTTTGTATGGGCGTGCAAGATTCCTCAGGTCCGGAGAGCGTTTCTACAGGAAGATCGGCAGTCAGGGGGCTTGACGTGGCCAATTTGATGAATTACTACTGGGCAGCAAATATTGAGAAGGTTTGGAGATTACTCAAGGAGGAAAGGTCAGTCTGGGGCTGGGTGGAGGAGGCCTCTTGTATAGGGTCATGTTTGAGAGCACTAGTGACGGTTCCTCTTTCATTCTCGCTGGCCGGGTACTCTACAAACTCGGTGGTAGTAGCTTTCTTAAGAATATGGAACCAGTTCAGGCAACATTTTAAGCTGGAGATGATGTTGTTAAGTGTGCCGATATGTAGGAACCATAGATTTATCCTGGCGTTATTTGACTCATCATACGAATTAGGGATTTGTTTGTGGAGGGTAGGTTTGCTGGACTGGAGGAAATGGTGGGAAAGTTTCAGCTTCTGATATTTACAGTTGAGGAAGGAGCTTCTACGTTTCCTCAGTTACTATCCCCCCCTCTCTGATGGATAAGGTAGTGTCATTGGATGAGATGGGGCAGGGAAGATCTCTGATATTTATGGGCAGTTGATGGTGGGGGAGTGGAATTGGGCTTCGCTGGGAGAGATAAAGAGAAAATGGGAGGAAGAATTGGGATGTGCAGTTGAGAGGGAGGATGTGGAGTGAGGCCCACCATAGGGTAAACTATACTTCCTCGTGTGCAAGACTGAGCCTGATACAGTTTAAAGTGGTGCACAGAGCACACATGACTAAGGCACGAATGAATGGGTTCTTCCCGTGGTGGAGGGTAGGTGCGATCGTTGTTGAAGGGGGCCGGCAAACCACTTGCACATGTTTTAGTCTTGCCCTAAATTGAGAAGTTCTTGGCTTTCTTTTTCAAAATTATATCAGAAAATCTTTGGGTAATGGTGACACCGTGCCCGTGGGTGGCGATATTTGGGGTATTGGATGGGCCAGTGCTGCAAGAGGGGAAAAAGGCTGATGTGTTGGCCTTTGACTCCCTAATAGGCCGGAGAGGATTCTGCTGGGGTGGTGGGAACCGGAGCCATATCAGGCGACAACTTGGGTGGGTGACCTATTGTAGTTTTTACACCTGGAGAAAATTAAATATGCCATTAGGGTGTTGGAGAAGGAGTTCTATTCGAGGTGGAGGCTGTTTATATCTGCTTTAAGAATTGGTGGTCATCAGCAAGTGAGGGTGGGTAGATGGAGGGGTAATTGGGGGAGGAGGGGGATCTGCATAAGGGAGGGACATGGGGGATGGGGATGGTTTTTATAGAAATCGCATAAAGTTGAATATTTGTTGTAAAATAGAAATTGGCTCAAATAAAAATACATTTTCTTAAACGTTCTGTTATCATGCCATCTTGGCTTCATATCCACTCACAGCTTGGAAAATTCTACCGCTTTTATTTTCAATGCCTCCCCTTTTCCATTCAGCTTCTCTTTCTTGTACCTCTTGGCTTGCTCCTGGAACATTGAACATTGCTGAGTCTTCTCTGCCAATTGGTTCTTCAGGCCATTTTAAATGTCAATAAATTAATTTTGCTTCTCTTCATAATTTTCCAGAGCAACAAACTTTGACCTTAGGGATCTTTGTAGTGTGTGAAGGTCCTCCATCAGGTGTTCCTTTTCTTTATGAAGCACAATTGCTTTGTCTTGTGTTTTCTTGTTATTCAACAAAGATTCCTTAAGTTTCTTCTGTTTTTCTTCCACTCTGCTTTTCAAGACAGCCTTCATTTCTTCATTCTGGTAAACAGTTACACACTCCACTTGCATTGATCTTGGAGGGAGATTAGCTGTTCTTTCAATTGTTTATTTTTTCATTGACCTCTGTCAACTCCTGCTGTATTTCCGCTTTGTTGCTACTGAGAGTTCCAATACAGATTTTTCTGAAGTAGTATTCAGTGGGCGGGATTCTCCAGCGGCTGACACCGGAATCGGGAAACGCGAGTGGGCAGAGAATCTGTTCCGACTCCAAAATCGCAGTGGGCATCACATTGGCAACAAATCGCAATTCTCCGTCACTTCGACAGTGCCGTAAGTTGCGTTCCAGAACGCACGTACAGTAAACGCCATTGGCATATCATTAGCGGGCCTGACCCAGTATTCTGCAGGATCTCTGCGATTCTCTACCTCCAATGAGCGAAATTCCCAACGGCAAGGTTCACTTGAGCATTTAAAAATCGTGAAACAGATGCCGTGACTGCTGGAGAGAGAGGGAGTACGGAAAGTGTCCGACATCGCCAAAGTTTGCTGACAGTTGTGCCGCTGGCCAGGGGGCTTCTGCCAGGACTGGGGGGAATAACAGAAGGTGGCCAGGAGCTGGGCTGTGGGGTTGTGTAGACAGACACAGGACACCATTGCCACAGCCAACAAGGCAGCGAGGCAACTACAAACGCCATTGACAGCCCACTGTGTATTTAGGGCCATGGGTCGTATGGGTGTCCCCACAGGCCACCCTCTAGGTGCCCTCTGGTCCCAGCCAGCCCATCAGCTGTATGGGCACACTCCAGTGCAACCAGTGCCATCTTGTTGGCTGGGATAGTGTATGTGGGGAGTGTAATGTGTTTATGCGGCTGCAGCTTGCCGGCCTCCTGAATATCAATCGTAAATCCGGTGAATCCAACACTGTGTCTCATTGGAATTCCACATGGCGCGGGCGCAAGCCCCGAATGGGTCCAGGTGTGGCGCCAGTTTTGCTGTCGTGGAAGTCCACGTGTCCCGCACCTGAGTCAACACTTAGTCTAAGCCGGATATCTTGGAAGTCCACGTGTCCCGCACCTGAGTCAACACTTAGTCTAAGCCGGATATAGAACATAGAACATAGAACGATACAGCGCAGTACAGGCCCTTCGGCCCTCGATGTTGCACCGACATGGAAAAAAAAACTAAAGGCCATCTAACCTACACTATGCCCTTATCATCCATATGCTTATCCAATAAATTTTTAAATGCCCTCAATGTTGGCGAGTTCACTACTGTTGCAGGTAGGGCATTCCACGGCCTCACCACTCTTTGCGTAAAAAACCCACCTCTGACCTCTGTCCTATATCTATTACCCCTCAATTTAAGGCTATGTCCCCTCGTGCTAGCCACCTCCATCCGCGGGAGAAGGCTCTCGCTGTCCACCCTATCTAACCCTCTGATCATTTTGTATGCCTCTATTAAGTCACCTCTTAACCTTCTTCTCTCTAACGAAAACAACCTCAAGTCCATCAGCCTTTCCTCATAAGATTTTCCCTCCATACCAGGCAACATCCTGGTAAATCTCCTCTGCACCCGTTCCAAAGCTTCCACGTCCTTCCTATAATGAGGCGACCAGAACTGTACGCAATACTCCAAATGCGGCCGTACCAGAGTTTGGTACAGCTGCATCATGACCTCATGGCTCCGGAACTCAATCCCTCTACCAATAAAGGCCAACACACCATAGGCCTTCTTCACAACCCTATCAACCTGGGTGGCAACTTTCAGGGATCTATGTACATGGACACCGAGATCCCTCTGCTCATCCACACTACCAAGAATTTTACCATTAGCCAAATATTCCGCATTCCTGTTATTCTTTCCAAAGTGAATCACCTCACACTTCTCCACATTAAACTCCATTTGCCACCTCTCAGCCCAGCTCTGCAGCTTATCTATGTCCCTCTGTAACCTGCAACATCCTTCCGCACTGTCTACAACTCCACCGACTTTAGTGTCGTCTGCAAATTTACTCACCCATCCTTCTGCGCCCTCCTCTAGGTCATTTATAAAAATGACAAACAGCAACGGCCCCAGAACAGATCCTTGTGGTACGCCACTCGTAACTGAACTCCATTCTGAACATTTCCCATCAACTACCACTCTCTGTCTTCTTTCAACTAGCCAATTTCTGATCCACATCTCTAAATCACCCTCAATCCCCAGCCTCCGTATTTTCTGCAATAGCCGACCGTGAGGAACCTTATCAAACGCTTTACTGAAATCCATATACACCACATCAACTGCTCTACCCTCGTCTACCTGTTCAGTCACCTTCTCAAAGAACTCGATAAGGTTTGTGAGGCATGACCTACCCTTCACAAAACCATGCTGACTATCCCTAATCATATTATTCCTATCTAGATGATTATAAATCGTATCTTTTATAATCCTCTCCAAGACTTTACCCACCACAGACGTTAGGCTCACCGGCCTATAGTTACCGGGGTTATCTCTACTCCCCTTCTTGAACAAAGGGACCACATTTGCTATCCTCCAGTCCTCTGGCACTATTCCTGTAGCCAATGATGACCTAAAAATCAAAGCCAAAGGCTCAGCAATCTCTTCCCTGGCTTCCCAGAGAATCCTAGGATAAATCCCATCCGGCCCCGGGGACTTATCTATTTTCACCTTGTCCAGAATTGCCAACACTTCTTCCCTACGCACCTCAATGCCATCTATTCTAATAGCCTGGGTCTCAGCATTCTCCTCCACAATATTATCTTTTTCTTGAGTGAATACTGACGAAAAGTATTCATTTAGTATCTCGCTTATCTCCTCAGCCTCCACACACAACTTCCCACCACTGTCCTTGACTGGCCCTACTCTTACCCTAGTCATTCTTTTATTCCTGACATAAACAATATCTTTTATAGCTCCTCATGTTTTATTTCCATGGGCACATATTGATTCTTCAAAGAGTCTTGACGGACAATGTACCTGTTCTGCCTGCTATGATGCCTGGTTGTACTTCTTTTTTTTATATAAATGTTTTTTATTGAGTTTTCATATTTCATATATGACAAATTACAAGTTATTAGAGAGAGAGAAAAAAAAAAGAAAAAAAAAGGAAAACACAAAAATTTTTTACATGAATATTTACAGGTAAGCATCTTCATAACAATAATTGTGGCCGCCCCCTTTAGCCAGCATACATATTTTACATTCCCCAATATGGCCAAGGCACATGTTTATAGGCATTTATTTATAGTTTGGTTTTGGGCCTTGGCTTGCCATCAAACCCCCATACCGAGCCCGTAGCCCCCCCCCCCCCCCCCCCCCCCTCCCCCCGGCTACCTTCCCCCGATTCCCGCCCATTTTCCCCTGGTTCTTGGCCACCCGACTATTCTTCCTCATGTACGTTGGCCACAAACAGGTCCCGGAACAGTTGCATGAATGGCTCCCACGTTCTGTGGAAGCCGTCGTCCGACCCTCGGATGGCGAATTTGATTTTCTCCATTTGGAGAGATTCCGAGAGGTCGGACAGCCAGTCTGCAGCTCTGGGTGGTGCTGCTGACCGCCAGCCAAACAGGATTCTACGGCGGGCAATCAGGGAGGCAAAGGCAAGGGCGTCCGCCCTCCTCCCCAGGAATAGATCTGGCTGGTCTGAAACCCCGAAGACCGCCACTATCGGGCATGGCTCCATCCTCACCCCCACCACTTTGGACATTGCCTCGAAGAAGGCTGTCCAGTACTCCACAAGTCTGGGGCAAGACCAGAACATGTGGGCGTGGTTGGCCGGGCCTCTCTGGCACCGCTCACATTTGTCCTCCACCTCCAGGAAGAACCTACTCATACGGTTTCTCGTTAAGTGGGCTCTATGTACCACTTTTAGTTGCGTCAGGCTGAGCCTTGCGCACGTGGAGGTGGAGTTGACCCTATGCAGTGCTTCGCTCCAGAGTCCCCACCCTATCTCCATCCCCAGGTCGTCCTCCCATTTCCTTCTTGTTGCGTCCAGTACGGTGTCGTCCCTGTCTACCAGTCGGTCATACATGTCACTACAGTTCCCTTTCTCTAGGATACTTGCGTCCAGTAGGTCTTCCAATAGTGTCTGTCGTGGCGGTTGTGGGTACGTCCCTGTCTCCTTTCGTAGGAAGTTTTTGAGCTGCAGGTACCGTAGCTCGTTCCCCCCAGCTAGCTGAAATTTCTCCGTCAGTTCGTCCAGTGTTGCGATCCTGTCGTCCGTGTATAGGTCCCTGACTGTCAGTGTCCCCCCGTCCTGCCTCCACCTTTTGAAGGTGGCGTCGGTCAGTGCTGGTTTGAACCTATGGTTGTTGCAGATGGGAGCCTTGTCCGACATTTTGTACAGGCCAAATTGCTGCCGCAGTTGGTTCCAGGATTGGAGGGTGGCTGTCACCACTGGGCTGGTGGAGTGTTTTTTGGGTGGGGATGGGAGTGCTGCCGTGGCGAGGGCCCGGAGGGAGGTTCCCATGCAGGAGGCCTCCTCCGCACGCACCCACTCGGCTTCTGGCTCCTGGATCCATCCCCTTACTCGCTCGGCTGTTGCCGCCCAGTGGTAGAATTGTAGATTCGGGAGGGCTAGCCCCCCCCCTGGATTTTGTTTTTTGTATGACCTTCTTTGGGATCCTAGCATTTTTCCCCCCCATACGAACGCCATGATATGTTTGTCCAGCGCTTTGAAAAAGGCCTTGGGGATGTAGATCGGAATGGATCTAAACAGGAAAAGGAACCTGGGCAGTACGTTCATTTTGATCGTCTGGACTCTCCCCGCGAGGGAGAGCGGGAGTGTGTTCCATCTTTGCAGGTCCTTTTTAACTTCCTCCGTCAGGCTGGTGAGGTTCCATTTGTGGACCCCTTTCCAGTCATGGGCTATTTGGATCCCCAGGTAGCGGAATTTATTTCGGGCTTGTTTGAACAGCAGGCCCTTTAGCGCTGCCCCCCCCCCCCCCCCCCCCCCCTTGCGGGTGTACTGGGAAGATCTCACTTTTGCTCATGTTGAGTTTGTAGCCCGCGAAGCCTCCAAACTCTTTCAGGAGCGCTATGATTCCGTCCATGCTGCTTTGTGGGTCCGAGATATAGAGGAGCAGATCATCCGCATAGAGTGAGACTCTGTGCTCTCTACCTCCCCTTCGGATCCCCCTCCAATTTTTTTGCTGCCCTGAGCGCGATTGCTAGCGGTTCGATTGCTAGTGCGAACAGCAGCGGGGACAGTGGGCATCCTTGTCTGGTGCCCCTGTGCAGCTGGAAGTATTGGGAGTTGGTATTGTTGGTCCGTACACTCGCCATGGGAGCGTTGTATAGGAGCTTTACCCAAGCGGTGAACCCTGTTCCAAGCCCGAACCGCTCCAGTACCTCTATGAGGTATTTCCATTCGACTCTGTCGAAGGCCTTTTCTGCGTCCAGGGAGACGATCACCTCTTGTGTTCTCTCCCCGGAGGGGGTCATTATCACGTTCAGCAGGCGCCTGATGTTCGCGGTAAGCTGTCTACCTTTGACGAAGCCCGTCTGGTCCTCTGTGACCACCTCAGGTACACAGTCTTCTAGCCTTTTGGCTAGGATTTTGGCCAGTATTTTGGCGTCTGCGTTCAGCAGGGATATGGGTCTGTATGACCCACATTCCGTTGGGTCTTTGTCTTTCTTAGGTATCAGCGAGATTGAGGCCTGTGCTAACGTGGGTGGCAGTGTGCCCCTAGCTAGCGAGTCTGTGAACATCTCCCGCAGGTGCGGGGCCAGCGCTGTCGCGAATGTTTTGTAGAAGTCCGCCGGGAATCCGTCCGGTCCCGGCGCCTTCCCCGTCTGCATGGAGCTAATGCTCTCCATGATCTCTCCCAGTGCTAGTGGTGCTTCCAGATCCCGTTTTCTGCCCTCTCCCACGACTGGTATATCCAGTCCATCAAGAAACCAGTTCATCCCAGCCTTCCCCGTTGGGGGCTCCGAGGTGTATAGCTCTTGGTAGCCTGGTTGTACTTCTGGTTGAGTTCTTCAAACTCAGCTTTGATATGAACATTTTCCTGTGGAATAGCTTCATTTTCTTTTCACAGGCTTTGTTTCTTTGGGTTAGCTGAGATAACTTTGCTTCACTTATAGCCATCAGCACACTCCATACTGCCACCAGTATTTTGCAGTTTGGGTATTGTGTCAGCTTTTTCAAAAGCTCTATGTTTAAGCATTTCAGCCACTTAAATGTCTCTTCTTTCTTTTGCACTAAACTGATTGGTCCATGCACTTCAGTGCGCCAACATGGTCTATGGCCATTGTGAGGTTGCATAGGTGTTGTCTACTTCAGCCTGGGATCTCTGTCTCCCTTGCTCTCGGGTCTCCTCACCTCGTCAGTTCTTTATTGGGGGGGTCCCAGATCTCTTTTTAAAGTCTGTAATCCTGCTTTAGCCTAAATTGGTCTGATAGTTTTAAGTTATTCTCATTTTGTCAAAACAATTTAGTACCGTTTTATTTCTCTTTAAGATGATTCCATTGCTACCATTTCTTTCACTCTTGGTTCTTCCCATATTTTTTGAGATTTTGGCAGGCTCCTGCTGTGCCGACAGGGTTTTTAAAAAAAATGATTCAATTCGTTGGGAAATGTCAGGTCAAATTGTTTTGGTCAGCTGCCTGCCCGTCCAACTCTGGGAATGAACTGGATGGTGATGTTTTAAACTCTGCGTACTATTTACAAAAAATAAAAAACTTCCATCAATCCAGTTCGGGCACCACTCATTATGGTGCCAGCCGTGGACCTGTTAAAGAACAAAGAACAAAGAAAATTACAGCACAGGAACAAGCCCTTCGGCCCTCCCAACCTGCGCCGATCCAGATCCTTTAACTAAACCTGTTGCCTATTTTCCAAGGATCTACTTCTCGCTGCTCCCCGCCCATTTATATATCTGTCCAGATGCATCTTAAATGATGCTATCGTGCCGCCTCTACCACCTCTGCTGGCAAAGTGTTCCAGGCACCCACCAGCCTCTGCGTAAAAAACTTTCCACGCACATCCCCCTTCAACTTTCCCCCTCTCACCTTGAAATCATGACCCCTTGTAATTGACACCCCCACTCTTGGAAAAAGCTTGTTGCTATCCACCTGTCCATACCTCTCATAATTTTGTAGACCTCAATCAGGTCCCCCCTCAACCTCCGTCTTTCCAACGAAAACAATCCTAATCTACTCAACCTTTCTTCATAGCCAGCATCCTCCATACCAGGGAACCTCCTCTGCACCCTCTCTAAAGCATCCACGTCCTTCTGGTAATGTGGCGACCAGAACTGCACGCAGTATTCCAAATGTGGCCTAACCAAAGTCCTATACAACTGTAACATGACCTGCCGACTCTTGTACTCAAGACCCCGTCCGATGAAGGCAAGCATGCTGTATGCCATCTTGACCACTCTATCAACCTGTGTTGCCACCTTCAGGGTACAATGGACCTGAACTCCCAGATCTCTCTGTACATCAATTTTCCCCAGGGCTCTTCCATTGACCATATAGTCTGCTCTTGAGTTAGATCTTCCAAAATGCATCACCTCGCATTTGCCTGGATTGAACTCCATCTGCCATTTCTCTGCCCAACTCTCCAATCTATCTATATTTTGTTGTATTCTCTGACAGTCCTCCTCGCTATCTGCAACTCCACCAATCTTAGTATCATCTGCAAACTTGCTCATCAGAGCACTTACACCTTCGTCCAGATCATTTTATGTATATCACAAACAACAGTGGTCCAAGCACGGATCCCTGTGGAACACTACTAGTCACCTTTCTCCATTTTGAGACACTCCCGTCCACCACTACTCTCTGTCTCCTGTTGCCCAGCCAGTTCTTTATCCATCTAGCTAGTACACCCTGAACCTCATACGAGTTCACTTTTTCCATCAACCTGACATGGGAAACTTTATCAAATGCTTTACTGAAGTCCATGTATATGACATCTACAGCCCTTCCCTCATCAATTAACTTTGTCACTTCCTCAAAAAATTCTATTAGGTTTGTAAGACATGACCTTCCCTGCAAAAAACCATGCTGCTTATCACTGATAAGTCTATTTTCTTCCAAATGTGAATAGATCCTATCCCTCAGTATCTTCTCCAATAGTTTGCCTACCACTGACGTCAAGCTCACAGGTCTAGTCCCTGGATTATCCCTGCGACCCTTCTTAAACAAAGGGATAACATTAGCAATTCTCCAGTCCTCCGGGGCCTCACCCGTGCTCAAGGATGCTGCAAAGATATCTGTTAAGGCCCCAGCTATTTCGTCCCTTGCTTCCCCTAGTAACCTTGGATAGATCCCATCTGGTCCTGGGGACTTGTCCACCTTAATGCCTTTTAGAATACCCAAAACCTCCCGCTTCCTTATGCCGACATGACCTAGAGTATTTAAACATCCATCTCTAGCCTCAACATCCTTCATGTCCCTCTCCTTGGTGAATACCGATGCAAAGTACTCATTAAGAATCTCACTCATTTCCTCTGACTCCACGCATAAATTCCCTCTTTTGTCTTTGAGTGGGCCAATCCTTTCTCTAGTTACCCTCTTGCTCCTTATATACTTTTTTTGCTGCTGCTCTCTGGACATGCGGATCCTGAATTTCTGCCTATTTTAAAAAGGAATTTCAACGGTTTTACTTCATTTTGCTTGCCCTTTTGTAATCGGGCCAGGCCGTTTGACTCTCCATCAAATTAGGTCTGGCTTTTCAGCTGTACAGTGGATTCCTCTGCTACCTTTCAGCATTTCTTTTTCCTTTTTATGAATGATGCGTTGCCTTTTTCAATCTAGCTAGGCCCCTTCACCTTACATTTGATCAGGTCTGCAATGGATCTCCACGTGCCCTGGTCGAGGATTCTGAGCCTCCATGTCTGCAATGGAGCTTTTTACATAATTTCTGTGGTGAATCACAGTAGCGTAATTCACACTGTTATTACATATGATGTACTATGTCTGTGTAAGCTCGGCACACGAGCAGTTGCGTGGCTCTGCCCCTAGGGGGAGATGTACTGGGAGTGTACAGGAGTTTGTGCTGGGCTCCACCCTTGGCTCCGCCTATGGCTCCTCCCACCAACTGGTTGTATAAAGCTTGGCAGTCTGAGCCTGCCTGCCAGTTCATCACGTCGCAGGCAGGCTCCGTTGTGAGATTATTAAAACCACTGCTCACTTCCAACCATGTGTCTTGTGAATTGATGGTCACATCAATTTAATAATCTCAGGAAACAAGAAGAAATCGATAAGAAGAAATCGAAGAAACAACTCAAAGAAACAACTATGGAATCAGCCCTCAAACCTGACCGACTAGAACTCGACACGCTGGCTGCAGAGGCAAGATAAATCTTTATACACTGGCTCAGATGTTTCAAGGCCTACCTGGCTGAATCAAGTACTGCTGAAACTACCGAGGAGCAGAAACACAACCTACTGCACGCAAGGGTGAGACACCGTATGTCTTCTCAACGAAATGGTACCAGCTCGTATACGGGGGCCCTAGCCATGCTAGATCGAATGTACGTGAGGCCCATCAAAGAGGTCTACGCGCGCCATATTTTTACGACCCGCCGCCAGCGCCCCGCGGAGTCGTTGGAAGAATTCCTGCGGGAGTTAAAGATTTTAGCTTGGGACTGTAATTATCAGGCGGTATCAGCCGAACAGCACATGGAACTTGCCGTTAGAGACGTGTACGTGGCAGGCCTCAGATCGCACTATGTGCACCAGCGGTTGTTAGAAAAGGGGGCCCAGAACTTAGAGGACATGGTAGAACTAGCTACCACTATGGAGGTCTCATTCCGCAGCCTCACCTCGTTCCCCACGGACCAAGCGATCCCATCCTGGTCCCCCGACCAGCGACTGCCCCAGGCCTGCGCCACGCGGCCAGCCAGCCATCACGCAGCCCCAGTGTGCCACTTTTGCAGGCAGCCCCAGCACCCACCGCAGTACTGCCTGGCCAGTAACGCAACCTGCAGCAGCTGCGGTCGCAAGGGACACTATGCCTGAGCCTGCCTGGCAAAGCAGGCCTCCTCTCCTAACTCCCCCGCAGCCCAGAGCACTCGTTTCCAGAATCCACAGGCCCGCAGGCCCCGAAATGCTGCAGCCTGTATGCCGACTCTGCCCCCACCCAGCATGTGCGACTCATGGGGGCGGCCATCTTGGGAATCCTCCTCCATGCGGCCGGCCATGTGCAACTCATGGGGGCGGCCATCTTGGGCTCCATCCTCTTCCAACTCAGAAATTCGACTAGAAGAATATGAACTCAGAGGGCAGTCATCACAGGGCCACTCCAGCACAGCTGATCGAGCCGCCGACTACCTGCAACTAAGCGCAGTGACACTGGACCAGTCACGTCCAAAGATCCTCCGAAATTCTATGATGACCATTCAGATCAACGGCTACAGTACACCGTGCCTCTTCGACTCCGGGAGCACCGAGAGCTTCGTACACCCAGAACTGGTAAGATGCTGTTCGCTCCCTATTTTCCCTGCACGGCAAACTATCTCCCTCACTTCGGGCTCCCACCCTGTTCACCTCCAAGGGCGCACCGCCGCGACCCTAACGATCCAGGGCACTAGCTACTCAAACTTCTAGCTGTACGTGCTCCCTGAACTCTGCGCCCCACTCCTACTGGGACTCGACTTCCAGTGTAACCTGAAAAGTCTCACGCTCAGCTTCGGCGGGCCCTTGCCCCCACTCACTATTTGCAGCCTCGCCACTCTAAAAATCGACCCCCCTCCACTCTTTTCCAATCTCACACCAGACTGCAAACCCGTAGCCACTCGCAGCAGGCGATACAGCCTGCAGGACAGGGTATTTATCCGAACTGAGGTCCATAGGCTCCTACATGAGGGGATCATAGAGGCTAGTAACAGTCCCTGGAGAGCTCAGGTGGTGGTCGTCAAGACCGGGCAAAAATTCCGAATGGTAGTGGACTATAGCCAGACCATTAATCGGTTCACGCTCCTTGATGCATATCCCCTCCCCAGAATTGCAGACATGGTGAATCAGATCACCCACTATAAAGTCTTTTCCACGGTGGATCTGAAGTCAGCATACCATCAGCTCCCAATCCGCCCGGAGGATCGCCACTTCACAGCGTTTGAGGCTGACATCCGCCTCTTCCACTTCCTCCGGGTTCCCTTTGGCGTCACTAATGGGGTCTCAGTGTTCCAACGAGCAATGGACCGAATGGTGGTCCAGTACGGGCTGCGGGCCACGTTTCCGTACCTGGATAACGTCACCATCTGTCGCCACGACCAGCAGGGCCACGACCAGCAGGACCACGACGCTAACCTTGATTGATTTCTCTGGATTGCCCAGAAACTCAACCTTACCTATAACACGGAGAAATGCGTTTTCCGCACGACCAGACTAGCCATCCGCGGCTATGTCGTGGAGAACGGAGTCCTGGGCCCCAACCTGGACCGTATGCGCCCCCTCTTAGAACTCCCTCTTCCTCATTGTCCCAGGGCCCTCAAAAGGTGCCTGGGATTCTTCTCGTATTATGCCCAGTGGATCCCTCAATATGCGGGCAAAGCCCGCCCACTATTTAAGGCCACACTCTTCCCCCTATCGGATGAGGCTCGTCAGGCCTTCACTCGGATCAAGGAGGACATCTCCAAAGCGGCCATGCGGGCGGTGGATGAATCCGTCCCTTTTCAGGTAGAGAGCGATGCCTCAGAGGTCGCTCTCGCAGCCACACTAAATCAGGCTGGGAGACCAGTCGCCTTTTTCTCCCGAACCCTCTCCGCTTCGGAACTTCGACACTCCTCAGTCGAAAAGGAAGCACAAGCCATCGTGGAAGCGATACGTCACTGGAGGCACTACCTTGCAGGTAGGAGGTTCACCCTCATCACCGACCAAAGATCGGTAGCCTTTATGATCGACAACTCCCAAAGGGGCAAAATCAAAAATGATAAGATCCTACGGTGGAGGATCGAACTCTCCACCTACAAGTACGATATTATGTACCGACCGGGGAAGCTCAACGAGCCCCCAGATGCCCTGCCCCGTGGCACGTGCGCCAGCGCGCATGACGACCGCCTGAAAGCTATCCACGATGACCTCTGCCACCCGGGGGTCACCCGGCTCGCCCACTACGTCAAAGCCCGAAATCTGCCTTTCTCCACCGAGGAGGTAAAGGCCATCACCAGGGATTGCCCGATCTGCGCGGAGTGCAAACCGCACTTCTATAGACCAGACAGGGCCCACCTGGTCAAGGCCTCCCGGCCCTTTGAACACCTCGCTATCGATTTCAAAGGGCTACTCCCCTCCCTCGACCAATAGGAATGCGTACTTCCTGAACGTCAGCGACGAGTTTTCTCGCTTCCCCTTTGCTATCCCGTGCCCCGACATGACCTCCCACACAGTCATTAGGGCCCTGCATAGTATCTTCAATCTTTTCGGGTTCCCCAGCTACGTACACAGCGACAGGGGTTCGTCCTTTATGAGTGACGAGCTGCGTCAGTACCTGCTCGAAAAGGGCATTGCCTCGTGCAGGACAACCAGCTACAACCCCGGGGGAATGGGCAGGTGGAGAGGAAGAACGCGACGGTCTGGAAGACCGTCCTACTGACCCTCTGGTCCAGGAAACTCCCGACCTCCCATTGGCAGGAGGTCCTCCCTGACGCGCTCCATGCTATTAGGTCCCTCCTATGTACGGCCACCAACCAGACCCCTCACGAGCGGCTATTCGTTTTCTCCAGGGGCACTACCACAGGGGTTTCGCTCCCAGCATGGTTAAAGACACCGGGCCCAGTTCTCCTCCGGAAGCACGTCCGGACTCACATGACTGATCCACTCATAGAGAGAGTTCTCCTGCTCCATTCAAACCCACACTACGCATTTATAGAGTACCCTGACGGCCGTCAGGACACTGTTTCTCTCCAGGACCTGGCACCTGCAGGATCCTACTCCGACACTACCTCCACTGACATACCTCTCGCACTATACCCCTCCCAACCCCCTGCGCCCGGCACCCCCACGCCTGCAGTTCCGCTGCCCATGCTCCGCGCCATTGGGTTTCCGGCGCTCCCCGTCATCAGTCGAACCAGTCGGATACGAAGCTCTGGACGAATCACCCCCGAAGTCCGCCATGGTTCCCTCGCCGACCACCACTACCCAGCCACCAGAAGAGGCTGCAACCCCAGTGCTTTGTCGATCCCAGAGGACGACTCGGCCACCGGATCGACTTAACCTGTAAATTGTAACTTGTAACTGTAACCCGCAATCGGGAAAATTGTAGACACATCACCCCCGCCGGACTCAATTTTTTACAGGGGGTGAATGTGGTGAATCACAGTAGCGTAATTCACACTGTTATTACATATGATGTACTATGTCTGTGTAAGCTCGGCACACGAGCAGTTGCGCGGCTCTGCCCCTAGGGGGAAATGTACTGGGAGTGCACGGGAGTTTGTACTGGGAGTGTACGGGAGTTTGTACTGGGCTCCACCCTTGGCTCTGCCCATGGCTCCTCCCACCAACTGGTTGTATAAAGCTTGGCAGTCTGAGCCTGCCTGCCAGTTCATCTCTTCGCAGGCAGGCTCCGTTGTGAGATTATTAAAACCACTGTTCACTTCCAACCATGTGTCTTGTGAATTGATGGTCACATCAATTTCCAACTGTGTATACAATTTAGGCACTCTTTGCTCAGGTCAGGCTTCAGTTTCTTTAGTTTTTCATGCTTTGAGAGTCTGAGTTCCTTCTCCCGCCACTTTTGGATTTTGGTGTCCTTCCTTTATTGTCACCATGTTGCAAGGTTGTTTGGTGTCTCATTAACAGGTCAGGAGGCTTGTACAGTTGAACACAAACTGTTTCCTGGTAATCCATAGCTATGTACAAATCCAAGGTACTGGCCTGCATGGGTGCTGTCTCCATGTTGGCTCCTTCCAGACGCAACACACAATCTACAATCATGTGACTCTCTGCATCAAACTGCTCAGAAACTTCCAGGAGCTAGTATGTGATCAACTGGAGCCATTTTATCACCCTAGCTATAGTCTGTTTTGTAAAAAACAGTAGTAGTGCAGTTTAAAAGAGGGTATGACCTTCTTTCGTTCAGCCCAGCTGCACATCTGATGTTAGGTCCCGCAGACATACTGCACTGCCTGGGTCTCACCCGGCCTGGGTCTCAACCGGCATGGGTTGGTAGGTTGGGCAAGATAGGATTGAAAAAAATTAAGAAGGAGGTTAGTCACTGCTTTCAGGAATTCACTTTGATTCCTCTCCATGTCCCTGCTATTCCTGGAGTTTTGAGATTTCTTGGGGTCCTTCCATTAATAGCCAGCTAAATGTCATTCCAACTCTCCTTCCACACCTCACGCATGTGGACTCTCCAGCTCAAGCATGGGCCTCACTGCATTCATAACGTCACATCAGGAAACACCCTTGGTTTTGGATAATCTTCTGCTACTGGCTTCAGAAGCTCGACAGATTCTCTCTCTATCTGTTTGCAAGCTAACTGTGCAGAATTCAACTGCTATTTTGTGTACAAAATCACACAGATAAAACCAAAACCAAAAATATCTCCATGCTATCTATCCGCACAGCAATTGGCACACCTGGAATATGCCAGGACTTGATTTTCACTAATTAACTCTACCTTTAAAACATCCCCTTGATTCTGGGACCCACATAAATAATTTAAATCTCGAATAGGTGCGATTACAATCCTACCAGACTCACTGGCTCCATTAAGAAGCTAAGAGAAGACCACCTGTTGTTTATTGTTTTTACACCTCTAAGTCTTAACTCTTTTCATTAAAAATGGACCATCATTTGAATTTAATTACATGAGGGGTGTTTATGAGTTTCCCAAACCCGGGGATTTTCCATTTACCTTACCTTTAAAATTTCACTTCCCAAAACTAAAAGTGATACTCGTAAAACATAGGAACCATAAAATTATAACTTCCTGGTTCCCCAGCGTTGCATTTAGGGGGCACTCCAATGGTGTGCTGGGCAATTCCTCCCAGATGTTCCCACGTAAGGGTTTACCCGGCAATTGTCCAGAAATGATGACTTCCACCGGACAGTGCACTGGGCTGGGAACCATCCAACAGAAGCAATTTAAATCGCTAACTTCGGATGGTTCATGTGATTCTACTAGTTTTACCCCGATAGTTTGAATGAGTTAGAGGGAAAAAAATCATTTCTAAGCCTATTTTTAAAAACCCATACCCAGCCTCACACGGAACAACTCCCGAACATGACCTCTCAGGGGACCCATCTACTCACATTCGACCCAACCCAGCCCAACCACACCACCCACACACCGGGACTGACCTCCGCTTCCCCCCCTCCCACTTCCGGACCAACATCCCTAACACCCCAGGACCAACAACACCCCCCCAGGTCAGAATCCCACCCCATTCTCCAGGCAGGACCACCTTTCCCCTCTGGTCTGACCTGTACACCTGCTCCCCGTTGTCTGACCCAGTTACCTTTTAATTGTCCCTTTAAACACTTCCTTTACAATTGGTAGTGTCGTAAAAAGGGGTATTTCTTACCTCTCTGCGTCCTGGGGACGTGTTTTGCAGTCCCTATCTCACCCAGCCTGAGTGAGGGAAGTTGGGTGAGACAGGGGCTTCAGAATCCCAGTGAAGTTAAATCCATCGAGAGTGGCAATCTGGCAGAGATTGACATTCTGAAGAAGTTGTGGGCCTATATTTGTGACAATCAACTGGCCAAAAGTGCAGCACCAGTGTCAACCTGCCTATCCCCGATAATCTTTCATCCCTTTGTTAATCAAGAATCTATCTTGTTCTGCTTTAAAAATATTCAAAGACCCTTGGCACAATTCTCCAGCCTCATTGCGGGGCTCTCGCTCGAGCGAGCGATGGCCGGTGAATAGCAAGAGAGCCCTAAATGAGAATTGATGTGCTGGGCGCCAAACCGTTTACGGTACAACCGGGCCGTTTCCATAGGCGAAATTGGATGGGCGGGCCTAGAATGCCGAGCATCCCAATCACACCTTGATGCATGGACATTGTGCTTGAACACTGCTGGAGGTAGCACCACAATGCAGCAGCCAATCTCCGAGCATCCAGGGATGGGCCCCAGCCCCGGGCACATATACGCAGCCGGATTTGCCTGGGCAGGAGGTGTCAGGTGGGATGGCGCGTTGGGAGGGGTGAGATATCTGGGGGGTTGGGGCATGGGATTGATGGTCGGCCCACATCGCGGACCAAAGAGCCAGCGGCGTCATACTCGTTGTGTTGAGGGTATTTTAATGTTCCTCATAAAAGTGCCCCTCTAACCCTATTGTGCCGACCCACTATCCCCACCCTAACCTCACCCCCCCCAAACCCCACACAAAGCCCCCTGCCCCCTATGCACACTCCATTCCTTACCCTCCACCCACCCTCACCCACCTCAGTGATCCTCGATATGCTTGGCCCTCCATGCTTCATCGCTACGTCTAGGTGGCGTCTCTACAATGCATATCTGAGGTGGAGACAGCCAACTGCTCACCTCATCCTGTTGCCTTCGCTGCCCCTGGCAGGTGTCCTCTGGTGGCTCTGGGGCCAGAGGGTCCCGCCACACTAGTCACCAGCACATGCACAGCTGTGCCACCCTGTTCTAGGTGCTGACTGTGAGGCACGGCCTCATCAGAGCGGTGGAACTCGGGGGAGCTGGTGGCCACTGTCGTCAGTCCATAGGATGGATCTAGGTTGCTACCAAGTGCCCCCCTCCTCCGTGTCGGTGCCCATGAGTCCCTGGGGTTCACATCGAGACGGAGGGGCAGCTAGTTCAAGCCCCGGCTGCCCCTATATCATCTGGCTCTGCCAGCCCTGGTGGCTCCCCAATGTCTGCACCATGGTGTTGACGCCCTCAGCGATGCTCCTCAGTGATTGGGCCATGTTCTGTAGTCACTCAGCAATGCCCACCTGCGACTGGGACAAACTCCGCAGCGCCTCGGCCATTCCCATCTGAGTGCTGGACATGTCCCGCAGCACCCCATCAAGGTCAGCCTGGCACTGAGTCACGCCCCCCAGTGAGTCGGGCATTCTGCTGAGGCCCTCATCCATCACCGACCAACATCTTCATCAGCTCAGGGTAAACCTGGTCCAGAGGCTCAGCATCTGGTTGGGAACCAGCTGACTCCTGGGATCCAGCAGTCCTCCGACTGCTGTCTGATCTGTGGGCTCCTGCCTCCGCCTGATGTACATCAGCAACTGTGTGGTGCTCACCAGATTGTGCTCCAGAAGCCTGTCCACTAATGTTTCCCACCGAGGTGCATGTGTCTGCATTGGTGGAGGGTGGGATGACAGCTGTGATGCATCCACTGTGGCATCCTCTGAGCTTTCCACCGAGATGGTCTCATGGGAGTCGGGGTGGGGGCCAACACGGCTGGGCCTGCGCTGGAAGACCTTCGGGGGAAATTAACATGTGGTCAGTGGGAAGGATGGGTCAGTCCATATGGTAATAGCAGCTCATGTGTGACAGTCCATCTGGGTGGCGCTTGGTGGATTCTCACTCTGCAAAATGCACCAACTTCCACATTGGCGACCACTATGTCCCTGGGCACCCCCGGAACCTTCAAGGCCCGTTCATCAAATGTCATGAGGGTTCTAATGTCTGGCACCCCTCTGCCAGTCTGGGCCCTCTCCCAGCAATTGTGGGAGAGCTTGTCCTGCGGAGACACAGAGAGGGGATGATTAGCCACACGCATGGGTCACAGTGCTGGGGGGGCGGTGGTGTGAAGGGAGGGTTGGGGTGATGGGGGGAAAGATGGCCACGTTGAGGGTTGGGAAGGTTCCGGGGAGGGGGGGGGTGTTAACTCACCCGTGCTGCCCATCTTGGTCACTGACCTTCTTGTGGCACTGGAGGCCAGTCCTCGTGGTCACACTGCCCGAGCTCACGGCCACCGCCACTTTGAGGCGGCACTGTCTGCCATGTGGCTCACCTTTCGGGACCCCTGGATGAACAGAATATCCCTCCTGGCTTCCAACGCATCAAGGAGCCTCTCCAGGTCTGCACTCCCAAATCATAGGGCCGGTCATTTCGGCACCATGGCTGCGAGCTGAGTGGGGTTGCCTGTGCAAGTGCTGTTGAAGTGCTGCTCAACCTTGATAGCGGGGGAGCTGGCAAGCATGGTCCCAGCGAATCGGCTGGCAAGCCTTCATTTGTGGCATGAAGCCTGTGGCACCTCGTTAAGTGCACCAATTAGCATTGAATAGCATTGCCGGCCTCACCAGCCGAGCGCTGGGAAGCTCACGGCAATTCCCACTCGCTTCCATACTTAGAAATCTTTCCAGAGACTTGCACCCATTGCTTCTACTACCTTTGAGGAAAAGAGTTCCAAAGGTTCACAACCCTCTGACTTTCATGAGTGACCCCTCATTTTTAAACAGTGACTCCTAGTTTTAGATTCTCTGACAAGTGGAAACATCCTTGCCATTCCGCATAGTCAATACACCTCTGGATCTTATATAATTCAATCAAGTTGCCTCTTACTCTTCTAAACTCCAGCAGATATAAGCCTAGCCTGTCCAACGTTTCCTCATAAGACAACCCACCCAGTCCTGGTATTAATCTAGTAAACCATTTCTGAACTGCTTCAAACACATTTACATCTTTCCTTAAATGAGGAGTCCAATACTGTGCACAATACTCCAAATTTGGTCTCAGCATGCCCTGTACAACTGAAGCATAACCTTGCTACTTTTGATCTGGGGCTGTTTAGCACAGGGCTTAATCGCTGGTTTTGAAAGCAGACCAAGCAGGCCAACAGCATGGTTCGATTCCCGTAACAGCCTCCCTGAATAGGCGCCGGAGTGTGGTGACTAGGGGCTTTTCACAGTAACTTCATTTGAAGTCTACTCGTGACAATAAGCGATTTTCATTTCATTCAATTCCCCTCATAATAAATAATAACATTGTATTCACTTTCTTTATTACTTGCAGTACCTGTATACTTACCTTTTGTGATTCATGCACAAGGACACACAGATCTCAGAGCTCTGCAATATCTCACCATTTAGATAATAAGCTTTTTTAATCTTCCTGCCAAAATGGACAATTTCACATTGTCCCACATTATACTGCATTTGCCAGATCTTTGCCCACTCACCTAACCCATCTCTATGCCTTTGTAATCTCCTTAGTTCCTCACATCTTACTATCCTATCTATTTTTGAGTCATCAGCGAATTTAGCAACCATCCCATCAGCACCATCATCAAAGTCATTTGTATAAATTGTAAAATGTTGAGACCCAGCACTGATCCATGTTGACTCTGCCTGATTTCCTTGAATTTTTCCAAGCCTCATGTTCTCGCATCTTTAATAATAGTTTCAAACATTTTTCCTACGGCAGATGTTAAGCTAACCGGCCTTTGGTTTTCTGCTTTCTGTCTCCCTCCCTTTTTGAATAAAGGATTGGGTTGGATTTGTTTATTGTCACGTGTACTAAAATACAGTGAAAAGTATTTTTCTGCGAGCAGCTCAAACAGATCATTTAGTACGTGAAAATAAAATAAAATAAAAATAAAATACATAATAGGACAAGACAATGTAAATACATAGTCACCAGCATCGGGTGAAGCACACAGGAGTGGAGTATTAATCAGGTCAGTCCATAAAGGAGTTACGTTTGCTAATTGTCACTCTAATGAAACGTTCCATTAGGTAAGGGCAATTAGGAGGGCATGAAGACATAGCTGTTGTCAGTGAACTGGGAAATTAGGTGAAGTGACAGGTCAACTGACATACAGTGGCAGACATTTAAAGAGATATTTCAGAATTTCAGAATACTCAGCAAAGGTACATTCCAGTGGAATGTATCTAATGAAGGGACGTACCATCCGTGGCTAACCAAGGAAGGTAAAGATAGTATCAAATTAAAGAAAACACTGTAATTTTGCAAAGATGAGTGGCAGGTCAGAATATTGGACAGAACATAAAGGACAGCAATAAATGACTGAAGATTAATAAGGATGGGAAATGAGTACAAGAAAGAGCTAGCTAGAAATGAAAAAACACATTGTAAGAGTTTCTGCAGGTATTTAAAAAGGAAAATAATAAGTAAAGTGCACATTGGTGCTCCAGAGAATGATGGAGGATAAAGAAATAATGAAGTTTTGGTAAAAGGATGCTCGGCATAGCAAGGGTTAATGCGGGATTGGAGAATAGTACCACCCCACTCTGATGTAGAGCACTGTTTTTCAAACTTTCAATCCCAGAACACACTTTTACCAACCAGCCTACTTTGCGACCCATGCCTGCCGACCTTTGCAACCCACACCAACCAACCTTCATGGCACACGTCACATTGGCTTACATTTAGTGCATAAGGGGAGCCTGCTTGGTCCTCGCTCCAACCAGGTTCACAGCCGGAGAGGGCAATGAACATATCAGGTGCAGAGTTCAGCCAGTTCCTATGTGCAGACTTCATCTTTGTGAGAACGGAAAATCCAACCTCGCATATGTGGGTCTTCTTGAACATAAGAACATAAGAACATAAGAACTAGGAGCAGGAGTAGGCCATCTGGCCCCTCAAGCCTGCTCCACCATTCAATGAGATTATGGCTGATCTTTTGTGGACTCAGCTCCACTTTCCGGCCCGAACACCATAACCCTTAATCCCTTTATTCTTCAAAAACTATCTATCTTTACCTTAAAAACATTTAATAAAGGAGCCTCTACTGCTTCACTGGGCAAGGAATTCCATAGATTCACAACTCTTTGGGTGAAGAAGTTCCTCCTAAACTCAGTAATAAATCTACTTCCCCTTATTTTGAGGCTATGCCCCCTAGTTCTGCTTTCACCCACCAGTGGAAACAACCTGCCCGCATCTATCCTATCTATTCCCTTCATAATTTTATATGTTTCTATAAGATCCCCCCTCATCCTTCTAAATTCCAACGAGTACAGTCCCAGTCTACTCAACCTCTCCTCGTAATCCAATCCCTTCAACTCCGGGATTAACCGAGTGAAGCTCCTCTGCACACCCTCCAGTGCCAGTACGTCCTTTCTCAAGTAAGGAGACCAAAACTGAACACAATACTCTAGGTGTGGGCTCACTAACACCTTATACAATTGCAGCATAACCTCCCTAGTCTTAAACTCCATCCCTCTAGCAATGAAGGACAAAATTCCATTGGCCTTCTTAATCGCCTGTTGCACCTGTAAACCAACTTTTTGCAACTCATGCACTAGCACACCCTGGTCTCTCTGCACAGCAGCATGCTTTAATATTTTATCATTTAAATAATAATCCCGTTTGATAAAATGATAAATGATAAAAATTATTTTATCATTTAAATAATAATAATTCCAACCAAAATGGATAACCTCACATTTGTCAACATTGTATTCCATCTGCCAGACCCTAGCCCATTCACTTAACCTATCCAAATCCCTCTGCAGACTTCCAGTATCCTCTGAACTTTTCACTTTACCACTCATCTTAGTGTCATCTGCAAACTTGGACACATTGCCCTTGGTCCCCAACTCCAAATCATCTATGTAAATTGTGAACAATTGTGGGCCAACACTGATCCCTGAGGGACACCACTAGCTACTGATTGCCAACCAGAGAAACACCCATTAATCTCCACTCTTTGCTTTCTATTAATTAACCAATCCTCTATCCATGCTACTACTTTACCCTTAATGCCATGCATCTTTATCTTATGCAGCAACGTTTTGTGTGGCACCTTGTCAAAGGCTTTCTGGAAATCCAGATATACCACATCCATTTGCTCCCCGTTATCTACTGCACTGGTAATGTCCTCAAAAAATTCCACTAAATTAGTTAGGCACGACCTGCACTTTATGAACCCATGCTGCGTCTGCCCAATGGGACAATTTCTATCCACATGCCTCGCTATTTCTTCCTTGATGATAGATTCAAGCATCTTCCCTACTACCGAAGTTAAGCTCACTGGCCTATAATTACCCGCTCTCCTCCTACCTCCTTTTTTAAACAGTGGTGTCACGTTTGCTAATTTCCAATCCACCGGGACCACCCCAGAGTCTAGTGAATTTTGGTAAATTATCACTAGTGCATCCCTAGCCATTTCTTTTAGCACTCTGGGATGCATTCCATCGGGGCCAGGAGACTTGTCTACCTTTAGCCCCATTAGCTTGCCCATCACTACCTCCTTAGTGATAACAATCCTCTCAAGGTCCTCACCTGTCATAGCCTCATTTCTATCAGTCACTGGCATGTTATTTGTGTCTTCGACTGTGAAGACCGACCCAAAAAACCTGTTCAGTTCCTCAGCCATTTAAAGGCCGATAGTAACAAAACAATAGCACTGGCTACCCCTGGGAAATGCTATTCTGGAATGCTGACAGCCTTTTGGACTTTTGTTGTGTTTTTAATGTGCTGTCACAGGTCAGTTCAGCAGCGGAGTCTTCACTTGGAGTCAGCTGTAAGTTAATAACTCATTCTGGAGTCTCACCCTCAAAAATAATTTTGCACCCACCACTTCTTTTTCAAAATCTGAAACTTTCCCTCTCATTTGCCAGTTTCCCTGTATCTGGTACATGGGATTTGCATCTTTATTTGCATTGGCACAATTGACAAAACCATACCTTGAGAAATCATCTTTATACTGCTTTGTCCCTGAGTTAAGTTTCTTCTTTGTAAGCTGTTAACCAGTGGCCTTGGAGCTCTGTACAGAGCTAATACCAGCACTACTTTGTTCTGCTGTGGATTCTCCTGAGCAGCTCTCTGCAGCAGATTCAAATGTGAGATCCTGGCCAGTAGGCACACTGCCTATTTGTGCCTCTGGCCATTGCTTCTTTGTAACAAATGATCCATCTTAACAGTCATCTTGCCTTACTTGCTATGGAAAATGGAAGAAGCTCTCCTTCGTGATTTGGCACCAAAAGCAGGTACGTACAGGGCGCTTGATGTCAAGTGTATGTGGAGGGTGCATGACCCTGCTCACTGCAGCCACTTATGGGTGGAAGACTGCACATCTCCTCATTTTGTTCTAATTTCAAAGCTGGTAGGGACCGCCATTCTCAATTTAAATGCCGGTTGCGGCCGTTGGGCATGCACACTTTGAAAAACCCTGATGTAGAGATGTACATGACAGTAGACAGGAGGCATAGTTTTATGGAAAGAATCAAGGAGAAGTCTGCATGAGTCAGCTACTTATTTGGGCTATACTTTGTACATATGTAAATAGCTATGTGTTGGCAATAAACACGACTGTTCAATCTTACAAGCCTCTGAACGTCTTAGTGAGACCTAGAAACAAAACTTTACAATAGGGTTGTCTTATGAGGAAAGATTGAACAGACTGAACCTGTACCCATTGGAGTTTGGAAGAATGAGAGGTGATCTCATTGAAATATATAAGATGTGGGGGGGACTTGACAGTGTTGAGAGGATGTTCCCCTTGTAGGAGAGACTAGAATGAGGAAGCATCATTTAAAAATAAGGGGCTCTCATTTCAGATGGAGATGAGAAGAATGTTTTTTATCTCGAAGGGTTGTGAGTCTTTGGAATTATCTTCCCAGAGTGCGGTGAAGGCAGGGTCATTGAATATTTTTAAAGCAGAAGTAGGTAGATTCTTGACTAACAAGGGAATCAGAAGTTATCAGGAGTGGGAAGAATGTGAAGTTGAGACCACAATCAGATTAGCCACATTTTATTGAATGGCAAAGCAGGCTCGGGGTGTTGAATGGTCTACCCTTGTTTCTAATTCTTATATTACAATTGCTGCCTCTGATGCACTCATTGCAGGTCCAGGGAGTTCTGCTTTGCCACATTTCTGCCAGCAGGGTGAATTTTTCGGAATTGTGGGACCCTGGGTTGCCTGCCTTTAGAACAGTACAGCACAGAACAGGCCCTTCGGCCCTCGATGTTGTGCCGAGCAATGATCACCCTACTTAAACCCACGTAACCCGTATACCCGTAACCCAACAATCCCCCCATTAACCTTGCACTACGGGCAATTTAGCATGGCCAATCCACCTAACCCACACATCTTTGGACTGTGGGAGGAAACCGGAGCACCCGGAGGAAACCCACGCACACACAGGGAGGACGTGCAGACTCCACACAGACAGTGACCCAGCTGGGAATCGAACCTGGGACCCTGGAGCTGTGAAGCATTGATGCTAACCACCATGCTACCGTGAGGCCCTTTAGTTCTTACTTTAAGTTCTAGCTTCACCTTCTCCATGGCATTTAATAGTTTACAGCAGCTGCCTCTTAGCCATTCTTTCTGGAGCACAGAGCTTAAACGTTCGCCTTTATTGGATTTTCACAGTAACTTTTTTTAAATAAATTTAGAGTACCCAATTATTTTTTCCAATTAAAGGGCAATTTAGCGTGGCCAATCCACCTATCCTGCACATCTTTTGGGTTGTGGGGGTGAAACCCACGCAGACACGGGGAGAATGTGCAAACTCCTCAAGGACAGTGAACCAAAGCCGGGTTTCGAACCCAGGTCCTCAGCGCAGTAGGCAGCAATGCTAACCACTGTGCCACCGTGCTGCCCTATTTTCACAGTAACTTAATTGCAGTGTTAATGTAAGCCTACTTGTGACAATAATAAAGATTATAATGACAAACTCAATACAAACTTCAGTCATAGTTTCTCATCTTTCCCCTGAGAATCCTTTGTCTGCATATAGACTTTAGTAATTTAGGACCTGTGTAAAACTCCATTTTTGACAGCAGGGAATACTTGTGAAGCAGGGCATGCCTGTTTCAGTTGCAGGCAAGAAGGTTTGGTGTTTGGGATAGAAGCCTTTCACTGGCAAATGTGAAGGCAGCTTTCAGCCCCAGGCTTGGGCATCCTCCTTTAGTGTGCCTCCTGGAGCTAACCTCTCAACTTCTCAATATCAATAGAAGCCATTACCCACACGCAGCCAAGGTGTCATTAGCCTATTTTCAATTGTTCTCCTTGTTTGTCTAAAGGTTACAATCTCAACAGCATCCGCTAGCTTCTTAAATGAGAAGATTTGAGAGGTTTCACGATTGTGAGGAGCAGGGATGGGAGCATTGGGAATGGTGGTTTATGTCTGTTGAGTTGCCAGAGCAAACTATTAGTTTTTTTCTGAACTGCATAACTCTCCCTGCTTCCACATAACTTTCCCTCTCTATGACAAGCTGGAGATTTTTAAGAGATAATCACATGCTAGATTTTGCAATCACTCGCCATGTGTCCTGTGGGCCAAGTGTTCTGCAAACGTTTGCCTGTGGCTGTTCAAATTAGAGGGTATACATCGATCACAATATTCAGTGTGGCTTGCTCCCTTGCATCCTCCCCACAGTAAAAGGACAGGATTGCAAAATCATGCCTTGTATTTCAAGTAACTTTATTACATTTCAAAATAGCAGTATCACTTTAAAACGAGGTTCGGGGAGGATTGTACAACATTTTTGCTCATCCTTTACACTAGTTTTTGTGATTTTTGACATGATGTGGTGGTGGTCCACATTCCTGCTTACAAAAGAAAATTAACATTCTGAATTTATTACTAATTTTCCACAATGTTACTGCATGGATTGTTTGTCATATTTAAATTTATTCAGCAAATGCTTCGTGGCCTTTTTAAGGATTAAGAAGTGCTGTGAATATAAATAATGCATCACCATTGCCATTGAAAGTGAGAGTTGATCTTACCTCCTGAACTGTCAACATCTTGTTTAGATTAGTACCGGTAGCCTGAAGATTGCAATTGCAGAATCATCTTCAACCTTCTTAAATGAGAAGCATTGGGAGGTTTTCCAATTGTGAAAGGCAGAGTTGGGAGACCCTGCATTGCACCTGTCTGGTTACATGTGCCTAATGCTGCTGAATCCTCCATGATTAGGCTCTATTATAATGAGCATCCAGTTTATTGAAGCCTCTGTTGAGGAGGATCATCCTGTTTATCATCCTCCCCACAGGAAAATAGGAGAATCCGTGGGAGCAGCTGCGCTCTGAGTGAATGCTGTTTCCAACACCCAGAGAAACCAGCTACAAATTTATATGTCGTTTAGAGACCTCACCAGATCAACAAAGATAAGACTATCCGCCATTATCTTAAACCAAGTTCAGTTAAGTATTGCCACAAACATTTTCCTACCCAAACAGTGTCTCATACCCTTTGAATGCTTAGCAGGGTACAAGTTGCAGAATTCATCTGGACAGAGGTTACATTCATACGTAACAGCCACACATTGTTGTGTGAATGAGTGAAGTTCACCCTGAGCTTCAATGAAGCCTTCAGATTCACCTTGACCTACTCCATCTTTGTTGTCAAACCTCAAGATAACAGGTGTGCCATGATCACAATACTAGCTATAATGACTTCCTTCTGGCTTGGTTTAGAAATGTGCACCTCCTGATGACTTGTTCTGCAAGTAGAGCATCTATCATGCTGAAATGTTTGAAAAGTGCATGCAGTCATGCTAAAATGTTCATCCTATATCCTGTTTAGGTTTGAGTTTGATGCGTGTTTTTGAACCAGCATTTTAATACATGTTCCTCTTTCGCTTCCATAGAGAGAACCAGCTATAGATTGCAGTGATGACCTGCTATCAAAGGCACATTATCATGCACAAGATTTTCAAACCTCCCGAATCTTTCTGAAGTCTCCAGGAGTTGAAGATTAATTCCCTAGGCTCTGCTGCAAACAACTGAGTTGGGGGAACTGGGGGGGGGGGGGGGGGGGGGGGGGGGGAGATTTGTCTGATCCAACCTGTACCTTGATCACTGAGGATGGAAGTGCCTTTGACATGAGGTTTTTCTCAACTTGAGGTATGTTCAATCAAGATCTAGCTCATTTTTAAATCAGGAGCTAATAGTTATTGGTGGGGGTGGGGGCTTCGCGGATATGGGCAAGTGGTCAGATCGACCAGTTATCTCTGTTTAACTGCAGCCAGGTATCCATGTAACTGTAACCAGTTCTCCATATAACCACAGTCAGCCACTGTGGTCCACAGCAAGCTATTCACTCTTTAATTTCCACTGGAGGAAAGCTGCAGTAAAACTTCTTGTTCCATAGTAAATAAGTTTCCAGTACTTCACTGCTTAAACCTGTTGTATCATGCATTGAGACTTCCCAGAATACATCCAATCTCAGTTGGCAAGCCTACCCAGGAAGCATATATTCCAACACTGCGCAATCAAGTGATTTCATCTGGGGTATGCAAATTTGAGTTATAAAGTGACTTTTCTCCTGTAGAGGAAAATGTCATCCAACATTACTTATTTTGCCCAAAGGTAATGAAGTCAGCTGGTTATCTGCATACAATGTGCTGAATTTGCATGATTTTGTCAGGTGTTTTTCTCCAGGCTGTGCTTGGGTTTCACTTGAACTGTTGTGTTACAGATAATACTGTGATAGAAGCTACAAAACCCTTTTGCCAAAGCACAATGCTTTCTGCTACACATGCACAGAATTGCATTTTATTACTACTGCACAATCTCCATTGCTAAATCACACTTCCAGAACTCCGATCTGTACAGGAAATGTGAAAAAGAAACAAAGGCTAACAATGTTCTGCTAGTCATTTTTTTCTAAGTAACTAAACAAACTTTTTAAGCAATAAATGACTTCTTAGAATTTTTTTCTAGTTTATATTCACTTTTTATTGCACTTCTCATGCTCCATGCAGCTTTTTTCTCTTCCCAGTTGCTCAGGCAAATAAAGTCAATCAGCTGTACAGGCATATCATATATTATGAACTTTCAGTCAATACATTTAAAAAATTGACTCAAGCAAACTGTTAGGATGGCTGCTGAAATCATGTGACTTTGTCATTTGGACCACAGATGGTATCAAGCTTTTTATGAACATTTAATTAAATATGGATATAGGTGAGGGTATCTCACGTTGTGGAATTCACACATTGCCATGTTTAAGAATGGGCACTCTGGACTTTCCAGATTGCCCTGTCTCCATGGTTCATACAAAAGGAAAGATTGAAACTCATTGGCCAATATCAACTTCCCATTGTATCATGACGATCTTCCCCTGTCTAAACCAGACCATGTGAACCACAGAAATGTTAACTCAGTAGTCATATGCAGGAACTACACCAATTTTATCCTAAGGCCCAGCAGATTCATCAGTACCATTAGCCATCAGGCAGTCTGAGTACCAGACTCTGAAACTAGATGCAAGTCATCTAACAGCCCAAGTACTTAACTTCTTTGGGGTAGCCCGGTAGCCCCAGTGGCTAGCACTGTGGCTTCACAGTGCCAGGGTCCCAGGTTCGATTCCCCACTGGGTCACTGTCTGTGCGGAGTCTGCACATTCTCATCGTGTCTGCGTGGGTTTCCTCCGGGTGCTCCGGTTTCCTCCCACAGTCCAAAGAGGGGCAGGTTAGGTGGATTGGCCATGCTAAATTGCTCTTAGTGTCCAAAAATGTTAGGAGGGGTTATTGGGTTACGGGGATAGGGTGGAAGTGAGGGCTTCAGTGGGTCGGTGCAGACTCGATGGGCCAAATGGCCTCCTTCTGCACTGTATGTTCTATATTCTATGTTCTTCCAGTTTTGAAGTTCACCTGAGAACCAATCTCCCAAATATTCAATTTCAATTATGACTGCATCCTGTTGTGAACTCTTTGCTTTACAAGACCCTCACTTCAAGTTTAAATCAGTGAATCCATTCAAGAAACCATAAGCCTGCCACTTGGGAGATTGGATATTGTAAAGCAGAGACTGAATTAACTGTAATCTATAAAAGTGCCCTATCTTTATCTGTATACAATCTTTATATGTGTGTGCGTGCATGAGACCGTGTGTATGATGTTGCTTAAATTTGGACTAAGTGTGTGAGAATGAATAACATTCTTTATTTTTGAACTTTCAAAGACTTGCTGCAAATTAAAAAAATTGAAACGCACACTTCCTTCCATATAAACTTAAATATGGTTGATAAGAGAGCACATACATTTAGATGGAGTTGCACGGTGGCACAGTGGTTAGCGCTGCTGCCTCACAGCACCAGGGACCCAGGTTTGATTCCAACCTTGAATGATTGTGTGGAGTTTGCACATTCTCCCCATGTCCATGTGGGTTTCCTCTGGGTGCTCCAGTTTCTTCCCACAGTTCAAAGATGTGCAGGTTAGGTGAATTGGCCATGCCAAATTCCCCCTTAGTGTCCAAAATTTAGGTTAGCTGGGGTTACAGGGTAACGGGGATCGGGTGGGGATTCAGAGGGTGAATCCCCACCCGATCCCCGTTACCCTGTAACCCCAGCTAACCTAAATTTTGGTCACTAAGGGTAATTTATCATGGCCAATCCACCTAACCTGCACATCTTTGGACTGTAGGAGTAAACCGGAGCACCCGGAGGAAACCCACGCGCACACGGGGAGGATGTGCAGACTCCGCACAGATAGTGACCCAAGCCGGAATCGAACCTGGGACCCTGGAGCTGTGAAGCGATTGTGCTATCCACAATGCTACCGTGCTGCCCAAATCCAGGGGAGTGGCAATTTTAATGAGCAAAAAAATGGGATTTGTGAGTGCGAAGGTGGTGAGGGATCTGGGTGGGAGATATGTGATTGTGAGTGGGTATTGGAAGGGCCACCTTCCAAGTGTTGGTAAATGTGTATGCCCCAAATTGGGATGTTTTGGGTTTTATGAGGGGGTTGCTGGCAGCGAACCTGGATTTGGCCACGCACCAGTTGATCATGGGAGATTTTAACTGGAGCCAACGGTGGATAGGTCAAGTCCCAGGTCGAGGGTAGGGTACAAATGGCGAGGGAGCGGGGGGGTTTATGGAGAGGATAGGTATGGTGGACCCATGACATTTTCAGAACCCAGGAGAAGGGAGTATTCCTTCTTTTAACACATCCATAAGATGTATTCGAGGATCGACTACTTTGTAGTGAATTGGAAGATTTTGGTTGAGGAGGAGGGGGCAGAGTATGCGGGGATAGTTATCTTGGACCATGCGCCCCACTGGCTGGAGATTCAGTTTAGAACGGGACGAGAGGAGAGACCGGGGTGGTTTTGGATCGAGGTTGTTGGCGGATGGAGGTTTTTGTGATAAGGTGTGGGCGGCGATTAATGATTATGTGGAGTTGAATCAGAATGGGGAGGTCTCGGCAGGCATTTTCAGGAAGCACTGAAGGCAGTGGTCCGGGGAGAAATTATTTTGTTTCTGGCTCGTGCGGATAAGGAAAGGAGGGAGGAACATGACCGTCTAGTGAGCGAGATAGTGGAGATGGACAGGGAATATTTGAGGGTGCCCACCGTGGAGGGATTGGCGAGGAGGAAAAAGTTGCAGGGGGAGTTTGACAGGCTGGCAACGGGGAGGTTGATAGGGCAACTGCGTAGGGCAAGAGGGGTGCAAAATGAGTATGGGGAGAAGGCGAGCCGCAGGCTGGCATATCAGCTGCAGAGGCAGGCTGCGTCCAGGGAAATATTGGATACAGGCTGAGGCAGGGGATGTGGTGTTGGAGCCAGGGAAGATAAATGAGGCATTTAGGGAGCACTACCAGGAACTTTACGAGGCGGACCCACGGGGAGAGGAGGGGGACATGGGGCGGTTTCTGGACAAACTGGAATTTCCCCAGGTGGAGGAAGCAAAGAGTGAGGCATTGGAGGAGCCCCTGGGACTGAGGGAGGTACTGGCTAGTATTAGGGGTATGAAGTTGGAGAAGGTTCCTGGGCTGGATGGGTACCCAGTGGATTTTTATAAGGAATTTGCGATGGACCTGGTCCACATCTATTGGGGGCGTTTAATGAAGCACTGGAGAAGGGGGAGTTGCCAGAGACGATGACGCAGGCAGTAATCACACTAATCCCCAAAAAAGGGAAGAATCCGGTGGAATGTGGGTCATCTAGACCCATATCACTATTGAACACGGATGTGAAAGTTGTTGGCGGGGAAGTTGGAGGACTGTGTCCCGGGAGTGGTTGCAGGAGATCAAACAGGCTTCGTGAAGAGCAGGCAGCTTGAGAGTAATATAAGACGGCTGTTGAATGTGGTGATGAATCAGTCGGGGGCTTCGGTACCGGAGGTGGTAGTGTCCATGGACGCGGAGAAGACATTTGATCGGGTGGAGTGGCAATGCCCACGAAGTTTTAGGAAGGTTTGGGTTTGGGCCAAGATTTATGGCATGGGTGTGGTTACTGTATGTGGCACCAAGGGCAAGGGTGAGGACGAATGATATGAGCTTACACAGGGGTACGAGGCTGGGGTGCCCACTTTCGCCATTGCTGTTTGCGCTAACCTTGGAACCATTGGCGATGGCTCTCAGGGGGTCGGCGGAGTACAGGGGATTATGTGAGGACAGAGGAAGCATCGGATGTCAGTCTATGCCGATGACCTCTTGCTGTATGTTTCGGATCCGTTGGAGAGTATGGGAAGGATTATGTGCCTGTTGGGCAGATTTGGAGGGTTCTTGGGGTGCAAACTGAATGTCAGGAAAAGTGAGGTATTCCCGGTGAATGAGCTGGCACAGCGGGCTAATTTAGGGGGATGCCATTTACAGTAGCGAGGAATACATTTAGGTATTTGGGGATTCAGGTAGCGAGGGAATGGATGGGGCTCCATAAGTGGAATATTCTGCCAAGGTTCTTGTTTATCTTTCAGGCTCTCCCGGTCTTTATGCCAAAGCCATTTTTTGGAAAATAAACACGATCACCTCGGACTTTGTATGGACGGGGAAGATGCCGAGGGTGGGGAGGACCCTGCTACAGCGGCAGAGGCAGCAGGGGGGGTTGGCGTTGCTGAACTTGCTTCATTATTATTGGGCGTGAATGTGGACAAGGTGCGGTGGTGATGGGAAGGAGAAGGGATAGAGTGGGTTAGGATGGAGGAGGAATCTTGTAAGGGGTCTAGTTTGAAGGCTCTGGTGATGGCAGCGATGCCAATGGCTCCGAGTAGATTTTCAGGGAGCCCAATGGTGCAGTCCCCAATGAAGATATGGAATCAGCTGAGGAGGCATTTTAGGATGGAAGGGATGTCGGTGCTAATGCCGCTGTCTGAGAATCATGGGTTGGGTTGGGTGGGGGGGGGGGTAGATATTGTATACAGGAGGTGGAGGGAAGTGGGGTTCAGGTGAGGAATTTGTATTTAGAGGAAGGGTTCGCCACCTGGAAGAGCTAAAGGAGAGGGTAGAGCTGCCAAGGGGGAGTGAGTTCAGGTACCTGCACGTTAGGGATTTTGCGCGAAAGGTCTGGAGGGTGTTCCCTAGGTTGCCGGGATACACCCTGCTGGAGCGACTGCTGCTCCCGGATGTGGAAGGGGAGGGAAGTATTGGGTATATATACAAGTGGCTGGGGAAGCATGGAGGCGAGTGAGTGGTGAAGATCAAGAAGAAATGGGAAGCGGAGTTGGGAGGGGAGATCTATTGGGGAGTATGGAGTGAGGCACTGCCAAGGATAAACGGGACCTCCTCTTGTGCAAGGATGAGCCTGATACAGTTTAAGGTGGTGCACAGGGTGCATATGACTCGGGCGAGATTGAGTAGGTTCTTTCAGGGTGTAGCAGATGAGTGTGAGAGGTGTGGGCGGGGGCCAGCGAATCACGCACACATGTTTTAGAGTTGTGGAAAATTGCAAAGATTCTGGGCGGGAGTGTTCGCTGTCTTAGCCAGGGTAGTGGAGGAGGAGGTGGACCTGGACTCTTTGGTGGCGATATTTGGGGTTTCAGTTAAGCCGGAGCTCATGGAGAGGTGGAAGGCCGATGTCGTGGCCTTCAGCTCTCTGATTGCACAGCGGTGAATTTTGCTGGAGTGGTGGTCGGCATCGCCACCGGGGGTAGCAGCATGGTTGGGTGACCTGTACGAGTTAAGGGGCTCAGCAGGGGGCTTTGAAAAAAGTTGGGGGATGTTTGTGACCGTGCTTGAGGAGCTGGCCGTCACAAGGGGTTGGGGTAGGGGGAAGACGGGAGGAGGAGAGGGGGGAGGGTGAAAAAGGGGGAAAATCTGTATAGACTGTATGGTTGATTGTTGGGAAGTATGTGTAAGCTGCTTTGATACATGTTTGTAATAAAATACATTTGTTTTGAAAAATATATTGCATTTGACCTGCACTTCCTCTAACACCTTGTGAGCCACAGTTTAGGCATCTCACCTACATATACATATACATTAATACAAATCCCTGTGTCAAATTTGCATAACATTGGTTCAAATTGAATATTTATAAAACAGCAACATATCACAACTGAATGATTCCAATAGAAATCTCCTGAGTGATAGATTAAAAAGACAATAACTAGTGAGCAAATCCTACCAAAACATGGCAGAGATGAAATCAATGAAATTTCATTAACTATCTTTTGAAAATCCTTCAGTTACCATTTTGAGTTCTCACCAAATAGAGAAACCTATTAATGGACATATGTACCGGAGATTTCTGTGCAGGCTCTCTAATTTTATATTGCACCTTTGACAGGAGGTTAGCAAAATTCCTGAAGAAACACCTATAAAAAAGTCCTTTTTACCAAATATGTGTTTCTACCATAGTTACCATAGAAGAATCTGTGAAGAGTTTTATGGGATACTCTCCTCTTGCCTAGATGAGTGCAGCTCCAACAGCACTCAAGACGCTTGACACAATCTAGAACAAAGCAGCCTGCCTCATCAGCACCCCATCCATCACCTTAAACATGAATTTCCTCTATCACCTCGCACAGTGGCAGCAGTCTGTATCGTACATAAGATGCACTGCGGCAACTCATCAAGGCTCCTTCAACAGAACCTTACAAACGAGTGATCCCTACCACCTAGAAGGATGAGGCCATCAGATGCATGGGAGCACCACCAATTGCAGGTTTCCATCCAAGCCACTCACCATCCTGACTTGGAACTATACCGTCATTCCTTCACTGCCGCTGGGACAAAATCCTGGAACTCCCTTCCTCATAGCACAGAAGGCGAATCAACATCATATGGACTGTCGTGGTCCAACGAGGTAGTTCACCACTACCTTCTCAAGGGCATTTAGGGATGGACAAAAAGATTATGGCCTAGCTAGCAACACTCACGTCCCATGAAAGAACGTTTAAAAAAATACAGGGCTGAAGTTTATCATTTAATACAGGGAGAAAAATATTTATTGTATGAACTCAACACTTAAACATGGGCTGCTGGATTTTATGATTATCAGTGGAGTGAGGGAGGCGGAACGGAAACTGAGTGGTCTGCTCACTCTCACCACCACCTTCTCAGCTCATTGATTCAAGTGTCAAATGGTCAATTATTCGCCATACAACAGGAAGGGAGCCAATTAGAGGTGAGGCATTTGGAGGGTTCCAAGCCCAATCGGGACTGTAGGCCAAGAGGGGTTTTGCCATGAACAGGAAGTCGGTCATGGCTACAAGTTTAAAGGACCCCTACTCTCTGAATCTTTCTTAATTTCTCATGGTAACTTCCAAAAAGTGAAAAAAAAGAGATAAAAAAGCATACAGCAGCTATTACCTTCACCAGCAGAAGCTGGTGCTACATGCAGTCAGAGAACAGCTCTGTTTCTGCCCTGGTGCCATCTTGTTATACTTGCAGTAAAACACTTGCAAATCTTTCACATCTGGCACTCAAAAAGTACAATGGCAGTGAAAAGTTCCAGACAATTAGGTGGTTAACAAGTTCAATTGGTTTGTTGATTGGTAATTTCAAAATGGCAGATGGGCTTCCGATTTCTGCAACTGCTTGCTTTCTGTTATTTTGGAGAATGGCATGCTCAACCCGACATCATATTGCCCTATTTTACATGTGTGTGGGTGTGTGTGTGTGTGTGTTTGGGGGTGGGGGGGGGGGGGGGGGGGGGGGGGGGTTTAAAAACTTCCCAATTTGAGGACATAAAGTCCAGTTTACGGAGTAGTATTTTATATTTGAAATGTGCCTAATAATGTTTTTATTCAGAGAATTTCTGCTTCCCTGAAAAGCGTAGGCCTTAAATTCAGTAGGTTTCCTTTCCCTATCATCTTATGAAGAATTATAAAAATATAGCGGAGGACAATCGCAGAATGCATCTGTGCTAACAATTGCAACAATTTATTTTCAGCAAGATGAGACAAACATTGCAAGACTTAATACCACCTTCTCTTTCCCAGAGTAAGGAAATAAGGAAGAAAATGAGGAGCAGAACAAAGATCACAGAGATAAGAATGCGTGTTTTACATGAGTGCAGAGTCCAGAATGAAAAGTAAAATGGTGTTGTCCTTCACAGGGATCAGCAGGTAGAAAACTGATGCTGGATTATCCATTGTTCCAATAGAGATGACATCCATGATGAGTCGGGTACACAGAGGCAAATTAGTCTTGTAGGTGGTGGTCCAGAAGTTTAGAGATCCCAGTAGTTCCCATAGAAACTGTGTAGATGGGGCACAGGCATTTACCTGGACCAACCCTTGTTCTGAGCTGCCCTCTTGACAGTCTGCTTTACAGCTCCACAAGGCAGGGTAACTGGTTCTCCAAGCTGCAGATCATACGTGGCTTCCACTTCTCAACTTTTGTTTGGACAAAGGCTGCATATTCCTTTGACTGGATTGACTTAAGATGGTTAACATTTCAACCATTAATAATTTCAAAAGACGTTTTGGGATCCTTTGACCTGTCAGACTGTTCCTCTCTGTTGAACAGACCTTGGTCTTAGAACAGTATTGTACAATTCCCTTGGATTTAATCTCTGCAGTCATTGGGATCATGAGCATATCTTCATAGTAACTAAGTGGCAACTGTTCTGAATGCCAGAAATTTCAGTTTGCTTGAGTCACAGCCAGCAATGGCTTTAATCATTTTAAAGCCTTTGTCCAGTTTTTCAAAAATTTTTATAAACGAGATCCGATGATATGTGTATATTTTTAATAAAAATATAGAGTGAGCTCCAGGACATCCTGGACACCAGAGGAGCTGGATGTCTGCCATCCATGAGGAAGAGAAAGGACTTCTTCTCGGAGAGTGGCAGGAGGCTACTTCATCATGCAGCAAGGGAATGTCTCTGCTCAGCATCATCTTCCTCTAATTTGCCCACCTCTCTTACCTTTTGCTCCTCTCCCGATGAGTTGTCCCCTTCTCGGGTCTTCCCATCCGACACCTCTCCGGAGGGCAATGTTATGGAAAGCAGCAGACCATCACAAAGATTGAGACTCTTGCAGGAGGATATCACCTACATGGATCATAGAATAGATAGAATTTATAGTGCAGAAGGCGGCCATTTGGCCCATTGAGTCCGCACGGTCCTTGCAAACAGTACCTTACCTAAGACCACACCTCCACCCTATCCCCTTAACCCAGTAACCCCACCTAACCTTTTTGGGCACTGAGGGCAATTTAGCATGGCCAATCCACCTAACCTGCACATCTTTGGACTAGGCAATTGTCCTGGTGCCCTCTGAGCCTGCAATGCTCCATCAGTTGTGATTTGATGTGTTATCCAGCAAGAGTGAATAGGGCATTTGTCACCTGGGTGATGCATCACCATGCAGCCCCATCAGATAATATAGAGATCAATATTGATGAGGGCACAGATGTCTATGACCATCTGCCTCCAGAATTGCAGCCTCCTTTGTCACTAGTTCATCTACAGATCTCTTTGCCTCTGTCTGCAGACGCTGTGCTCAGTTTAATGCCTCCTCCTTCTTTGTGCCCTTGTCTCTCACCTTTGACCTCCTGATGACTCCGCACTGCACCTCTTCTGCACACAGACACCTCTGACTGGCAATGGCTCAATTTCTGAAGGGACTGCACCCATGTCCAGTTGCCTCCTTCCTGCTGAGGTGGAGCCCAAACAGTCTTGCCCACTGCTTTGCTGCCTGCACAAAGACAGGGAGGTGGCAACTCCCTGAACTGGCAAAGTTGCTGTCATAATATACATTCATGTATATGATGGAGTGCAGACAGGCAGTGATTGACACACAGGATGACCAGTGAGCACACAGAACACAGCAGCCAATCACCAGACAGGACACAACCACTATAAAGCCAGAGGGCACCAGTTTTTCTGCTCTCGCGGGATACAGCTTCTGAGACAGTCAGAGCTCGTGAGCAGAAGCTAGTACAAACACCATGTGGTAGTCAGTTAGTCTGGTCAGGTTAGCCTCAGGTCTCCAGTCAAGTCAGCATAGTGTCAACCTACAGTTAAGCATGTATTATAGTTAGTTGTTCAATAAAATCGTGTTTCATCTCATCAAGTCTTGGAAGCCTGTCTCTCTCTAAACTGCATCAAACGCAGTCCACATAGACCCAGCCTGCCCAACACATCATGGTACCAGTGAGTAATGCTGATGTTTGACGGGCCTACCTTGAGATAATCTGCTTTGACCAGCAAACAGCCATCTGGTAGCATGGACAGCGTCCGCCCTCCTCCGCAGCTTCGCATCGCCGGCAACCTCGGTGCAAACTGGAAGATTTTCAAACAGAAGTTCCAGCTGTATCTTGAAGCCACCGACCTCGAGGCCGCATCGGATGCCAGGAAGATCGCACTATTCCTTTCTACAGCCGGGGACCAGGCTATCCACATCTACAACTCCCTCACATTTGCTGAAGGTGAAGACAAGACGAAGTTTAAAACAGTCCTGCTGAAGTTCGACAGCCACTGTGACATTGAGGTCAATGAGAGCTTTGAATGGTACGTTTTCCAGCAGAGGCTTCAGGGTAAGGATGAACCTTTTCAGTCCCTTTTAACCCATCTCCGTATCCTCGCGCAGTCATGCAACAATGACTCGACAGCTGATTCCATGATCCGGGATCAGATCGTTTTCGGGGTCCACTCCGATTCCCTTCGCCAGCAACTCCTGAAAGTTAAGCAGCTCACCCTTACCATCACTATCGAAACCTGTGTCTTCCATGAGCAGGCTAACAACCGGTACTCCCACATCAGGGTGGCAGAAACGGCACGGCAAAACCCCCACGATGCGAAATGGGTGCAGGCCATCAAACAAATGCAGGGCCTGAGTCTTGATGAGAGTGGCCATTTTGCGTGCTTTTCCAGGGCTCCAGCGCATGCGCGACACGACCGAGGGGATGGCAAGACCGACGACCAGCCCACGCAACTGCGCACGTCGTTCGACTGCACTGTGCATGCGCGGTGGCGCACGGAACATCCTGACGTCGGCGTCAATGACGTGTCCGAATTGTGGCTCCGCCCATTTAAAGCGGCAATGTCCGGCAAAATCACGACGCTGTCTCCAGTGTGGCAAGCTTGGTCACTACGCAGCCCTTTGCAGATCTGCTCCACTGCCCAGCACACAGCAATCCCAGCCACAGTGCAGGAGCATCCGATCAGTACAGCAGCCCGTGACAGATTCCGACCCCGACAGAGTACCAGATCCCGACGCTGAGTGCCTCAAATCCCCATTCCAGATGGGCATCATCACTAAGCATGCGCTGCCTTTCTCAACGATGGTGAAACAACTCCCAATCCTGATCATTGATCCGGACGACGAATGGTGTGCCACCCTTACGGTTAACAAGGCTCGCATATGTTTCAAACTGGACACCGGCGCTTCAGCAAACTTAATTTCAAAGTCTGACCTCGACGCCATCCGTGTCAGACCAAGCATTCTTCCACCGGCCAGCCAGCTACTCGACTACAATGGCAATGCCATTGCTGCCAATGGCTCATGCAGCTTGCAGTGTCCAATAGGTCATTAAATGCAACGCTGCGATTTGAAATCGTAGGAACCAACAAAGCTTCCCTGCTCGGTGCTCGGGCCTGTAAGCTCCTGAACCTAGTGCAGCGGGTTCAAACCATGTCGCCCGCACAGGCAATAGCCTCACCAGACGATAACTTCCAGGCTCAACTCGATGACATCATAGCGCAATACTATAGCGGTTCGAAGGTATGGGCACACTCCCATACCGATACAAAATCCTATTGAAGCCAAATGCCACCCCTGTGGTTCACGCATCGGGTCGGGTGCCGGCACCCCTCAAGGACCGCCTCAAGCAGCAGCTGCAAGACCTTCAGGACCAGGGCGTCATTTCAAAGGTCACGAAACCCACGGACTGGGTTCGTTCCATGGTCTGCATCAAGAAGCCATTAGGGGAACTTCGAATCTGTATCGACCCCAAAGATTTGAACCGCAACATCATGAGGGAACACTACCCAATACCTAAACGAGAAGAGCTAACCAGCGAGATGGCTCATGCCAAATTTGTCACGAAGCTGGACGCCTCCAAGGGGTTTTGGCAAATACAGCTGGACGCCTCCAGTCGCAAGCTGTGCACATTCAATACCCCGTTCGGTCGCTACTGTTATAACCGAATGCCCTTTGGCACCATCTCCGCCTCAGAGGTGTTCCACCGCATTATGGAACAAATGATGGAGGGCATCGAGGGGGTGCGAGTGTCCGTCGACGATGTCATAATCTGGTCCACAACTCCTCAAGAACACATCGATCGCCTCAAGCGGGTGTTCCACAGGATCTGCGAGCATGGCCTCCGACTCAACAGAGCCAAATGCTCGTTCGGTCACTCAGAAATCAAATTCCTTGGCGACCACATTTCGCAGCAAGGCGTGCAGCCGGATGCAGGCAAGGTTTCGGCGATCAACGCCATGAAAACCCCAGAGGACAAGAAGGCGGTCCTCCGCTTTCTAGGGATGATCAACTTCCTTGGGAAGTTCATCCCCAACTTGGCGTCACACACCACAGCTCTCCGCCATCTCGTTAGAAAAACGACAGACTTCCAGTTGCTACCCGCTCATGAACAAGAGTGGCGTGAGCTAAGGGCGAAACTCACCAAGGCCCCGGTGCTGGCATTTTTCGACCCCGCCAAGGAAACAAAAATATCCACCGACGCGAGCCAGGATGGCATTGGGGCAGTGCTCCTCCAACGGGATGACTCCTCCTCCTGGGCCCCAGTTGCATATGCCTCGGGAGCCATGACGCCCACTGAGCAACAATACGCTCAGATTTAGAAAGAATGCCTGGGCCTCCTTACAGGGATCGACAAGTTCCATGATTATGTGTATGGCCTCCCCAAATTCACGGTCGAGACGGACCACAGGCCATTGGTTCACATCATCCAAAAAGACCTCAATGACATGACGCCATGGTTACAATGCATCCTTCTCAAGCTACGGCCGCTACGATTTCGACCTGGTGTACACACCGGGCAAAGAGCTCGTTGTTGCCGATGCACACTCCAGATCTATCACCACACCGTGTGAGCAGACTGACCTTGTCTGTCAAATAGACGCGCATGTGCAATTCTGTGCCTCCAACCTTCTGGCCTCTGATGAGAGGGTCGTGCAAATTTGTGAGGAAACGGCCAGGGATCCTCTGCTCCAGCGGGTGATGCAGCACCTCACGAATGGTTGGCATAAGGGGCAGTGTCCCCAGTTTTACAACGTCAAGAATGATCTAACGGTGGTAGACGGCATCCTTATGAAGCTTGACAGAATTGTGATCCCACAGAGCATGTGAGATTTGGTTCTCGGCCAAATCCACGAGGGTCACCTGGGGGTTGAAAAATGTCGCCGTCGATCCCGAGAGGCAGTATACTGGCCAGGCATCAGCCTAGATGTCGCCAACACGGTCCTCAATTGCCCGACGTGTCAAAATTTCCAGCTGGCCCAGTCTAAAGAGACTCTACAGCAGCATGAAATGGTGACCTCCCCATGGTCCAAAGTTGGTGTTGACCTGTTCCATGCCAAGGGGCATGACGATGTCCTCCTAGTGGACTACTTTTCCAACTGCCCCGAAGTGGTCAGACTGTCTGACCTCATGTCGGCGGCAGTAATCAAGGGATGCAAGGAAACCTTTGCCCGACATGGGATCCCACTCACGGTGACAATGGCCCGTTTTTTCAGCCAGGAGTGGTCAGCTTTTGCCCGGCTGTACAACTTTCGGCACATCACATCCAGCCCCCACTACCCCCAGTCGAATGGGAAGGCCGAAAAAGGGGTCCACATCGTTAAAAGATTATTGTGCAAAGCTGCTGACTCGGGTTCTGATTTCAACCTGGCGCTGTTGGCTTATAGAGCGACCCCTCTGTCCACTGGGCTGTCCCCAGCGCAGCTTCTCATGAACCGCACACTGTGAACGACGGTTCCGGCTATGCACATTCCGGACCTGGACAACTTCCCGGTCATACAGAGGATGCAGCAGTCTCGGGCCCAATGCAAGTCGGCGTATGACGCCCATGCCACAGATCTCCCCGAGTTGGTCCCTGCTGACCGAGTTCGTGTTCAGCTGCCTGACAGTGGCTGGTCTGCCACAGCTGTGGTAGTCAAGCAAGTGGCCCCGAGATCGTTCCTCGTTCACATGCCTGATGGCTCCTTTCTCCGGTGCAACAGGCGGACACTGAGCAGACTTCCATGCCCGCCACCCGACCGTGAAGTCCCGCCTTGCACACTGCTTCCTCAGGACACGCTCTTCCATGAGGCCACCGATCTGCCAGTTATTCTACCGACCTCTACGACCACCGCATTGGCGGCAGTTCCGCCCGTTCAGGTGCAGGCGGCCCCTGACCCACCCTTGAGGCGGTCAACCAGAATTCGTCGCCCGCCAGAGACTGAATTTGTAGACTGAATGTTGCATTACCTTGTTATCTCATCGTTTTGACATCTGTACATATCATTTTTTTCTCATGTGTTATCTGCCCTCTATCAGCACTAGACACCTTCCCATGTATATAAGTTAGCATATTCTGTATATAGTCAAGTTCCTGTACACATATTCAATATTTACTGACCTGAACACATTTTTTTTTTAAAAAGGGGGGGGGGGGAGATGTCATAATATACATCCATGTATATGATGGAGTGCAGACAGGCAGTGGTTGACACACAGGATGACACACAGAACACAGCAGCCAATCACCAGACAGGACACGACCACTATAAAGCCAGAGGGCACCAGTTTTCCTGCTCTCATTAAGAACATAGAACATACAGTGCACAAGAAGCCCATTCGGCCCATTGAGTCTACACCGACCCACTTAAGCCGTCACTTCAACCCTATCCCCTTCACCCAATAAATCCTTCTAACCTTTTTTCGACACTAAGGCAATTTAGCATGGCCAATCCACCTAACCTGCACGTCTTCGGACTTTGGGAGGAAACTGGAGCACCCGGAGGAAACCCACGCAGACACGGGGAGAACATGCAGACTCTGCACAGTGACCCAGCAGGGAATTGAACCTGAGACCCTGGCGCTGTGGAATCACAGTGCTATCTACTGTGCTACCGTGCTGTCCATTCTTGCAAACCCTGCTCTTATCTGCTTGGGCACTCTAAAGTTTAAACATTCTGTCCTTCCTGCCACAGTATGGTTATTGCCCATAACACAACCCTGCTCTTTGCCTTATCCCTTCTCTTTAATGTATTGATCTTAAATAAAGGCAATTTAAAGATAAAGGGCATGAAGACATGGTTGGCTACAGTGAGTTGATTAAAGTGGTGACGCCAGCTCCAATAGCCACATGTAAGAGTAAAATACACTTTGCGACGCAAACTTTAAAATAGACATGTTTCAGGTGCAGTTTTTTGTTGAATTCGCACTCTCACTGGGTGCAGCAGACACCATCCACAGTTGTTTTCATGATTGCCTTGACGTGACGTCCGGCTAGAGTGCGGGCGCCGTTGCTGGGCGTGCGCAGGCGCGGTGCCGGTCGCCCGGCGGGAGGACGCAGGCGCGTTGCCGGTCGCCCGGCGGGAGGACGCAGGCGCGTTGCCGGTTGGCTGGCTGGCTCGTGGCAGCGGCGCGGGGCTGCAGTCGCCTGTCACTGGGACGGGGTTGGAGGAGGCGGAGTCCGTGCGGCGGACCAGGTAAACAAACACCATTACCTGCTGCCTCAAAGGCCCCCCCGGGGAAATGAGGGGGGCTTTCACACATTGCAAGCCTCTGAGCGCCCCAATGACATGTTGTCAGGCCTAGAACTAAAGGCTTTTACTGAGGTCGAGTAAAACCCGAGCCGAGCTCTTAAGATATGAGGACCTGCCTGATTCCAACCCCCAAGGAGTTTCCTTATATTATTTCTGGGTGAATGATGAAACTTTGCTTTATTGAAGACGACATTGACTTGCAGAGGTAGAGGGAGCGGGATTTCAACTGAACCTGGGGAAAAAATAAACTTTAAACCCACCCCCTCCCTCCGCCTCTTCCAAATTAATTTCTCTCTCTGCTTGCAATTGCTCTGAGTAAGGAAATGTTTTCGAAGAGGGTTAAATTAATCATACCACGAAGCCAGTCAAATTTCTAAAGCAAGTAAAGGACATTAACTGGGATACATCTGTAGTTTGAAATTAATAGGTCCAGAATGTATGCAAAACGTTGAAGAGTGAGATTTTGTATAAGTAAACAAGCTCTCGTTTTCATCAGTGGAACTGTGTTTTGAGTCACGGGTTATGTACAAAAATAAAACTCCCTTCATAGAAGCGAAATGTATTAATATCAACTAGGTTACTTCAACTGAAAAGAACAGTTTGAAACTTAACTATTCATACTGCGATTTCAACTTAACCTGTAGTGTAGAAATTAAGCTGCAGAACTTTGATTGTATTCTTGTGTCATAGTTATGAAACTAATTTGCATTTTATTCTTGCAATCTGATGGAAGCTGGCAGTGCATTCCGGTTATGCAGCATATATAACCAGTTAACAGGTCTATGGTATAGAATATTTACGATGAGCAATATGGATGTAGGCATTGTAACTGCCCCTCAATTAAGGAGCATTGTGCTTTACAGTTGTAGATGTCAACCAACCAGATTTTGTTTAAAAAACGGTATATCATCATGTATCAATATTACCAAGTGTCACATTATGTTACTCTATGATACTGGATAATGGGGATACTGTAGGTTATATGATGTGCAAATCCTTTGGGCATGAAACTTTCAGTAGCAATAGTGGACGGCTTCATATTGTACACAGGGGCACCTTTCTGGATTTTGGGTTTGAAAGCATTGCCCCAACCTTTCAACGTTTTAGATTTGTAAATTGAGCCTCCTACTCAAAGGACATTGAAGCCTTCAGAGGATGCAAAGGAGATTTACCAGAATCATACTATGATGAAGGACTTCAGTTAAGTGGAGAAACTAGACAAAGTGGGATTGTTCTCCTGAGAGCGGTGAAAGTTAATGGGAGTTTTAATAGACATGTATCAAAGTTGTGGGAAATTTTGATAGAATACTGGATAATTAACTATTTTCACTCGACAGGAGAATCACTAACTAGAGGATACAGAATTAAGATAATCGATAAAATAGCCTGACGAGATGAGTTGAAAAGCATTGCCTGAAAATGTAGTGGAAGAAGATTTAAAAGTAACTTTTCAAAGGGAATTAGATATGCAGTCACCATCACTTCTGATGATGGGTTCATATGAATGTGATTTGCCTGCTATATGCAGTGATTAGTGAAAGAAACATTTTTTAAAGCATGAAACCTCTTCTGCTTCCAACCACTACAAAAGAAAACAATTAAATATGATAATTATTCACAAGAAATGTAGAAAGCTTTTATATTGATTTTTTTTCTGTATGTTTTTGTGAATGTAGTCTTTAACCCAATTGGACTATATAACGCAAAAGTCAGATGCCAAATCTCACTCATTCGACATGTCAGTGTTGTAATCATATTTATGCAAAATATTCCTTGCTACTGATAAACTGGACAATGTGGAAGCTTTTCAACCTTCTCAAGCTAGGAAGAGCTGAATGGGCTGAAGCAGTGATTCCCAACCTTTTCAGTAACACAACACATTTTGATGAGAGAAACAATTCTATGGCACACCCATTTTTTCAGTTTTAATCAATTGCTCATAAATGCCATATTTAATTATATTTACCATGGTCACGGTCTTACTAGACGATAAACTTCAAAGCAAGTTCGCTAGATTGCAATCTTGGGGATTCTGCCTATATTTGAAGCTTTACTCGAATTTGAAAACTGATCATTTGCCCGATGCCCGGGACGATGATGTTTATACATTTTGCAGTGACGTGCTGTTCACCTTGTTGTATTTCGTAGCCAACCCCTGTACGTGAAATGGTTTAGTTATTCTTAACCATGTGTCACACATGTCTATAACTCACTGTCCATTCTCAGCAGGACAAAGTATTCCTGAATGAATGTGTCTGCAGTTTAACCACAGCTGTTGCAGTGCAACTTTGGAGCTGCAGATTGTCAACATGACTGAGTCAAATAAAGTTGCACTGATACCATTAAGCATGTTGCAATCATGGGGAATTAAACAGGAATGATGTGAAGGAGCTTTATATTTACATGTGCTTTGCAGTGGGGAGAGAGACGGAGGATAAGCATACAATTACTCCATCATATTGTCAGACTTGTGTTTTACTGCTGAAGTGAGATGCTAAGGCTGAAGGGAGTGTGCCTTTCGCTGTTATTTAATGTTCAGACATGTCCTCTGGTAGTTCCCACTGCGGGTGATGAGGAACATGGGAATGCACTTTTTCAAAAACAAGGGAAAACTTTATCACCTGTGAGGCAAGACCCTAAGAAATGTGCCAAGAAAATGAACAAGTTTTTGGAAAGCGAGTGTTTCAGCAGCATTGGGCAGGTTTTACTGCCCCTCGGAGATATTGTGGCTGCCAAGCGATTGCTGATCACTGGGCTCACAGCACCAGTCAGAGCTCTGGATCCACCACAGTCCTCCCCTCTCTTCCGCCAGCTCTCCTCGTCCATACTTCAGCTCTGGGCCTGCCACGCTCCTGGTGTGCAGGCTCCAGCACATGCAAGCTTCTGTACCATGGCACAACAGTTGGGAACCACTGGGCTGAAGTATAAAACTCCTTGAACACCCCATTCACCCCTGCTGGGTCCAAGACAGTGTTCCCCCCTCTGTCCTTCACTCTTCCTATCTCCTTGGCCACCTCCCTCCTTCTTAGCTGGTGTGCTAGCATCCTATTGACCTTCTCCCCATGTTCATATACCGCCTCCCCCTCGTGCCTCAACTGCCCCACCGCCTTCCCTGTGGATAACAGACCAAATTCCATCTGCAGCTTCTGCCGCTCCTTCAACAACCCTGCCTCTGGGGCTTCAGAATACCTTCTGTCGACCTCCAATTTGTCCCCCCCAAGCCAGTCCTTCCTGTCAGCAGAACATAGAACATAGAACAGTACAGCACAGAACAGGCCCTTCGGCCCTCGATGTTGTGCCGAACAATGATCACCCTACTTTAAACCCACGTAACCCGTATACCCGTAACCCAACAGTCCCCCCATTAACCTTACACTATGGGCAATTTAGCATGGCCAATCCACCTAACCCGCACATCTTTGGACTGTGGGAGGAAACCGGAGCACCCGGAGGAAACCCACGCACACACAGGGAGGATGTGCAGACTCCACACAGACAGTGACCCAGCCGGGAATCGAACCTGGGACCCTGGAGCTGTGAAGCATTGATGCTAACCACCATGCTACCGTGAGGCCCCCCTTCCACCCCCCACACCCCACACTAACAAAACAACAATCCCCAACCTCCCATATCAAACTAGTCACCTGCTCGCCTCCCACTGTGCTTCCGTGAGCTAGCCTGCCCAGCTAGCCTGGTAGCCCCCGCCCATGGTGCCAAGCATCCTACTCCCTATTGTTCTCCCTCCCCGCTGCTCGTACATACAGATGCAAAATATCACAATCCCCAACAAACACAAAGAAGAAAATTCCACCCACCTTCCGCCCACAAGAAAAAGGTTAACCCACATACAAAACTGAGCAACTGCCCTGATGGAACCATCAATTCACCAGACACGTGTTTCCGATATGAATCTAGGCTTTAATCGACTTACTTCAGAGCCAGCCTGTTACCCGTTGATGAAATCTTAGTGCACTCAGGCTGACTCTGGACAAGGGTATTTATACAGCTGCACTAGGGGGAGGAGTTGTGGGCGGAGCCAAGGGTGGAGCCCAGTACAAGTTCCTGATTACTCCCAGAGCTACTCCCCTAGTGGTAGGATAGCGCTACTGCACTTACAAAGACGGTGTGAATTATCATATATACATATATATATTACATTCACCCCGTGCAAAAAAAATCAAGTCCGGTGGGGGTGGTGGCCTACAACGTCAGTCTGTCCGGTGGTCGAATTGTCCGTTGTGATCTGCGGAGCACTGGGGTTGCAGCCTCTTGCGGTGGCTGGATGGGTGTTGTGTGCTGGGGTACGATGGCGGACTCCAGGGAGGGCTGTATCCGAGCTTCATACTCTCCTGGTTCAACCGGGGACTGGGGGCGCTGGGGGCTGGCCGGCGTGGAACTGGTGGAGCAAGCTTGTGGGCTCGGGAGCGCAAGGGGGCGGGAGCATGGGGTGGAGGGTGAGAGGTCCTTCTGTGGGGGTAGAGGGGGTGCTGGATCATGCGGGTGCCAGATCCCGAAGGGATACTGTGTCCTGACGGCCGTCAGGGAACTCGACGAATGCGTACTGGGGGTTGGAGTGGAGCAGGCGCACCTTTTCAACAAGGGGGTCGGTTTTGTGCGCCCTGACGTGTTCCCTCAGAAGTACGGGGCCCGGCGTCCTCAGCCATGCCGGAAGTGAGACCCCCGTGGTAGTGCCCCTGGAAAAAATGAAGAGACTCTCGTGAGGGGTCTGGTTGGTCGCCGTGCACAAAAGGGACCTAATAGCGTGGAGCGCGTCTGGGAGCACTTCCTGCCACTGGGAGACTTGGAGCTTTCTAGACCGGAGGGTCAGTAGGACGGTCTTCCAGACCGTCGTGTTCTCCCTTTCCACCTGCCCGTTCCCCCTGGGGTTGTAGCTGGTAGTCCTGCTCGAGGCAATGCCCTTGTCGAGCAGGTACTGACGCAGCTCGTCGCTCATGAAGGACGAACCCCGGTCGCTGTGTACGTAGCTGGGGAAACCAAACAGGGTGAAGATGCTATGCAGGGCCCTAATGACTGTGTGGGAGGTCATGTTGGGGCACGGGATAGCGAATGGGAAACGGGAGAACTCGTCTACGACGTTTACAAAGTAAACGTTCTTGTTAGTTGAGGGGAGTGGCCCTTTGAAATCAATCGTGAGGCGTTCAAAGGGCCTAGAAGCCTTGACCAGGTGGGCCCTGTCTGGTTTATAGAAGTGCGGTTTGCACTCCGCACAGATCGGGCAGTCTCTGGTGACCGCTTTTACCTCCTCGTTGGAGAAAGACAGGTTTCAGGCCCTGATGTGGGCGAGCCGGGTGACCCCCGGGTGGCAGAGGTCATTGTGGATTACTTTTAATCGGTCAATCTGCATGCTGACGCATGTCCCGCGGGATAGGGCATCCGGAGGCTCGTTGAGCTTCCTGGGTCGATAGTTGATATCGTAATTGTAGGTGGAGAGTTCGATCCTCCACCTCAGAATTTTGTCATTTTTAATTTTGTCCCATTGCGAGTTGTCGAACATAAAGGCAACCGATCTTTGGTCGGTGATGAGGGTTAACCTCCTACCTGCGAGGTAGTGCCTCCAGTGACGGATAGCCTCCACAATGGCTTGTGCTTCTTTCTCGACTGAAGAATGTCGGAGTTCGGAAGCGGAGAGGGTACGGGAGAAAAATGCAACTGGTCTCCCTGCCTGATTTAACGTGGCTGCAAGAGCTACCTCTGAGGCGTCGCTCTCTATATGAAATGGGGTGGATTCATCCATCGCCTGCATGGCCGCTTTGGCGATGTCCTCCTTGATGCCGTCGAAGGCCTGGCGTGCCTCGGCTACAGGGGAAATCGTGTGGCCCTAAAGAGTGAGCGGGCTTTGTCCGCATATTGAGGGACCCACTGGGCGTAATAGGAAAAGAAACCCGAGCACCGTTAGAGGGCAATGGGGGAGGGGGAGTTCTAAGAGGGGGCTCATACGGTCCGGGTCTGGGCCCAGGAATCCGTTTTCCACGACATAGCCGAGGATGGCTAGTCTGGTTGTGCGGAAAACGCATTTCTCCTTGTATGTGAGATTCAGTTTCTGTGCTGTCTGGAGAAAACGGTGGAGGTTGGTGTCGTGGTCCTGCTGGTCATAGCCGCAGATGGTGACATTGTCCAAGTACAGAAACGTGGCCCGCAGCCCGTACTGGTCCACCATTTGGTCCATTGCTCGTTGGAACACCGAGACCCCATTTGTGACGCCGAAAGGGACCCGGAGGAAATGCAAGAGGCGGCCATCGGCCTCGAATGCCGTGTAGTGGCGGTCCTCCGGGAGGATTGGGAGCTGGTGGTATGCAGACTTCAGATCCACCGTGGAAAAGAGCCGGTAATGGGCGATCTGGTTTACCATGTCTGCAATCCTGGGGAGGGGATGCGCGTCGAGGAGCGTAAATCTATTCATGGTCTGACTAGTTGACCACCATACAGAATTTTTCCCCGGTCTTAACGACCACCACCTGAGCTCTCCAGGGACTATTGCTGGCCTCTATAACCCCCTCACTGAGTAGCCTTCGGACCTCTGCTCTGACAAATACCCTATCCTGCAGGCTATACAGCCTGCTACGAGTGGCTACGGGTTTATAGTCCTTTGTGAGATTGGCGAAGAGAGGAGGGGGGGGAATTCGCAGCGTAGCGAGGCTGCAGATCGTGAGTGGGGGCAGGGGCCCTCCGAAGCTGAGGGTGAGGCTCTTGAGGTTGCATTGGATGTCTAGGCCTAATAAGAGTGGCGCGCAGAGTTCGGGCAAAACGTAGAGTTTGAATTTCGAGTAGCTAGCGCCTCGGATTGTGAGTGTCGCGGCGGTGTGCCCCTGGATCTGGACTGAATGGGAGCCTGAAGCGAGCGAGATAGTTTGCTGCACGGGGAAAATGGGGAGCGAACAGCGTCTTACCAGGTCTGGATTTATGAAGCTTTCCATGCTCCCGGAGTCGAAGAGGCATGGCGTTTTGTACCCGTTGATATGGACGTCTGCCATAGAGTTTCGTAGATTCTTTGGTCGTGATTGGTACAGGGTGACCGCGCTGAGTTGCGGGTAGTCGGCGGCTCGATCAGCTGTGCTGGAGTGGCCCCATGATGACTGCCCTCTGAGTTCATAGTCAAATTCGAATTCTTCCGCAGAGTTGTCCGAGCGTGGAGATGCAGGTCGGGCCCGTGGATCGCACGTGGCGGGCGGCGAGGAAGATGGCGTCCAAGATGGTGGCCCCCATGAGTCTCACATGGCCGGCTGCGTGGTGGAGGTTTTCCAAGATGGCGGTCCCCATGGATCGCAAGTGGCTGGAAGGGGCGGAGTCGGGGCATAGGCAGCAGCGTTTCGGGCCCTGCGGGCCTGCGAGTGAGGGGAGTGATTACTTCGATTCGCTGGGGAGTTGGAAGCTGGGGCCCTTTTAGCGAGGCACACTCTTGCGTAATGGCCTTTTCGCCCGCAGCTGCTGCAGGTCACGTTGCGGGCCGGGCAGTGCTGCCGCGGGTGCTGGTTCTGGCCGCAGAAATGGCAGGCTGGAGCAGCATAGTGGCTGGCTGGAGCAGCATAGTGGCTGGCTGGGGCAGCAGGTTGGCTGGGCGGCCGCGTAGCACAGGCTTGGGGAGTCGCTGGTCGAGGGCCCATGATTGGGTCGCGGGGTCCGCGGGGAACGAGTTAAGGCTGCGGAAGGAGACCTCCATCGTGGTAGCAGCTTCCACAGTCGTTTCTAAGTCCTGGGCCCCCTTTTCCAACAGTCGTTGGCGCACATAGTTAGACCTGAGGCCCGCTACAAAAACATTGTGTACAGCAAGTTCCCTGTGTTCAGCCGCGGTAACCGCTTGGTAATTACAGTCATTGGACAAATTATTGAGTTCCCTTAGAAATTTGGCGAATGATTCTGGCGGCGAGTCGTGAACACATGGCGAGCGTAAACTTCATTAATAGGCCTTACATAAATTTTATCGAGAACTGCTAGCGCCGCAGTATATGAACTGGCCGAGTTTAGTTGCGTAGAGATTCTGTGGCTCACCCTCGCGTGCAGTAGACTTAGCTTCTGATCCTCTGTCGTTTCGGCTGTGCTCGCTTCTGCCAGGTAGGCCTTGAAGCACCGGATCCAGTGGGAGAAGATTTCTTTAGCCTCTGCATCCAGCGGGTCGAGTTCCAGGCGTCCAGGCTTGAGGGCCGATTCCATAATCGATCTTTACTGTTCTTAAGTCGATTAAATTGATGGAACCATCAATTCACCAGACACGTGTTTCCGATATGAATCTAGGCTTTAATCGACTTACTTCAGAGCCAGCCTGTTACCCGTTGATGAACTCTTAGTGAACCCAGGCTGACTCTGGACAAGGGTATTTATACAGCTGCTCTAAGGGGAGGAGTCGTGGCAGAGCCAAGGGTGGAGCCCAGTACAAGTTCCTGAGTACTCCCAGAGCTACTCCCCCTAGTGGTAGGATAGCGCTACTGCGCTTACAAAGACAGTGTGAATTATCATATATACATATATATATTACATTCACCACATGCCCAAAATTGGTACAAAAACACTACATACACAGCCCATAAAGAAAATAAATTTTAGCAGCATAGGTACAGAATGACCCGCTTCGGGAATGCACGTTGTGGACATCAGAATAGAACAGAAACTCCTTCGCTGACGGCCGACTAAGTCTCCATGGGTCAGCTCCCCCCATTTGCTTCATGAACCCTCTCAGTTCCTTTTGCCATCATTTTTGAACACGACCAGTCCAGGCCAGGATCAAGAACTGTGTTAAAGTCCCCACCCATAATCAGTTTGCGTGAGTCCAAGTCAGGGATCTTCCCCAGCAACCTCTTAACGAAATCTACGTCATCCCAATTAGGGGCATATACGTTGACCAGGACTAGTCTCACCTCCTCGAGCTTACCCCTAACCATAATAAATCTGCCACCCCCGTCCGCAACTGTGCCCTCCATCTCAAATTGGATCCGCTTCTTGATCAAGATGGCAACCCCCTTGGTCTTAGTGTCGAGCCCTGAATGGAAGACCTGACTAATCCAGCCCTTCCTTAATCTGACCTGGTCAGCCATTTTCAGATGAGTCTCCTGTAACATGACTAGGTCCGCCTTCAAAACCCGCGAATACACGCGCCCTCTTGACTGACCCGTTTAGTCCTCTAACATTCCAGGCGATCAGCCTAGTCTTGGGGGGCGGGGGGGGGGGGAGGCACCTCGCCCGCCCGCCACCCCCCCTCCTCTTGCCGTTCAGCCATCTCCTTTCTTTGGCCAGCCCCCAAGCCATGTGTCACGCCTCCTGGCAGCCTCCACCCCTGACCTCCTCACTGTTACCATGCCCAATTTCCAACATTGTCAGCAGACCTACTGCCCCCCCCCCCCCCCAACCAAGCAACACCACCCTATGACCTAACCCCTGTCGTAAACTAGCTAAATGAACACCCCCCCCCCTCCCAAAACCTGGCTTCCATTGACTAGCCCACCCAGCTAAGCTTGTGACTCACAACTCCGGCGCCAGCGAGTCTCTCACCTATTGTTCCCTGGCTCCCCCCCACCCCGGCTCATCCACACCACTTCCCCAATCAGCCCTGCTTGAACAAATACTCTAAACAGGACAGAGACAGCCCCAACAATAGTGCAATTTAAGTCATACAAAATAAAATACCAGGTACTGTCAACCATTCCTATCTGAACGCAGTAAGAGATTGCAAAAATTCCCCGAAAAATACCCCCCATATCTGAACGATTCTAACTATTCTCTTTTTCTAACTAAACTCAAACACAAAAGCGAAAAAGAGACATGAAGAGAAAAAAGACAAAAAACACATAAAAACCAAGATACAAAAGCATGAAAAAAAATGTAGGCCTCTCTCAGAAACAAGAGAGAAAGAATTAAAAGTTCCAACGCAAGTCCAGGTGTCCTCAGCTTGGGACCAGCCCGTGCCTCTTTGCAACGTCCATCACCTCCTCGGGTTCCTCGAAATAATGGTGCTGGCCCTCGTGTGTAGCTCACAGTCGTGTCCGATAGAGCAGTCCAAATTTCACCTTATATAAAATCTCTAACTTGCCTGTAGCCTGCCCTCCTTCTGGCTACCTCTGCGCTCAGGTCTTGGTAAACAAGCGTGCTCAGCGTGCTCTTGGCCCATTGAAGAACCTGTTCCTTATCCAGGACCCCCTCAGCGCGGCTGCCTCACCAGCGCTCTATGTGCCTTGTCCACCTCCGGCGGGCGAGGGAACACCTCATTCCCCAACAGCTTCTGGAACATATCTGCCACATACGTGGCAGCATCCAGTCCCTCGGTCCTCTCCGGGAGGCCAACGATTCTTAAATTCTGCAGGCGTGAACTGTTCTCCAGGTCCTCCAGCTTTTCCAGGAGCATTTTTTGTTGGTCTCTCAACCTTCGAATCTCCATGTCCGCCACCGTTTGAAAGTCCGCCTGTTCCTCCACCGTCTTCTCCAGCTCCTGGATCTTCTCGGCCTGGGCATCCAGGCTTTTCTCCATTCGGTCAGACGATTTCTGGAGCGGTTCCAAATAATCACTTTTCAGTGCTAGGAAGTTCTCATGCATAAAGGCCTCACGGTAGCATGGTGGTTAGCATCAATGCTTCACAGCTCCAGGGTCCCAGGTTCGATTCCCGGCTGGGTCACTGTCTGTGTGGAGTCTGCACGTCCTCCCCGTGTGTGCGTGGGTTTCCTCCGGGTGCTCCGGTTTCCTCCCACAGTCCAAAGATGTGCGGGTTAGGTGGATTGGCCATGCTAAATTGCCCGTAGTGTAAAGGTTAATGGGGGGGTTTGTTGGGTTACGGGTTACGTGGGTTTAAGTAGGGTGATCATTGCTTGGCACAACATCGAGGGCCGAAGGGCCTGTTCTGTGCTGTACTGTTCTATGTTCTATGTTCTATAACCTGCAACAGGTGCTCCACTGTCGGCTGAGCTGGTGGTGCCTGGGTCTGGACATCGGCCATATTGGTTTCACTCACCGCCTCCCCTTTGCCCTTGCTTGTCCACTTCTTCAGCTGTCTGCGATCCTTCCTACCTCTTAGTTCCATACATCTCTGTATGGATTCAGTGCCTGAGTGCTATTACTTTCCAATCCAGTGCTTAAAAGCGCAAAAAAGTCAGGGGGAAAGGTCCAAAAGTCCGACCGGAGCGGGAGCCACCAAGTGTGCGACTTACTCCCTCATAGCTGCTACCGGAAGTTCAACATTGAATATATTCAAAAGGAGGCTCGATATAGCACTTGGGGAGAATGGGATCAAAGGCTTTGGGGAGAAGGCAGGATTAATTAGGCTATTGAGTTGGATGATCAAATGATCGTGATAAATGGCAGAGCAGGCTTGAATGCCTCCTCCTGCTCCTATCTTCTATGTATCTACGTATCTATATAAGAACAATATAGTTATTTGTCGGTATATTGCCGGGTTGCTTTGACGTAGTCTGTGAGCTCAGAATGTGAGTGCCGTGTGTGTGGTGTAACATAAGAACTAGGAGTAGGCCATCTGGCCCCTCGGGCCTGCTCCGCCATTCAGTGAGATCATGGCTGATCTTTTTGTGGACTCGGGTCCATTTACCTGCCTGCCCATCGTAACCTTTTATTCCTTTACTGTTCAAAAATCTATCTACCTTTGCCTGAAAAAAACATTTCACGAGATAGCCTCAAATGCTTCACTGGGCAGGGAATTCCACAGATTCACAACCCTTTGGTGAAGAAGTTCCTCCTCAACTCAGTCCGAAATGTGCTCCCCCTTATTTTGAGGCTATGCCCCCTCGTTCTAGTTTCACACGCCAGGAGAAACAACCTCCCTGCTTCCATCCTATCTATTCCCGTCATAATTTTATATGTCTGTATAAAATCTCCCCTCATTCCTCTAAATTCGAATAGTCCCAATTTATTCAGTCTCTTCTCATAAACTAATCCTCTCAACTCCGGAATCAACCTCGTGAATCTCCTCTGCACACCTTCCAGTGCCAGTACATCCTTTCTCAAGTAAGGAGACCAAAATTGTACACAGAACTCCAGGTGTAGCCTCACCAGCACCCTGTACAGCTGCAACATAACCTCCCTGCCTATAAACTCCATCCCTCTAGCAATGAAGGGCAAAATACCATTTGCCTTCTTAATTACTTCACCTGCAAACCAACGTTTTGCGATTCATGCACAAGGACACCCAGGTCCCTCTGCACAGCAGCATGTTGCAATTTTTTACCATTTTTACCATTTAAATAATCGTCCATTTTACCGTTTTACCATTTTACCGTTATTCCTACCAAAATGGATGCCCTCACATTTATCAACATTGAACCATCTGTCAGAGCCTTGCCCAGAAAAACACACATTTATCTCCACGCTTGCTTTCTGTCAGTTAACCAATCCTCTATCCATGCTAATACATTACCCGTAACGCCATGCATCTTTATCCTATGCAGCAGCCTTTTGTGTCGCACCTTGTTGAATGCCCTCTGGAAATCTCATCTATCTGTTCCCTGTTGTCCACCACGCTCGTAATTTCCTCCAAAGAATTGCACTAAATTAGTCAAACATGACCGACCTTTCATGAACCCATGCTGTGTCTGCCCAATGGGACAATTTCTATCCAGGTGTCTCGCTATTTTTTCCTTAATGATCGATTCAAACATTTTTGCCACTACAGAAGTTAAGGTAACCTGTCGATAGTTACCTGCTTTTTGTCTACCTCCCTTTTTTTAAACTTTGGAGTCACTTTTGCTGTTTTCTAATCTGCTGGAACCGCCCCAGAATCCAGCGAATTTTGGTAAATTACCACGCGCGCATTTCCTATTTCCCCCACCACCTCTTTTAGTACCCTGGGATGCATCAGGGCCAGGAGACTTATCTACCTTTAGCCCCATTAGCTTGCCTAATACTACTTTCTTAGTGATAATGATCGTTTCTAGGTCTTCATTTGCCGTAGCCTGCTTGCCGACAATTATTGGCATGTTATTTGTGTCTTCCACTGTAAAGACTGACACAAAATAACTATTCAATGCTTCAGCCATTTTCTCATTTCCCATTATTAAATGTCCCTTGGAAGTGGACAAAGCACACAGAGTGCTTGCAAGGAAGCCGCGGATGAATGAGCCGGCGAGGCAATAGTGGTATTAATGCAACGGTTCCTGGATAAGGAACAGATCTTGAGCTGGGCCAGGCAGACGAGGAGCTGTAAATGGGAAAATAATGTCCCACACATTTACAAGGACTTGACTCGGGTGCGGAACTGGCCAAAAGAAGGGCGAGCTTTAACAAAGTTAAATCTGCCCTCTTCAAGAAGTGGGTGAAGTTCGGCATTCTGTACCCAGCTCGTTTGTGGGTCACTTACGAGGGTCAAGAACTTTATTTTGGATCACCGGATGAGGCAAAGAACTTTGTTAAGGACAGGGGACTGGCAGGTGATGGAGGGCATTGAATTTGGGGGCGAGTAATTCTGTACCTATGCTGCTAAAATTTATTTTCTTTATGGGCTGTGTATGTAGTGTTTTTGTACCAATTTTGGGCAGTTGCTCAGTTTTGTATGTGGGTTAACCTTTTTCTTGTGGGCGGACGGTGGGTGGAATTTTCTTCTTTGTGTTTGTTGGGGATTGTGATATTTTGCATATGTATGTTCGAGCGGGGGGAGAACAATAGGGAGTAGGATGCTTGGCACCATGGGCGGGGGCTACCAGGCTAGCTGGGCAGGCTAGCTCACGGAAGCGCAGTAGGAGGCGAGCAGGTGACTAGTTTGATATGGGAGGTTGGGATTGTTGTTTTGTTAGTGTGGGGGGTTGGGGGGCGGGGGGGGGGGGGGGGGAATTGTTCTGCTGAAAGGAGGGACTGGCTTGGGGGGACAAATTGGAGGTTGAGGACAATGATGACTATCCTATTAATGGTCTCTTGTTTTTGTTTCCCCCACAAATGGAAACATTCTCCGTATGTTCTCTATCAACATTTTCAGGCCCCTCTTAGTCATCCTCCAGTATTTTCTTTTCAGGAGAAATGACATCTAGAGTTTCCGAACTCCCTGTGATAGGCATGTCGCTGCATTTCTGGTATAATCCTTATAAATCTTTACGTCGCATCCTTTCCGGTGCCGCTATATCTTTTTTATAACATGGGGACCAGAATTGTATGCAACATTCTAGGTGTGGTCTAACCAAGGTTTGAAACTTGTTTAACTTCATTTTTCAAATCGACCCCTTTAGAAATAAATCCTGGTGCTTGCTTTGCTTTTTTAAACCTGGTTAACCTGTGTTGCTATTATTACAGATTTGTGTATTTTTATTCCCAGATTAGCATTGTTTTAAAGATTTTTTTGTAATTAAATATTACATTTTGAGTAACAAGAGGGTAGAACCTATTTGCAGTTCTGAAGATTTTATAGGTTTCTCCATTGTATTGTACTACAGAAATTGACAGCACAGAAGTTTGTTATTTAGCCTACCTTATCTGTCTTGGTTCTTCAATAGAACAATGCCTATCTAATCAGGCCATGATGTGGAGATGCCGGCGTTGGACTGGGGTGAGCACAGTAAGAAGTCTTACAACACCAGGTTAAAGTCCAACAGGTTTGTTTCAAACACGAGCTTTCGGAGCACGGCTCCTTCTTCAGGTGAATGGAAAGGCTTGTTCCAGAAATGTTTATATAGACACAGTCAGAGATGCCCCGGAATGCGAGCACCTGCAGGCAATCAAATCATCAAAGATGCAGAGAGAGAGGTAACTCCAGGTTAAAGAGGTGTGAATTGTCCCAAGCCAGTTCAGTCGGTAGGCCTCTGCAAGTCCAGGCTTGTTGGTGGGGGCCGAATGTAATGCGACATGAATCCCAGATCCCGGTTGAGTCCGCATTCATGCGTGCGGAACTTAGCTATAAGTTTTTGCTCAGCAATTTTGCGTTGTCGCGTCTCCTGAAGGCCTCCTTGTAGAATGCTGACCCGGAGATCAGAGGCTGAATGTCCTTGACTGCTGAAGTGTTCCCCAACTGGAAGGGAACAGTCCTGCCTGTTGATAGTCGCACGATGCCCGTTTATTCGTTGTCGCAGTGTCTGCATGGTCTCGCCAATGTACCACGCTTCGGGACATCCTTTCCTGCAGCGTATGAGGTAGACTACATTGGTCGAGTCGCACGAGTATGCGCCGCGTACCTGGTGGGTGGTGTTTCCACGTGTAATGGTGGTGTCCATGTCGATGATCTGGCATGTCTTGCAGAGTTTACCCTGGCAGGGTTTTGTGGTGTTGTGGTTGCTGTTCTGAAGGCTGGGTAGTTTGCTGCAAACAATGGTTTGTTTGAGGTTGCGCGGAGGAAGTAGAGTCTTAGAATCGGAAAGCTGTTTTGTTTTCAATGCCCGACCTTCACGTGACAGATCTCTGTTCTTAATAACCAGTCTAAGGCAACAAAACAATTTTCCGATTCTAAGACTCTACTTCCTTCTCACTCTACTTCTGAGATCTGACAGTTTTTTAAGTAAAGACTTTAAGTAAATATTATCACTAATATTTGGTCGAAGGTAATAGACTCTATTTCCTTCTCACACTACTTCTGATATCTGACAGTTTTTTAAGTAAAGACTTTAAGTAAATATTATCACTAATATTTGGTCGAAGGTAATAACATGTCCTCTACTTCCTTCTCACTCTACTTCTGAGATCTGACAGTTTTTTAAGTAAAGACTTTGAGTAAATATTATCACTAATATTTGGTCGAAGGTAATAATTCTATTTCCTTCTCACTCTACTTCTGATATCTGACAGTTTTTTAAGTAAAGACTTTAAGTAAATATTATCACTAATATTTGGTCGAAGGTAGTAGACTTCCTGGGTCATTAATCTTACACTTTAAGGACTTTTAAGTTTAACTTAACACTTACGTGTCACAATCCCAAGGCGTTTGACGTCCGGCTATGGTCGTCTTCTAATTTTTTCTCCTTTTTCAATCACTGAGACAATTATTACACAATTTAAAATTTCAATTTTGGAGTTTTGATTTAACAGGTTTGACTCCGTACCTTCTTTTTAGCCGGCTTTTAATTGTCTCTGCGATCTTAAACGGAGTTGTGTTCGACTCCCCCCCAACGTCGGGGTCACCAATTTGTTAGGCTAAATCTCAGTTCAATGAGTGAGTCGACACAGTAAGGCTTCAATCAAGTAGATAGTTTTTACTTAGGATTGTAACACGTACAGCCATCTGAGTTATGGCTGGAGAAGGCGCATTCTGCCGAGCCTCAAGTTACACACACTGATAAAGGTTGTTCCGCGCGCAATGGCCTTGGGCGGGTTACATAGCTGCCCACTCACAGTACTGTTGCTAACATAAATGTTATCTAAACCGCCACCCCCATCGCCCTCCTTAGTCAGAGCTAGAAGCAGCTGCACAAATATACCTTACAGTTTTGGCTCCTCTGGATACAAACTGAATCTGTGCAAGTGAATATTTTCCGGTCAACCTCACGGGGAAGGGAACTGATCTGGGGAGATTGCCGTTTCGCATGGCCAGGACTAGCTTCCGTTATCTGAGAATACGCATGGCCTATGATTGGGCCTCGCTCCATAAACATACTAGCCTGGTGGATGGGATGAAGGTCATCTTGAAAATGTGTGACACCCTCCTTCTGACCTTCGCGGGAAGATGAATGTTCTCTCGAGGTTTTTGTTTTTGATCCATGTCTCCCAGTCTTTCTTCCCAAGGCTTTCTTTTGCATGGTCACTAATTTGATATCTGCTTTTGTTTGGGTGGGTAAGACCCCACGGGTTCGTAGGACATTTCTGCAAAGGAATAGGCAGTTGAGAGGTTTTGGCACCACCTAATCTGTTTTGTTACTATTGGGCGGCAAATGGTGATAAGGGGGTGACTCAAGGTGCCGGATTCTATGTGGGGGTGGATGGAGGAGGGTTTGTGCATAGGGTTGAGTCTGAGGACTCTGGTTACTGCCCCACTCCTGTTTTCTCCTGCAAGATTCACTTTGAGCCTGGTGGTGATAGCCACTTTGAGGATCTGGAATCAGTTTAGGCAGCATTTTAAATCGCTCCATGTCACTGTTGGCTCTGATTTCCAGGAATCATAAGTTTGTGCTATCTGGCTTTGATTCACCGTTCAGGGCATGGAAGAGGGAGGGGTTGGAGATGTTTAGGGACATGTTTCTCGAAGGTAGATTCGCTAGTATTTAGAGATGCAACCACCGTCACAGAATTCATCAGTAAGTGTGTCTCGGACTGTGTAATAAAGAAGACAATACGGGTGTTCCCCAATCGGAAACCCTGGCTCAACCAAAGGGTTCACTCTCTGCTGAAGTTCCGGATGGAGGCATTCAAGTCTGACGACCCTGGCCTATATAAGAAATCCAGGTACAACGTACGGAAAGCCATAAGGGATGCAAAAAGACAATACCGCATCAAACTAGAGTCCCAGGCCAACGACACTAACCCACAATGACGATGGCAGGGCCTGCACAAGATCACAGGCTACAAAGCAAGGCCAGACAGAATACTTGGGGCTGGAGCATCCCCACCCTATGATCTGAACAAGTTCTATGCCCGCTTTGAACAGTCAGCCAATGCATCAGTGTCACTTGCCCCAACAGCCCTGGACACACCCATACCCACTATTACAGCCTCGGAGGTAAGAGCTGCCTTCTTGAAAGTGAATCCGTCGAAAGCGACGGGCCCCAACGGAGTCTCTGGGCGAGCACTCAGAGCCTGCGCAGACCAGCTGGCGAGTGTATCCACAGATATCTTCAACACCTCACTTCTCCGCTCCGAGGTCCCTACCTGCTTCAAGAAGACCACCATAATACCAGTACCAAAGAAGACAAGGTAGCCTGCCTCAACGACTATCGACCGGTGGCCCTGACGTCTGTTATCATTAAATGCTTTGAGCGGCTAGTCATGAGATGGATCAATGCAAGCCTCCCAGACGGTCTTGATCCACTGTAGTTTGCCTATCACCGCAACCGATCCACAGCAGATGCTATCTCCCTGGCTCCACAATCAACACTCGAACACCACGACAACAAGGACAGCTACGTAAGACAGCTGTTCATAGACTACAGCTCCGCCTTCAACACCATTATCCCGACAAGACTAATAGCCAAACTCTTCAATCTTGGACTTGATCCCTCCCTGTGCAGCTGGATCCTTGACAGGGAGTGGGATAGCTTGATCTTGGTTTCGGACAAAGCTCGGCACAACATCGAGGGCCGAAGGGCCTGTTCTGTGCTGTACTGCTCCATGTTCTAAGTTCTCACCAACAGACCACAATCTGACAGGATAGGCAACAGCACCTCCTCCACAATAGTCCTCAACACCGGGGCCCCGCAAGGATGTGTGCTCAGTCCTCTACTGTGCTCCCTATACACACATGACTGGGTTTGTGTTTTGAGGGGGGAGCGTGGAGTAAGACTCTTCACAGGTCAACTTCACTGCTAGGTTAAGGCTGATTCAGATCAAGGTGCACCTGGCCAGGGCACGTATGAGTTGGTTCTTGTCTGGGGTGGAGGAAAGGTGTGAGTGGTGCTCCAGGGGCCGGCAAATCACAAGCATGTGTTTTGATCTTGCTCCAAGCTTGTTAGTTTCTGGGTCTCCCTTTTTGACACAATGTTGGGGATTTTGGGTGCTCAATTGGTTCTGTGCCTGTCGGTGGCCATTCTGGAATTTGGGACTCAATGGTGCTCCAGATGGGGAAGAAGGTAGATGTCCTGGCCTTCACCTCCCTAATACCCTGGTGGCGAGTTCTGCTTGGTGGAGGTATCTGGTGTTGCCCAAGGCTTCGGCCTGGTGGGGGACCTGATGGAATTTTTGTACCTTGAAAAAAATCAAGTAAACCATGAGAGGGGTAGGGGCTTCAGTGGAAGGGTTCAACTCGAGGTGGCAGTTTTTTATCTCCTTTTTCAGGGAAACTGGTTATTGTCAGCTGTTAGTGAGGGGGAGGGGGTTGTCTTTTTGTTAAAGTTTTGCTTTTTTTATGGGGAATTGAGGAGGTGGGCAGGTGGACTGGGATTGGGTGGGTGTAGTTTGTGTTGGGGTTTTCTGTATTGTTATAAATCTTTTATGAATAAAAATATATTTTTAAAAAGTCATGCAAAGACCATGGGTGGCACGGCAGCACAATGGTTAACACTGTTGCCTCAGAGCACCAGGGACCCAGGCTCAATTCTAGCCTTGAGGGTGACTGTGCAAAGTTTGCACTTACTCCCTGTGTCTGTGTGGGTTTCCTCCGGGTGCTCCGGTTTCCTCCCACAGTCCAGAGGGGTGCAGATCGGGTGGATTGGCCATGCTGAATTGCCCCTTGGTGTCCAAGGAGTTGGGTGGGGTTACTGGGTTGCAGGGATGGGCTGGGGGGCATGGGCTTAAATAGTGTGCTCTTTGGTGGCCGGTGTGGCTGCGATGGGCTGAATGGCCTCCTTCCACACTGTAGGGATTCTATGATTTGGCATAAAAAGGCTAGTCAAAATTAAGTCAGGCAGGGTAATTTTTGTAGATAGGAAGAGAAAGTTAAATGGGGATATGTATAACATTTCTCAGTTAGTGAGTAAAACCATTGGTGTGCTACTGCTACTAAAATTACTTAAAATTAATCAGACGTGTGATTAGGTATTTAAATTTGTACAAGTGCTGAATAGTTTGGAAAGTTTAATTCGTCCATAAGATGGGATCAGATTCAACACTGATGGCTAAAGATAAACTGCAGTTCTGTGAATTCTGTTGAAATGTCTAATTATAACAGTTTATCATTTGAAAAAAATGGTTGTAATATTTTCAATCCCATGATCCGAACGTGGGGTAATTCTCTCCTCAACCATTGAGATTAGAGAATGATGTCTGATTTACCAAAGTTTTTGTTTGTTAACTTAATTAACTTCAGTGTCGGCCACAGACAATGTGGTGCATCATAAACAATCGAAAAGAGCAGGAGAGATGATATGACTCCTAAATTGTATAATGCCAGCATTTTATTTTAATTTCAAAGATTGCCGCATTTTTCATCATGCTCCAGTTTCTCACTTTTGTTTAAAAATGCCTTTTGAAGGCTATACATCTGAACCATCAAAACTATCTTTTTCTTCACAAATGCTGGCTGGCCTACTGTGATTTGATAAATGATGGTAGGTGATGGCATCCTGTGTCTTAGAATCCTGTAGGTTTTGGGAGGAAAGGAAGAGTAGAGAGATCCATAGTTTTGAGGTCCTTTTCTCCTTTGTTTTTTTAATCTTATTAGATTAATCCGATTAATGTTTTTAAAATTTAGAGTACCCAATTCATTTTTTCCAACTAAGGGGCAATTTTAGCGTGGCCAATCCACCTAACCACATCTTTTGAGTTGTGGGGGCGAAACCCACGCAAACACGGGGAGAATGTGCAAACTCCACACGGAGAGTGACCCAGAGCCGGGATCGAACCTGAGACCTCGCCGCTGTGGGGCAGCAGGGCTAACCCACTGCGCCACCATGCTGCCCCCTAATCAGATTAATCTTAATCAGAATGTGGGGAAAGTAGCAGTTTGCTTTTAAGGTAGTTCTTTGTCAGCTCTTTTCTCTCTTTAGTCCTTCTTCCTTTGGCAGTCCCACTGGATTGTGGATGAATAGCTTTGATTCGATGGGTTCAGAGATGGCTCATGTGCTCAATGCGCAATCTGCAGACTCTGCTATGTGAAGAATCCAGCAAAGGAGGTGTTTGGAGGTTTGTTCTTTCTCCAACACCTCAACTTCACTCTGCATGCTCCCGATGAAGTTTCTCTCTTGTGCCTTCCTGAATAAACCTCTTCCTTTTTGGTTGGTCACAAACCAGGGACTTCCATGAGTCGACGGGGATGTTTTAGTCGCTTCATCGGTGCTTTAAGAAAATCTCTGAAGCGTTTCTGTTGCTCCCAGTAGAGCAGTTGCTTCAAAGGTCTGGCGTCATCCACACGAACAACATGTCCCACCCAGCAGAGCTCATTTTGTGTGATTAGTCTCCTCGATCATGCAGATTTTGGCTTGCAGCTGTTTTCTTGCCACCAGCTTTAGGTGCTTGTGGAGGCATCTTGGTGGTACTTCCCCAGTGGTTTGAGGTTTCCGCCGTAGTAGTCCACGTTTCCGAAGCATCTTGGAATATGGGAACCACTGCTGTCCTGTAAATCAGGTGAGATCTTGGTCCCCACATACTCCTTTCCCCAGTCGGCCAAATTCTGTATGAACCATTGCTGAAGGATATTAAAATATTGTGATACCAAAGATATTTCTAGAGTAACAACTGAAATTGATTTTAAACGGCAGCATTTTTAATTGTAAAAGAATATGATTTGCTAGGATAAATAAACCATTAGCTAAAGTAAATCACTGAATTCACCATGAAGTGCAATATTCCGTTTATTTATCATTCAGGTACATCTTCAAATTAATTATGTACTAGTATCCAAATTTCAAATGCTGATTTAGAAAAAAAAATGCTATTAGATACAGATTCAGGATTACAGTGCTCGCAGCGAAACAATTCCAGTGTTTAAATGTTGATGTACTTGGTTTTCATTAGCTTTGCACAAATAGTTTTTTGTTTGCTTCAAATGTCCGAAGATGTGCAGGTTAGGTGGATTGGCCATGATCAATGCACAGGCTTATGTGGATAGGGTGGGGAGTGGGCCCAGGTAGAGTGCACTTTCGGAGGTTTGGTGCAGACTTGATGGGCCGAATGGGGTGCTTCTGCACTGTAATGATTCTATGGAAATGGGAAACTGAGAACTGAACTTTTATCTGAGATAAAGGGCGCGATTCTCCGCAAATGCGGTGAGTCGTAAAGGCTGCCATGAAACCGGCCGTGTTTCACGGCAGCCTCTGCGCCCCCTCCCGGGACCCGATTCACCCCCCCCCCCCGGTCGGGGCTAGCATCGCGGCCCCGGGAAGAACGGCAGCGCGGGCTTCGCGAACGTTCGCTAAGCCCGGCCGCCAAGACTCACGGCGGCTGACGCGCACGATGACGTCAGCCGCGCATGCGCGGGTTGGACGGCTCCAACCCACGCATGCGCGGATGACATCATCGCGCATATGCGTCAACCCGCGCATGCGCAGTCCGTCATGCCCCTCAGCCGCCCCGCGGACTTATCCTGCGGGGCGGCGGAGGGACAAGAGTGCGTGGGAATCGGACCCGATCGCGGGCCCATGCCACCCTTGGCACGGCCGTGGTGCGGCTGTGCCAATCGGTGGCATGGTTGGGCAGATCGGCACTTTGCGGCCGTTTCCACGAATGGTGAGAGCAGGTGTGTTGAAATTCGTGGAAACGGCCGTAAAGGCCTGGGAATTCGGCCCATCGGCCAGGGGAGAATCGCTGCTCGCCGTAAAAAACGGCGGGCAGCGATTCGTGTCGTGGGGGGGGGGGGGGGGGGTGGGTGGGGGGGGGGGGGAAGAAAGATAGCGGGAGGTTGGGAAAAATGTCGGGAAGGCCCTCCCGCTATTCCCCCACCCGGCGTGGGGGGGCGGAGAATCGCGCCCAAAATACTAAATGCCTAGAACTACCTGGTTCCCAGCATCACATGTAGGGGTACCCCAAAGATGCACTGGGTTCCCAGGCAAGGCTTTAGCCGGCAATTATCCCAAAGTGCTAACTTCAGATGGTTCTGCCAGCTATACCCTGATAGTTACTCTGAAGGAGTCACAAGGGGGAAAAAAACTTCTAACTCCAGTGTAACTATTTAAATACTCAGACTGAGCCTCGTACCGACCCCCCCCCCCCCCCCCCCCCCCCCCCCCCCCCAAAAACCCGGTCTGATCTGCCAGGGGAGGAAGTTACAGGTTAATGTGTTCCCGTAAAAACTATATTTTTGGCTTCCCAAAGCTGTCATGACTGCTGTTAAGACTCTAGTCATTTATCTATGCCATTAGCTCCTTGTGATCTTTGGACATTGAGGGACTGGAATCCCATTTGGTTCTGCGACATGGCAGAGCAAACAAAACTGTTAATTAAATCAAATGACATTTCTAATGTGTTGTGTTTGTAATGGTAGGGATTTGAAGTGATTTTTTTTCTTCTCTATCTCCAAGTAGCCATTCCTGAGTCAACTCAGGCCAGCAATCTATTTTTGCGGCAGAGATCACATATCCGGTTCTTACATCATGCCTACATCAACACTTAACATTATGGTTTACCATATTGCAATAAGATTGACAATATTGTTTTTTCTCCCCCTCTCTAGCTAATGATATTAATTCAGTTGCATGCAATTCTGGTAATAAGCATTTCTGCTTCCAACTTGTGACAATTAAAAGGACCATCAACTACTTATAGGTTAGTTGCAGATTTATTTTTTATATTTGTTGCTATGCTCTTCTAAGGCCATAAGGCATAAGAACAGAATTAGGCCACTTGGCCCATCGAGTCTGCTCCTCCATTCAATCATGGCTGATACTTTCTCATCCCCATTCTCCTGCCTTCTCCCCGTAACCCCTGCAAGAGTTTTGTGCTTTGTATAATTGTGACAAGCTGTACGTCTACAAGAAGTGGTGTGATACGTACTGAAGGATGTTTTGTGATTTCAAGACATCTGCACAAACCAGTTGCTCACAAATATTGGTATACTACTTGTCATTTTGCTTGGAATTCTCTATGGCTTCAGGAATGAGAACGAACAAAGACTATGCAGAGCAAGCACCTATAATTCCTCCCCCACCACTCCCTTGGTGTGTTATGAGACCAATTCTCCTCTCTGCACCTCAATAAGGAGTAATGTGTAAGATGTCAAAACTTCAGTAAGGAAGTATTCACTGAAATCGGTCATTTGTTGCAATTGCAACCGCAGAACAATGACACTCGCATTGCTAGTGGCTGTGAAGGTGGTCTTGGCAATGGACATTTTATCCGAGTTTGCAGACTGTCTTGCAAATGCTGAATATCGATTGTACTTGAACTGAAAGGCATTCCATTCCTTCAATATCCAGCTGATATATGACCATAGGCAATAAAAGGCACAGGTAAATGTCAGATATCTAGGCAGCAGTCATGATACCTTTATTTTGTGGAATTTTCAGTGAAATCTGCAAATGAGCCACCATGGCAGCCACGGGGTGGTTAATAGGGTATGGTGGTTATCCACTGACAATATAGCTGATGACTCCAGTGTGCAACCTACCCGCATATGTACATAAATTGAAAGCCGTCTGCCACACACGATGGAGCAGACGAGTGGTGGACTGCAGCGTGCTGCACCATCTCTGCTGTTAAAAGGGGGCAACTGTTGAAACCGAGTCAGTGAAGGAAATATTCGGGCAAGTGACCAAAGCTTCAGTCAAACAGGTAGTTTTTAAGCTTTGTTGTAGAGGAGAGGCTTCCAAATGAATTCCAGAGTTTAGAGCTGAGACAACTGAAAGTATTGCTGCTAATGGTAAGCAGATGAAGTTTGGGATCCAAAAGGCAACAAAATTGGTGGAACATGGAATTCTTTGGAGGATTCTAAGGCAAATGAATACACTGCTTCATACAAGATCTAAGGGGATTGGGTTAGAAACTGGACTTTTCCCTGTGGAACTTCACATAATGAAGAGATGAGAGCCTTGGGTGGAAAGGACTGGCACAAAATTGGGTTCCAAACGCTGTAACCAGATTATTGTGGTGTGAGGTCTACAGCATAAAACTATCAGTTTCTCTGAGAGGAACCACTTGGTGGCTTCTGTGGGAAATACCACTGGTACAGCAAATATTTTGAATATTGGGCATTGCAGAAAGAGCAGTTTAGTGCATTTAACTATACAGTGCCTAACCTTACAATGCTTGAAGTTGCCAGGTGCTCAAAATGGAAATTGCTTATGCCTTGATACTCACATGTTTCACCTTATGGCACAATAAATCATAAGAGTGAAAAAACAATGGAGTGATGCCAGAATAATTGGGAGGCAATTGATTTCAGGTCTGTTGCCAATGGTGCCATTAGATTCATTTACCAGCTTTTGCCTAATGAATTGTACTTAACGCATCATTCTCCAAGACTTTCCTTCACCAAGTCTTAACTTCACAAATTTGCAATATGAAATCTATTGGTTCATGATGCTTCCTAAAGATAGGAGCACTTTTGTCTTCATTTGCAGTGTTCTTCTTGGTTTGAAGAAGCTTTTAGGACAAAGCTGTGAATAGAAATGACATATAAAATACATAGATTTAAGCATTAGAGGACTGAAACTGCTTAGCAAGCAGATAAAATAAATGGCTTCAAAACTGGCACCCGTCAAATTCAGCAAAAATTAAGATATATAAAACATTAATTAGAATGTGTGATTATTATACCTTTGGGTAGCTAATCTTCAAATGTTCAAGTTGAGTTTCTATTTGTGGTCATGTAAAAGCTGACTTTACTGCGCACGAACTTCATAGACCATCAATAGTACCTTAACTGATTTTGAATGTTAGCAGTTGTCCATGCTTGCTGTATTTGCTGTCCTCGGCCAACTCTTCTTCAGCTGATTCATCAATGACCTTCCCTCCATCATAAGCTCAGAAATAGGGATGCCTGTTGATGATTGCACAATGTATAGCACCATTCGCAACTCCTCCCATACTGAAGCAGGTTGTGTCCATATGCAACAAGATCTTGTACGGTTCAGGCTTGGGTTGGTAAGTGACTAGCAACATTCACACCACACAGGTGCCAGGCAAATGCCATATTCAACAAGAGAGAATATTTTTTTCTTAAATAATTTTTATTGAGATTTTTGAAAAATGTATAACAACAGAACAATAATAATAATAACAATAATAAACACCCTCCCAGCACCGATAACAACGCATATAACAAACCCCCCCACTCCCCCCCCCCCCCCCATCCCAATAAACAACAAAATAAATTAACAATAAATTAAATTAACATAAACAATGCCCCCCCTGAAACCCCCCATCCCCACACTCCCCCCCCGGGTTGCTGCTGCCGCTGACCTAGTTCCCTATCTTTGAGCCAGAAAGTCGAGGAAAGGCTGCCACCGCCTAAAGAACCCTTGTACCGACCCCCTCAGGGCGAATTTGACCTTCTCCAGCTTAATGAATCCCGCCATGTCATTGATCCAGGTCTCCACGCTTGGGGGTCTTGCATCCTTCCATTGCAACAAGATCCTCCGCCGTGCTACTAGGGACGCAAAGGCCAAAACACCGGCCTCTTTCGCCTCCTGCACTCCCGTCTCCACCCCAACCCCAAATATCGCGAGTCCCCAGCCTGTCTTGTCCCTGGACCCTACCACCCTCGACACCGTCCTCGCCACCCCCTGCCAGAATTCCCCCAGTGCCGGGCATGCCCAAAACATATGGGCATGGTTCGCTGGACTCCCCGAACACCTAATGCACCTGTCCTCACCCCCAAAAAACCTGCTCATCCTCGTCCCGGACATATGAGCCCTGTGCAGTATCTTGAACTGGATGAGGCTAAGCCTCACACATGAAGAGGAGGAGTTCACCCTCTCCAGGGTGTCTGCCCATGTCCCCTCCTCAATCTGCTCCCCAGCTCCACTTCCCACTTAGCCTTCAGCTCCTCTACCGACGCCTCCTCCACCTCCTGCATCACCTGGTAGATGTCAGACACCTTCCTATCCCTTACCCCCCGCGGGGGCAGCGAAGGGAATCCCTCCACCTGCCGCCTAGCAAACGCCTTGACCTGAAGGTACCTGAACATATTCCCCGGGGGGAGCTCAAACTTCTCCTCCAGCTCACCCAGGCTCGCAAACCTCCCGTCAATGAACAGGTCTCCCAACTTCCTTATGCCCGCCCTGTGCCACCCCAGGAACCCTCCATCCATGTTCCCTGGGACAAACCGGTGGTTCCCCCGCAGCGGGGCCTCCACCGAGCCCCCCCCTTCCCCTCTGTGTCGCCTCCACTGCCCCCAGATCTTGAGGGTAGCCGCCACCACCGGGCTCGTAGTGTACCTCGTTGGAGGGAGCGGCAATGGCGCCGTTACCAGTGCCTTC